>NC_071348.1:17500-367500 GCF_027744825.2 Synchiropus splendidus | reverse complement strand
GTGAAAACTTTCTCCAACTGGATTGATGAAAAGAAGCCTCAAATCATCCTGATCACGAGGATGTCAGCTGAGCTGAGGTGTGACCTTCTGATCTGTGGGGGTCAAGAGCAGCCCCTGTTCCACCATATCCATCATTGGCGGCGGCTGGTTGACCTCATCGTGTTCTTGAAGGAGGCACTTTTCGATGCTCACTCTGCTTGACTTGGCAAGCTCACACACGCTTGTCATCCAGAGTGGCGCCGCACTCTCACGCGTAAAGCTTACTGTAATGACTGGGCAGGTGAGGTCAGCGGGGGAGGTGTGTCCACCAGGGCCGCCGTGTGAAGTCCCCCTCGCACTCTTCACTGCGACGATGGTGAACAAAGCCCCCAGTGTCAGGTTCCACGGTAACATGGTTAAAGGTTCCCTCCCCAGTGCGGTGGGGTCCGCCCAAACCCCCAACATTTCTTTCACCCAAATTGTGGTTCATGAGTGGGGGTCGTCCCTGAGGCCTGAAGGCCAAAATCGAGCTGCATTAGGCCGTGCCGGTATCCAAATCTCCTTCAATCTAATGTGCTTTCGTCTGTGAATCCAGGGCAGATGAACACTAAATCTGCGTGCTACAAGGACATGAGAGTGCAAGTGAATACGTCGTACTGCAACCCCAGGTCCAGGCCTGCCACCGGACCGATGCCTTGCAACACCCAACCATGTCCCGCCAGGTCAGTCTGTGGCTTTTGCCTCATTCTTTGTAAGAGAAGCTGGTCCAGGGCTTTTTCACATTCGAGTTCGGAGCATGGCCAGGGGACGGTTCAAGACCTGGCATGTTGGTTTCCTATCCAGCTCTATGGGACGTGCCACCAGGACTCATCCCACCCCCCCTCTCCTCGTCCCCTCAGAAGCCCACACCCATCAAAGCACCGATCATTACTCTGTAGGACGGGTGTAGCGTCAACACCTCACCCACTCTTACAATGCCAAACTGGGCTGGGCTGTGAGGCGGCCCCCAGCGTCCACTTACTTTAGATGTTCAAGGCTCGGCTGTAAACCCTAATGGTCCCCGGGGCTCTTTGATGTGACCTTTGCATTCAACCACCCTGACACTCATGACTTCAGAAGAACTGACGCTGACCTGTTTCATTTGTAGTCCAAGTGTTACTACGACGCAGCATCACACACCTGCGGTCATTGCTTTACGGGATTTGGTTTTGAGAGTGTTGCTGACGCTCTTCACAATGCCAGGCCTTCTCTGAGGACTTCACTGAGAGTTGAGATGTTCTTGTGCGTTACTGGGTGGGCAGTGGTGGGAGAGCGGCCGTGTGACTTTCTCGTCTTCCTGGGGAAAACATGCCCATCGTTGTCCTTCAACAATCCATCCCCAACCTGGGTGTCCACTCTTCCATGGCCCCTCTACCTCACCCTGCTGATGTCGCTCTTGGTACACCAGGCGATCTTCTTCAGGTGAAGTTATCTCATATACTCAGATCATAACTGCATTAGGCAAGTGAGGGACGACAGATGGTTTGGGCACATGGAGTGGAGAGGCAGAGTTGCTCCAAGAGTGTTGGAGATGACCCCCGATGGAGGGGTGGAGAGGCGCAAGAGACAGGCTTGTTGTTGTAGCAGGAAGCACGGACGAGTCAAGCTTCGAACGAGGGCTTGAAGGATTCAATGAAAGACCATGAATCTGCTTCTAGATTTATGGTCTCTACTCCAAGTGTCAGACAGATGACGGCGCCACTCACCTTGTGGAAATGCCATCTAGTTGCTTTGGTCTTACATTGGCAGTCAAAGTGGTTTGCCATGGTTGAGGTTTTGAAACGAATGAAACCTTCACGGAACACAGAGAATCATTCATTCAGTCATTTCAGTTTAAAAACGTCGACTTTGTTTCAACTTGAAGTTTGTGTCACTCTTGTTTCCTGTCTTGTCTGAGTGTGTTTGGATGGAGTTTCAATGAGAGCTTTCCAAAACTCTCTCTGGGTGCGCGAGGTCTTCTGCTGCTTCAACAGCTGAACCGAATGAAAGCATGCTGTTTCAGCGAGACGATCCGGCTGCGGTCATCAGCTCGCACTATTCAGAGCCCGCAGACGTTTGATTTCCTCGCTGCTGCCGTCCTAAACGGATCCGCTCTCGTTTCGGACGTGATCTCATTGCATGTCAGAGCGACGCACACGACGGTGTGTTGCACTCTTGGTTCTGAACACAGGCCAGGGTTATTTCATGCCCTGGGGGGAATCCAGACGGCATGGTTTACACCGCAGGGTTCACGTCTGCAGGACACCAAGCTGTCCGTGTCTCTTGACGCTGATTCCAAAGCTTAAAAAAAAAAGCCGACAGTGTGGTCGCCAGCGTTAAACTGGAAGGCTGCTCATGAATTCAACGTCGACGTGGACGTTGATTCAAGAGCGATGCTCTCGCGCAGACTCGTGATGACCTGAGTATGAGGTGCGCCTTGTTTTCGCTGAGTCAGCATTCCAAGCAAGTGATGCGGCAGCCATCGAAGTTTACACTGCGTGTGCTGACAGCACGTTTCAGGGGTGTCTTCAGGGGCTGGGCGGGTAAAGAATGCTGAAGAAGAAGACAAAGAGTCGGTGACGGATGGATGTGCCGGCACACTTCACTTCTGGGGTCATTTGGGACAGAAGACAGGGAATAGGAGGAGGACAGGTGAGCGGGCTAAAGCCCACGGACTGTGATGTTGTTGTGCTCCTCACAGGATCCTTGCCAGTCGATATTTTCTGAAACTGACGAGTGATGGTCTGGGGAAAGTGTTGGACGGTTTGGGTGCTGAGACCCTGTCAGCATGACCCAGGCCGAGAGAAGGCAGTGTGGCAACCACGTTTCTATGTTACCGTTGCAGCCGTGCTCTATCTGTCGCGTCTCTAAATCATGGAGAAAGACGTCGGTCCAGATGAAGCTCTTTATCGTTGGTGAATTCCCGTGCGCTGACAGCCGCTCTAAATAAAGTGCGTGGGAGTGTGTGGTGTTGACTCAGCAGGATGTGTCGTGTTGTTCCAGCTGGTCCACCGGGAGCTGGGGAGAGTGCAGCCGGAGCTGCGGAGGAGGGGAGCAGACACGGCAGGTCCAGTGCGTCCAGAGGATCGCTCAGACCAGCACGGACAGCCTGCCCGACTCCCGCTGTGTTCTGCCCACCCCAGCCAGGAGGCGGACCTGCAACACCCACGGCTGTCCGGCGCTCTGGACCCCAGGGCCGTGGTCTCAGGTGGGCAGCGAGCCTCCACTCGGTGCAAATCGGTCATGACGCCGCCCGCTTGTCTCTGCAGTGTTCTAGAAAATGTGGCAACGGCCTGAGAAAACGGACCGTGTTGTGTACAAGAAGCCTCCCCGGTAGCCCGACTCACACACTGCTGGACAGCTTCTGCTCAGGCCTGCCCAAGCCCTCGGGTCAGGAGTCCTGCTTCATCAAGCGCTGCGAGAAACAGCGCAAGCTCCAGTGGTTTGTCTCCACCTGGCAAGAGGTAACCAGTGCACCCAGGTAGCACACACCGCTGCGGGTTGGGGTTTCTCTAAGTTTGGACTGTACTTCCCAGTGCTCCGTCACGTGCGGTCGTGGTCGTCAGGCTCGCTTCATCAAGTGTGCTGAGAAGGTCCCTTTTTTTTTCCTGTTCTCTGGATGCTCTGGTTTCTGGTACCTTCTCAAAATGACGTCGTTGCTGCAGGACACGGCAGGGAAGTACAGAGAACTTGCTCCAAAGAAGTGCCATCACATCTCGAAGCCCATCGTAGAGCTCCAGAGGACCTGCGACCTGGCCGAGTGCCCAGTGCGCACCACCCCACCGGTCCAGCGCTGGAGCACACATCACCGCCTACACTCGCCTCCGCCGCGGCCCGAGTGGCGCTCCTCGGCTTGGTCTCAGGTAGCAAGACTCTCGCCGCGCTCTCTCTGCAACAGGCAGCTCCGGGCTGAAATGATCTTGTGCTGCAGTGCTCAGTCACGTGTGGAGGTGGAGTCCAGGGCAGGGATGTCCACTGTCTGCTGCGGGGAGCTCCGGTGTCCGGCTGTGCTCTCCATTTGAAGCCTTCAGCCTCCCAGGCCTGCAACACCAACTTCTGCCCGCAGCCGGAGAAAAAAGGTCATTTGCAGTCTCCTCCATGACACGGTTCTGGCCAAGTGAACGATGAACATGACCTTCACCACCAAATTAGTTAAGAATGCTAAATGATGGATAGTTTTTTTCTTCTTTTCTTCATGTATTTTGACTTACAGCATATAAGGATGTCGTCATCGTGATAAACGAAGGAGTCCAATGTAGCAAGCTAATGGCATCAAAAATACACGAACACCCACATCGATGCGCTTTGATGACCATTCTTTGACCTTCCTCACAGATCTGGCCTGCAAAGATTTCTTCACCTGGTGTTACCTGGTGCCACAACATGGAGTCTGCAACCACAAATTCTATGGCAAGGAGTGCTGCCAGTCGTGCTCCAATTCAAACCTGTGATGGCATGATGCAGCGGCTGTTCCACGTCTAAGGCGACGTGTGAAGCTCGAAAAGACGGAACAGTGAGGAGCAACGTGGGAGCGATGCCGGACATCTGGACGGAAGCGATGAACTGGAAGTTCTGGAAGACTGACATGACTGTGAGCAGCTCTGTTTATAAACTTTGTGTACGTTATCAGACATGTAACCAGGACACCCGACGGAGGCCAACTCTGAACGAGGCTTGATCACACGGCAACCTGGGCCGGACCGTGGAAATTGAAGAATGTGTACGTGACACTTGAAGAAGAACAGCCTGAGAGAAGCCGTCAGTGCAGGGCGCGAGCTGCACGAGGAGCACGCATCCACATCAGGGCTGAGAAGTGGAAGGCTCACTGGTGCTACAACCTTTCCTCAACAATGTGACCAGTATCAGGAATGGACAACTGTTGTGTGTACAGTAATGTGTGTTTATTTATTGGCTTACCAATACAGCATTGCTGGAAGACTGTATTAGTGAGCGCTGAACTGTGAATGTGTGCGTCTGTCGCTGCCTGGCTGATGAAAACCATCTTTTACAGTCCCCTTGTTCTTCTTTGAAGTGAACAATCGTGGGTGTGTTGCACCAACAGGTGCCTGATGCCGCATTTAAGCCCAGAACCAAGGTCCAGCAAACAACTGTCACGGTCCGGGAATTGTGTTGGCTCATGGCAACACACAGGATTCTCACCCACCAGCAGAATGACCTTACCTAGCACAACTTAAACCCGGCTGAATGAGCCGCGACACATCCGTCACCTGAAGATAAGTGCAGAGCTCTTTTGCTCTGGAGACAAGAAGAGCAATAAGGAACACGCGCAGAACAGGGCGGGTTTTGCTCATGACTCATTTGTCACCCGCTGCTGGTGATGCGCAGCCAGCGAGCTGTGCATCTTCTGCTGCGGTGACTGACGCCTGCGCTGATCCTGGACTTGCCTTACTCTTCTGACCTCTGCTGGTCGTGCAGACATGAAGGTGAAGAACAAACTCGACAAGACAAAAAGGCCCTGGATTGTTTTTATCATGACGTCACCGCGCAGGGGACCGACTGAATCATCACCTTTTTTTTTTCCATCATGAACGGCCAACGCTCAGAGGATTTCAGGGGTTTTGGTGGTTAAGTTTGGATCGAGAAATGTTCTAAAATGTCTCCGTGGATGCTGGTGACCCCTACCACCCAGAGCGTGGTGCTTTAATGATCCAGAAACTGGCCTCCAGAGAAACCAAGGTCCTCACAGGAAGACTTCATGGTTCTCCAAGCAAAGTGGGTGAGTAACAAAGCGGGTTGCCTGCAGCCTGTGAAGTCATGCTCAAGCCATGAGCCATTCTACTTCTGGAATCAGAACCAGAAAGGCAGGCTAATCTAATGGAATGAAATATGGTGTATTCTGACCACCTCACACGAGACAAAGAGAAGCTGCCCTGTTGGGGCCACGCCCATACTTGACGACCTAGTGGCGGGCCGCGGAACTGCACAATGCGGGCCGCAAATGGCCCCCGGGCCACGAGTTTGAGACCCTCGTGCGAGCGCAGCGGGCAATCGATCTCAATGGTTGAGAAAACGCGTGTGGTGTTTCAGGCTGCCTTTGAGCGCATGTCGGATGTGTTTCAAGTGTCACCTCGCATGAGAAATAAATGGGAAACCAAGTGACGTCAGGCGTGTCCGTGTGTGTTTCGGGTGAAGGGTCACGGCTGGTGACGGGTGTCTCATATCGTCTGGGTGACGGCGCGGTCCAGCCGCATGCGTTTGTTTCCGCCGTGGCTCCGTTCGGCCTGAGCGCTGCGGTGGGTTGTGCGAGACAGACGCCGCGTCAGTGGGAGTCAACACTGGTGCTGCTCCGGGGGGGGGACGCTGCTCACGGTCCGCCTCAATAGGGCGACCCAGCTCCGATGTCGGGCGGAATCCAGACTGGACCCACTGAGACTGCTCCGGACTTGGCGGTAATGTTGGTGATTTAAGCGCCACACCGGACCGTTCCAAGGGAGCGACCCGGTTGTAGCCAGTTAGCTCGTTAGCTGACGAATGAATAAAGCGCAGCAGCAAACCGCGAGTCCGCCGCGGCGCCGGGCAGCGCGTGAGCCGGTAGCCGCTGGTTTCACGGCCTGGTGTCGGCGCCCGCCGTGTCTGCACGTGTCGGCTAACAGGGATGGCACAGCTAACGTGTTTTCGAACCGCCAACAAGCGGTCACTCGGTCATTTGGGGCTGTTTTATTGCTGGCGCGGCTGTTGGGCCGCGAGCGAAGGAGTTGGTGTCAGCCACACTCCGAACCTCGAGCTGCCGAGCGCTTTAGGACCGAGGCTAATGTGCTAGCCGCTGGAGCTACATGAGCTCAGCGCGGAAACGCGTGCTGCCTGCGGGTCACGTGACCGACGCAGGCGCCTCGCTCTGTTTATGTTTTGACGTACATCGTATTGGTTCTGTACAAAGTGCTGCACGTACCCGTACAATGTGCTGCAGGCAAAGCTGGAAGTAAAAGCGACGATTGCTCGCTCACTCTGCTAAAAAGGTGTACTCCCAATGGAAGATTCGTCACTCTTGATCTCATTTGTGATCAACAACCATATTCAACCTACTGACGTGTAAACAAACCAGAACCTTGTCAAGTGACGTGAAACCTTGAGATCATCGCGAAGATATTCATTTGTCATGGAGAGGTCCGACCAGCTGCAGAAGCAGGAGCGAGTCATAGTCATCAACTTTACTAAAGAAAAGAGAAAAAAAATACACTTGATGCAAACTGTTGAAGTTTTGTTGAAAATTGGCAAAACTTCATCAAATTCTGTATGCAATAAATAGAGCAATACCATGTCTAAATATCACAAAACAAAAATGATATTGTTTACTAGAACTCCAAAGAAGATATAAGTCAAGTATAAATGAAAGTTTTGCCATGAAATGTGCTAATGAATTTTGCTTCAGCTGGTGCCTTCATGAACAGTTTTTGCTGTTGGGAGGAGCAGCATCATTTTTTCCTTCCAAGAACCTCTCTATTGTTGGTTACTGTCACAGATTTGCAGCTGTCAAGTCGATTCAGTGACTCACTGCTGCCGCCATACGTGGCTAACGTATTAAAACTGAGTGATCTCGCGGCCCCAAGGTGTAAAACCAAAAAACTTTAAGCGGCACTCAAGGAGGCGCCTGTGGCCAAACCATGGGCGTCGTGAAGAATCACCGGTTTAGGTCTGTTATAGGAGAAAAGAGATAAGCTTTTGGTGAAAAGTTGCAATCCAGAAATAAGATAAACTGTCTCTAAATCAAAGTTTTGTTTTATCTTGTCAAGAACCACATGATTTGCAGCGCAGCTCTTTAATATCATAAGTCGACCCCCTGTTCTTTCCTCTTATTCCTTTTAGGTGGTTGAGGGCCAACAGGTACTAATGTGAGGTGTCTTTGTAGGACAAGAGGTCAAATGAAGCCGTTGGGATACATCTTCAAGTCCTGCACTGATGGTTTGAGCATAATTTTCAGGTGAGGTCATTTGCTGCATGTGTGTGCGAGCTCAACCAGCATCAGCATCTAAGGATGCTTGACTCGTCCTTCGCTGTCTTCCTCTCATCCCAGTTCTGCGCGCGCAGCGACAGTGCCTGACTCTGCTCCTGGGCCTCATCTTCTGCCGCAGCAGTGTCCGGCTCTTCAGGGCCGCTCCGTCCTCCGAGTGGAAACATGACCGTTGCCAATGCAAAGTCAGATTCTGGTATGCCTCGGGGAGCTCATCAACAGCTGGGACCTGCAGCCACTTTTAGTGACGTTGCCTCCTCCTCAGCCATGCAGCAGGTTCTGGACAACCTGAGAGAGCTCTCTCCAGGCTCTGCAGCCAAGGAAATCGACCTGATCTTCCTCAAGGGGATCATGGAGAGTCCCATTGTCCAGTCCCTAGCCAAGGTACAAGCATGTCTTGACCTCATGTACATGTTGGAGGGTCAGAGAAACCATGGCGAGGTCATCGACCTGCTCTTCAACTTCTGTGTTCAGCTTTTTAGGCCCGATGTTCATTTTGTGACAACGAAAAACACCTCTCTCCTGCTTCATGACTGAAAGATACAGTATATGTGACATGTGACTGCAGAGGACCACGACACGACCAGGGGTTACTGCACACCCCTGCTGCTCATTGTTCATGTGAACAGCAAGAACAGAATTATTCCCACACCTCTGTGTGTGCGACTTTGTGGCTAAGTTTGTGGGGGAAAATAGCATTGTGGTGGCTAACAAAAGCTGAAAAAACGTCACATTTTAAAATGGTTGCACTTTGGCGACCACATTTTGTGAGTGTTTTTCTTGACTAGAGAAGAGACACAGAGCTACAATAGTGTGGATATGCTGAACGTGAGCAATGACAAACGTGAAAGTAGCTAGTTTGGTCTTTATTGATCACATTAGTGCACGTGAGAGTGCCATCCTACTTTTGCCCAAACTGATTTGGCCTCTTTACTTGGACGAACCACGGCGTGCATTTTTAGATCCATGTTTTCTAGGACAAGGCAGGTTAATACACACAAGTCTTACGTAACATGACTCAGTTCAGAATAAGGTCGTCGCGCTAGAGCGTCTATAAATAGCCTGAATTCTGTACGAGTCCTCACACAAAGCGAGCTCTTGTCCTGATTTCAGTAGCAGACTGGACGTTGTACGAAATCATATGGCTCCAACGAGGCCAACGTACGAATGAAATCCTGAGCGTGAGAGAGGATCAGTCAGTGAAGTGCTTGAATCTGTTGTGTCTGTGAATCATTTTCATGACATGGATGCCTCGTCCCCCGAAGGCCCACGAGCGCCTCGAGGAAGTGAAGCTGCAAGCTGTGAGCGAGGACAACATGCAGCTGGTGACGGAGATCCTGGAGTCGCTGACAGAAAAAGACGCCGCCTCAGAGGAGCTGAGGAAAATCCTGCAGGAGCCTCATTTCAGGGTAAAACCAGACTTCTTTGTTGACTGTGCGTGAACCTGTGGTCATGACGGTCAGAGCTCAGCAGAGCAAACATTGCTCAAAGGCTGTCCGGCAGCTCAGCGGGTTAGTCGGCCCACTTCTGGTCTTCTCCGAGGGGGTCTGCCTCGGGGGCGGGGGTGTATTTCTCTGGGCCAATAGCGGGCTTAGAAATGTGGAGGGTGGGTGGAAGAGTACTGTCGCCTTCGATTTGTGTAAATGTGGCGGGTTTGCTGAAGCAGCGTGCCGACGGTGCTGCAGAGGTGAGGACGTCAGTGACTCGCACATTGCTTTGTCTTTCATCCAGTGTCTGATCGAGGCCCACGATAAAGTGGCTGCTAAGTGCTACGAAATGCCTCAAGTGGAGGTGACCTGCAACAACGCGTTGACCAGCTCGCTCGTGCCGGCGGATGCCATCCGAGTGATCGGCATCAAAAAGAAGACTGGAGAACCTTTGGTGAGCGGGTGGCTCGGCTGCGGTGGAGTCGTGGCGTGTGACGCTCCCGATCTCTTCCAGGGGGTGACCTTCCGGGTGGAGCGCGGGGAGATGGTGATCGCGAGGATCCTGCACGGCAGCTCCATCGACAGGCAAGGCATGCTGCACCCCGGCGACATCATCCGCGAGGTCAACGGTCAAGAGGTGGGCCGCGACCCCCACGGGCTGCAGGAGCTGCTGAAAAACTGCAGCGGGAGCATCACGCTGAAGGTTCTGCCCAGCTACAGAGACGCACCTGCACCCCCACAGGTGAGCGGCGGGGTCAGCCTGACGTGAACGCAGAACGCCAAGCTTCTGAAAAGTGAACCCACAGACCGTCTAATAATATCTCGCGCTCGGGCTGGGACTCACACTGCCCCCCCCCGCCCCCTCTCCAACCCCCACCCCGCTTACTGTCCCAGCAGCTGAGCAGCAGCATGTGGGGTTGGTCGGACTCTGACCTTTCAAGTCAAATTCCGCGACTTTATTAGCCAAGTGCTGTTTTCAAACTGAGGTGTGAAGTCAGTGTGTGTCCCCGAAATATATTCCGACCCGCTTTGCTGTTCAAATGTGAGTGACCTGAGGTCTTGTATGAATTCTCTTAGGTTTATCTGAAGCCTCACTTCAACTACAACCCTGCCGCGGACAACCTGATCCCCTGTAAGGAAGCTGGCCTGGCCTTCTCGAAGGGAGACATCCTGCATCTGGTCAACAAGGAGGACCCCAACTGGTGGCAGGTCAGTGCTCATCGTTGCCCGGCAGTAAAGACTGGTGGTAGATGTCGAGTCTACGCTGCTGCAGGCTCGTCATGTGGTCGGTGGAGCCACCGGCCTGATCCCCAGTCACTTTCTGGAGGAGAAGAGGAAAGCGTTTGTGAGGAAAGACTGGGACGTCTCTGGTTCAGGTGAGAGCCGTTTGTCCATGCTGCCGTCTTCATGCAAGTGACTGGGCTGCTCTGATGAGCAGGCCTGCTGTGCGGACCTCTCGCCGGGAGGAGGAGGAGGAGGAAGAAGAAGAAAATGATGTACCTCACTTCTAAGAATGCAGGTAGGAGGACAGTGGTTGGCTGGTGAAGTGGTTGGTAGTAGCGGCTTGAGAGGGTGTCAAATGTCTCCGTCAGAGTTTGACCGCTTCGAGCTGCAGATCTACGAGGAGGTTGCCCGGATGCCCCCCTTTCAGAGGAAAACTCTGGTTCTGATCGGAGCTCAGGGCGTCGGCCGGAGGAGCCTGAAGAACCGGCTCATCGTCATGAACCCTCTGCGTTACGCTACCACTGTACCCTGTGAGTGCCTCAGCAGGCTGCTCCACCTTGGAGCGCCCAGGTAACTCCCGCCCTGTCGTCTCTAGTCACGTCGCGCAGCCCCCGCGAAGAGGAGCGGGACGGACAGAGCTACTGCTTCGTGAGCCGCGCCCAGATGGAGAAGGACATTAAGGACAGCCGCTACCTGGAACACGGGGAGTACGACGGGAACCTTTACGGCACCAAGATCGATTCCATCCATGAGGTGGTGAACGCCGGCCGCACGTGCATCCTGGACGTAAACCCTCAGGTGAGCGACGGGAGTTTGAAGAAACGTGAGCCTGAGTTTTCATTCTGCTCTCTGCCCACAGTCTCAGTGGAGATAACAGCGGTGTTGTGCGTTTTGTCTCTCTAAAAGGCTCTGAAAGTGTTGAAAACTGCTGACTTCGTGCCATTCGTGGTGTTCATCGCCGCTCCAGAACTGGACACGCTGAGAGCCATGCACAAAGCTGTGGTGGACGCCGGACTCACCACCAAACTTCTCACGGTGAGTACAGATGGCCCGCTGTCACCTAACACGCCACACATGACGGCCTGCTTCTGGTCCAGGAAGTGGACCTGAAGAAGACGGTGGACGAGAGCGCCAGGATCCGTCGCGCGTACAGCCACTACTTCGACCTGACCATCGTCAACGACAATCTGGACAAGGCTTTTGACAAGCTGCAGGATGCGGTGGAGCGGCTGTTCGTCGAGCCGCAGTGGGTGCCGGTCAGCTGGGTCTACTGACATGGAGAAGCTCAACACTGTGCCGCACGTGACTGTGGGCCTGTGTAGACGCTGCAGTGGACCGACGGCGGTCTGCGACGGCACACTATGCAACTCGCACAGGAAGTGTTCTTATTTATTGGCTGTTTTAGGGTTTGTTTGTTTTTTAATACCGTCTTCTGACAGGAAGCATGTCGGCGCCACCTCCACTTTACTTTGTATGTGAGAAGAGTATTTATTCAGTGGAGACGAGCGCAAGCTCCTCGGTCAGGATGATACCTCAGTGTGTGAGTTTACAGTGTATCCGCCTCTCGTCCGTGTTCGTCAACACATGTGGTGGTGTCTTGGTGAGAGCCTGACCGAGAGGTCAGTCACGGCTTTCTGTTCAGTGTTCCCTCCACATGTTTGTGTCATCGACTGTCCCTAGAGTCAATACGGTGCTGCGATGAGTGAACTTTCCACACGACTCTTAACAGGGTCAGGCCACGTCTCAGAGAACCACCCCTCCTGGCGTGAGGTTACCAAGACTGTTCAAAATCTTAATATTTACTTCCAAAGGTTTTATTTTGCAATATCTCCGAAAAAAAAAGATGTATTTTCAGATGTGAAATAAAACGTGTTTTCTATGGATTCACATTTGAGGGATGGGAAAAGACTCGTGTCCTCTATTGAACCAGCACAGGTTCATACTAGTTTGAGCAGAACCAGAACTCGCTCGACTTCCTCCTTTGTCAACGGTATGACACGCCCCCTGATGATGTCATGGTTAGTGAGGCGAACCAACCTTTCAGGTTCTGAACCAGCTCCTGACAGATGACCTTCTGTGTGGACGAAGTCATCTTGCATCCCACCAGCTGAACGACCAGCCCGTTGCCGGAAACACAAAGTCAAAACCTGACTGTCTTTGGTCCCAGGTAACACTGAAGAGTCATTGGATCAAAATAGTTAGTTTAAAGCCAACGCAGAACACATGGAAATGTTCAAACTTCTCAAGATTTTGGCTGCAGTCACAGAGAGAAAGAAGATGTACAAAAACCGGAGCAGCCATTTTTACTTAACAGGGAAGTGCGGTGAGAAAGGACACCGCGCAGCGACCTCAGCCGGGGCCGTCAGAGGCTCAGACAGAACAGTCCTCGGATGGCGATGCAAGTTATCAGAAGGAAGTTCCACTCGGCCTGTTGAGTCTCCGTCTTCAGCGTGTCTCCGTCTCTGGTCAGGGACACGCGCGACCAGCCAAACAGGCGCTGAGCCTTGGTGTACACGTCCTGTGGTGGGGCCTCCAGGTCCAGCTGCCCGCTGCCAGAGATGTCACTCACCTGAGCCAGAAGGGGAGCAGAAAACACGCCTCAGTTTGTGTGACTTTGGCGTGTCAGAGGCTCAATCTTGGACAGGAATCAAGCGTGAGAAACTGTGCCAACGTAACCACTTGTTCCCAGACTTATGATGTTGAGCAGGAGGAAGAAGATCGCCACACGGTGGCAGCATCTCAAAGGCCTTCACAGCGTGGCTCTGTGGATACTCACCATCTGCTCCAAGAATTTCAACTCGGCAGGACTGCAGCACGTTCCCAGCGCAGCCAGCGAGTCACTTCTCATCTCTGGGACGCAGAAGAGGAGCCAGTGAGGACAGAAGATGCGATGCAAGATTCCAACTCCGTCTCACCACACAAGGCGCTGGTGACCAGCTGGAGAGCGACGAGCACGGGTGAGACGTCTTCTCCACACGAAGCCTCCAGCAGTTGTAGAGTGGACTGGATCATTTTCTTTGGCGAGTCTGTGGCGGTGCTCTTTCCCAGACACATGAGCTCCAGCTGAGGGAAGGGACGGACACGACACAGGAGTCTCGCTGCGACGACAGGTGTCTCTCTGGCTCACCTCGCCGTCAAATGCACCAAGAGCCAAGCGATCCTCCAAATGTTTGGTGACATGCTGCAGCAGAGACAGGCGCGTGGAGGCAGGGAGAGACTGCAGACGCTGGAAATGATGAGCCAACCTCTCCAGGTCTGTGGACAGAGGAGGGGCAGCAGATACTCACAGGCAGACAGAAGCTTTTTTCCTTCTGGTTTAATTCATCAACACCATTTTTTTTTGAGGATTTAACATCCGACTCACGACCCGCTCGACTTCCGTCATACTGGCACCGCAGCACAGCGTCCCAGCATCTCACTCTCACGCAGCCATCTACCACTACAATAGCACCTATGTACAGTATATATATATATATATATATTTTGAATGGTATTCGATCCATCTGACTTACGACCGGTGGGTCGGAACCAATCCCGGTATGTTGAAAGTAACCTGTATGTTACTTGTACGCCATCTTGCCAGCTGCTAAAACAAGACTAAAACTAAAACCATTACATCTAGTGTCACATATAATTCAACCTTTTTACCTTTGCACACTCGTGCAGATTCTGTGCAGCTGGTTTACTGAGCTATGTTAAGTATTCTCTCGGACACACGTACCCGTTTTGAGGTCACTATTTGACGAGCAAGCTCCCGAGCCCAACAGCTCTGCGTGCGAGGCGCTGTCCATCTCAAAGCCCCCGGTGGTGTCGGGCATCAGACACAGCTCTGCAGGACACCAGCGTCAGAGCAAGGCGCTTCACATGACCGCCAGGCTTTTTTTTCTCACCGTAACGCCCGTCACGTTTGACCTCCAGCTCAATGAGGCCGTACGCCAAAGTGGTGTGAGGGGGAATCTCCATGGTAACGTTGCTGTCTCTGCTCACGTATCCGTTCTCCTTCAGCTGCAGCTACAGAGAGATAAAGGCTTTTGCTGTGCAAACAAAAGCACCTGACTTGAACAAGCAAAACTCTCCAAAATGTAAACACACACAAACGTTTGAAGTGGCATTGTGTCACATCACTGTGGATCTAGTGTGGCGCTGTTTCAGACGCGACAAGGTTTCCAGTGTATCATTAGAATCATCTTCAGGTCGGAGTTTCACCCACAGAGCACCTGCGACCCTGCCGTTCTGGGACACCGCACTTGGAACTAAAGCAGCAGCAGTGGTACCTTAGGAGTGGTGGGTCCACAGAGGCCCAGCATCCCGCCACACTGCTCCGCCCGCTGCACCTCCTCTACCACTGAACATGGCTGGGTGGTGACAATGCGCTCCTTCACCAGGCTAAATATCTGCTTCTTCTTCTGCATGATCTGCTGGATCAGCGAGTGGGACATGTCCAGCACCCTGAGAGAAAGGTTTGACTGATGAGACACATCCTTATCACAGTTAATAGCTTATTGCTGGACAACGATGGCAAGTGAGGGAGGCATGCAGGTTATTCTGAGAATCAAAAATGTTGAGATCCAACTCCCCATTTTTTTGATTTATTACTATTACTTTACATATTGTTATTATTTATTTTTATGTATTTTATTGTGGTGGTAATGTTTATATGTGTTCTGTGGCTTGTTGACATTTTTTTTCCCCTCCTTTTTTGTATTGTATTGTCATAACTGTATAACTGTAACACGTCCTCCAATAAGAATATATCTATATCTAAAAATATAAGATCCATCATAAAGGAAGAGCTGGTCGCCCTCTGATCTGCGCCTGGCAGAAAGCCTACTTCTATGCTACACACCACAGCGTTATGGCAGCGCGCGCACACCTGCCCTTGGAGGCGCGGAACAACCTCCGAACATCCACTTCCTGCTTCTTTAAACTGCCGAACGATGACTGGAGCTTGAAGGATTCCTTCCCCTCCAAGTTGAGATGACCGCGGACAAAAGCTGCGTCCACGCCTCCTTTGACGTGGTCCCCACAGGTCTGGACGTACGTGGTGAAGTCCGACTCCAGGACAACTGCGGGCGTTGACGAGACAGTTGGTGTCCCGCGGGTGCTCGCGTGAAGGTGCGCTCACCTGGCTCTATGGGCGTGTCTCCAGTCAGCAGGTCGTTGAGGGTGAAATCCGTGGGAATGCACTTGGCTTTCTGCCAGAACCAGAACCTCTTCCGCTTCACCACCACGGTCAGAAGAGCGACGCTGTCGTTCAGGCTGGACGAAGGGACCAGGACTCCTCCGGGATCCACCTCCTCCACCAGGTTCTTCGCAGCAGTGGCGAACATCTGTCCAGAAAAAAACGACATTCTTGGTCCTGGTAAGCTCGGGAGCCGCATCTGCCGTGTCCCCCGTGGTGGACCGAGAGGGTCACGTCAGTTACCTTACCGTGGAGTCCCGCGGGGTCACCCGGAGAGGCGAGGCAGCCTCGCACCGCAGGAGCGACTGGAAGGCCACAGACAAAGGCCACCGGCCCCGGCGCGCACCGGCTGTCTGGGTTGCTTGGTTCCTTGTGTCCGGGTCAATAGCAAGAAGGGCGCACTACACTTCACACCTTCTCGCTGTCGGCCTGTTCGTTTCCCTTGTTGCGCAGCTCATGTGTGAGCCGCTGTCGATCACGCGCCCTGCTCTAGCGACTAAATGGTACGTTCCATGTGTCACCGCCTACACGCGCTTGGCACCGCAGAACTTCCGTCATAGAACGAACCCCAAGAAGAGGGCCACCGACCGTGTCAACGCGCGTGCTTGATCGCCAAACACACGCGCCCCAGGACACGTGGAGAAACTTGCCGCGTAAAAACTTCCAATACACGTTGAGCGCATCCTTCAGTGCCACAGGCAAACTAAAATCGGCCAAAAGAAAAGATTCATGTATTGTTTTTGGCTCAACGTTTTCATTTTAAACAAGCGCATTTATCTTACATTTATCGATGTTGCGATTTCTTATTCCTCGATTCTCCGTCATCATCAGTAAAATGGTCGTCCATAAAAGAGAAATACAACACTCGTTCTTTGTATTTTCCCTTTTATTCTTCGTATCACACTCGTCTTGCCGTTTTCTCGTTCGGTTCTCAACAACAACCCACGTGCTGGGTAGAAACGTATGTAAGAAAAGTAAAGTAATGAGAAAAAACAGGAAGAGATGTGCATGTCCGGTGAATTGTTTCACAATAAAAGTGAACAACATCACATCGACAGGAATATACATCATCACTAAATATGCTATGAGAACACATAATCCAACAATCGATTTGACTTGATCTTAATGAATATACTTTTTTTGTGGCATTCGAGCTATGGCCATATTCAGTTAAACAACGATCATAGGTAAATGACGAGCTCGAGAGAGTTGACGAGAGTTGGCCCAAAAACATGAAGGTCAATCGATGACTCCAAACCCACTGTAAAAACAAGATCTGTTCAAAATGCTTCAACACTTCAACTAAATGGCTCGAGCTCGGGTTATTTACACTTGTTTTGGTTTGGATAATAAAGTCAGTTAATGATACATAAATATCAGAGGCAGCTGGGTTTGCTGCCTCATTTCTTGCTAATTTGTTAGGAAAAATAAAAGGGGGGTGAGGGGGGTCGCGTGTTTGCGAACAGTCCCTTCAGTTGTGCCGTTGCCATGGAAACAGTCAACAGCCATCACGCTGGATGCGCGCAGCGGACGAGTCCCGTGTGCAGTGGCTTCACCCTGCTCCAGTGAAAAAGGTCTGTTCAGCAGAGGCTGGTCTGAAAGTTGGACCATGATCTCCTCGTGTCGACCCGACAAAGTCAGCCACCGGAGCAGAAGCGGCCAGAACACGGAACAAGCGGAAGCCGTCCAGGAGGTAACGACACACACGCGCTTGCCAAACTCTGGCAACTGGGACCCAAAGGTGTTTGTGCGTTGCTCAAGACTTGACTCGCACTGGACGGCGCTCAAATGGATCATCACAGCAAGCCACTTGACTTGAGAGTGTTTTGGACGACTCGCTGTTTTAAAACTATCTGACACAATCGTGAGACACTTCGAACCTTTTTTTTTAAGTTCACTCGTTTGATGTCGTTTGAGCTGAACTCCACTAGATGGCAGTGCAACCTAGTTATTCATGGCAGAGCACCAGTCGTGAGTGGTTTGAACTAACCTTCTGTCACTGCCCTATTTGCTTCTTCATCCCGTTTTGCTTCCAGGGCTCAGGCTCGTTACGTCATTTCCTGTCCGCGTGCGCACATTGGTATTTCAAGACGTCATTTCCTGAGTATATGCTCATATCAACTGAGACCTCGTAGGCAAGATAGGGCAGTGACACCTCCACTTGACATATTGTTGTTGTTATTATGGCGGCCTGGGTTTCACTTCCTGAAATTGTGGCTTCACACCGGTGACTCCAAAACAGGGCGCGCTCTGAAGCGCCACGCAACACCGTCGTTGGTGGCAGGTGTCAGGTGGGCCACAATGGGCGCCGAAGCAAACAAGCGCACACAGGTCAACCAAGCCAAAACAGCTGGGCATGGAGAAGAGGAGGAGAACCATGAGGGGCTTCACGACTGGAGAGGGCGGCGCTGATGGGAGCTAGAGGCGGGGCAATGCCTCCCCTCAATCCACAGACTGGAGAGGTCTAGAAGAAGATCTGGAGTGGAGTGAAGGAGCAGAGATCACGTGCTTCATGCTGTGGCATTAACTTAAGCAGGGAAAGCCTTTTTCTGTTTATGCAAATTCAGTGTGAAAAGCATCGGTGGGGACCTGCAAAGCCTCCAGGCCCCTTCTGCTGTGCTCAGAGCACATCTGAGGACCACGTGTGCCTCCCACTGTAAGATCTCCCTGCGCTTCATTTAAAATTGATGCCTCTCCTCCGGTTTCATTGTGGCTCAAAACCAGGCGGTTTAGCGCGTTGAAAGTCAGTCATGGAGCGCTGAAATATTGATGAACAAGCCGCTTTTCAATGCAGAGCGCGGCAGCGATCATTTATTCAATATCAAGTCATCAGTCGGAAGCGAGCAGTCCATCTCCTCTGCAGTGTGCCGTGGAGAGATCAGACTGGAATATTTATAACTGGGTGGTCCAGTCCTCAGCATGCAGGAGCAGTGTTGAAGAACGTCCTGGTGGTACACCTGGCTACGTTTGCTTCTCCTTATGACTGTAGCGCCAGACAGCGCCAGTGAGCAGAGGCAGGCGTTTCCAGGCCTGCCTGATGCTTTTTGTTTGAGGAAAGTCAGGTGGCTCAGGCTTCCTCTCTTCCAGGGAGGAGTCCCGCAAGGTTTCACCTGGAGGAGTCCCTCAGGCAGCTCCAGGAGAGCACATTAGACAACATGTTGAAAATGTATTAAACAGAAACTGAAGCGGTTGACCTCAATGCCTGGGTCCGTAATAACACGCGGCCCTCTCCCCGCTCCGGAGTGGGGCAGGGAGGTAAGCTGAGAGCAGGTACATCCCTGACAGGTGGTCATCCAACGCAGCAACCTTTCTTCGCATGATGAATCAAAAGGCTGATCGCTTCCACGCCAGCCACGCTCCTCCTGTGTTGTTGGACGCTGTAACGATTAAAAGGATGGGATATCGGGATTCCACAGCAGCAGTGTGAAAGGGCCGAGCTGCATTTTAATGATTCAAACGCGGTAAGACGAACAGCGCTAAGCAGTCTGCTCTGTACCGTACAGTATAAAATCCATTTACTGGCTATGCAGTGGATCATGACATCAGCATTATTGTCTGTAAACTGTCATACAGAATGAAATTTGGTATCGGCCACACAAAATGACTCGGAAGGCCGCGTTTCGCCCGTGTGCCTCGCATTGTGTCGCTCATAGTCACCTCATGTGTATGGCATGGCACGGCTTTCTGGGCAGTTTGTGGCATGATAGAGTCGTAATCTTCAGTCTGTATTCACCCTACATTTTCTTAGTCAAGGGCGATCTAATCCCATCTGACATATCCGAAGTGCAATGAGGTGGCAATAGCGTTACGGAGCGCCTGTCACACACCACCGGAGCCTGAAGAAGCGGCACCGCAGCGAGTGAAACACCTGCCCAGCATTGGTAACGTCATGCTTCTCACCGTTGCCTCACGAGAGGTGGTTCAAAACTCGGATCGGTTGGTGGTGTTTTATCACGTAGCACGTTGGACGGAGCTGGTGGAAGGCCCAGTAGCAGTGCTTCCAAGAGTCACGCTCGTCTGCAGTTCAGTGGTGGCTCCTTGAGATATGATGGTCTGGAGAGGAGCAAACATGCCAAACATGACACGTCTGGACGCCACCCTGAAGTCTGCGGGCCAGTCACGAGGCGTGAAGCGGGCTGGGCGCCTCTGGTCACGTGACTCGGCCGCGTGGAAGGTGGTCGTAGGTCTTGGTGAAAGTCACTCCTTCATCTAATGCTGGAGTCCCCAGGTGTGGAACCAGGGGCTTACCAAGCTCATTCAGGTCGGAATTTTGCCTTTTCATGAGCTTTGAGAACTGCCGCAGTCTGTTAAAACAACATCTGTACGACATATTTAAGGGGCTCGCACACGTTTGTCCAGCTTATCTGAACATTGCTGGAGCGTGGCGGCCATGATGGTCACCATGGTATTTCCGGTATGGTCCTTCTCCGATCGTTCTCAACAACACACATTTGACAGTTGCACACACTCACCGATCCATTCTTCATTTGGCACAGCAAGCTGTTGTTTAGAGCAGCGCCAAGGTACCAGACACGCGTGTTTGACAAAGGCTTTCAGTGCCTTTTCAGAACAGTCAATATTTTTAGTTTGTGCTTTTGATTCATCCTGCAAAACAAAGGTCGCTGCCCTTGCACAAGTATATGAATAATGTCTGGGCACATTGGCTGCTCTCCATCACGAGACACCACAAGTGCCTGTGACGGGGCCATTGAATTTCTTCAACTCAAGCCTTCTTTGTGTCTTATCATGAATTTTCTTGTCGAGCAGTTGCCAGTAATCTCCGCTTCGTTTCTCTCAAATGAACCTTGTGTCTCCCTCTTCTTGGGATTGTTTTGTGATTTGTCATCAGGTTCATACTGCACGTGAATATATCATATATATATATATATATATATATATATATACCTGCTGCAAAGAGACGATCCAGAATGTTTATGTCATCGTGCCACCAGTTTTGTGCTTTGGCAACCTGGCAACAGAGCAGTCCTTCTGTCACACCTTGTGATTCTCAACTGACAACACGACCCTAATGAGCGCTTTAGAATGCAGACATTCATTGCTCTTTGTTAGCAGGCTGCAGAAGCCAGCAACACACCGTGAAGCCTTGCTCACCACTACTCAGGCCTTTAGTTTCATCAGTAACTCGCTCTTGATGTCCTGGCAACCGATCAACAATTGGAGCACTTTTGCTCTGAGTCATTTTGATCACAAGGTGATGCCTTCTGTTCGAGAGAACCTCCATCTGATCCAGATGCTAAACACTTTCACTCCCCCCACCTGGCCCCTATTTATATAAGGCCACATATTTATATATGTCGTTTCCATAATAATTTGATTGAATTGCCGTGAGATGTGCAAAACGAATGTATAACTACGCATCAGGGTTGGTTCAGAATGCATGTTAAACCCTGGCGTTTCTTCTTCTCTGTTCAAAAGCAAAAACTGAAGGAAGAGCGGGAAGCCAAGCGCGCACGGCTCGACGGCCGACATGACTACGTCCTCAGTATCGTGGCCTCGTGCCTTGGTCTGGAGAAGGCAGAAGTGGAAGACGCTGTACTGGAAGGAAGTCAGGTATGCGTGTCATCACCCAGGTGGTCACCGGTGATCTCCTTCTGTTGCATCCATTTGTCAAAACGTCTCCCGCAGATTGACCGTGTGGAGCAGTTTTTTGCTGCCGGAGGTCTCCCCCATCTCATGTTTTACTATCAGGAGAAGGACTCACTGGACACCGGTGAGAGAAAGCAACATCATGAGCGACTGACCGAGTTGTGCAAAGCCTCAGTGCACCTTCAACTGTCTGGTGTTCCGTGTCTGTTGTAGACGCCGCCTCCGTTCCTCCGCAGACGCACACACCTGCTCGCCACCACAGTTTCAAAGTGCGCGTGACCGATGGGAAAGATGCGGCTTTAACCGGAGTGTGTGTCTTCTTCACCAGAGCAAGCGCTTCCAAGGCAGTCACCTCTGAAAATATACAAAGAGTGAGTCTGCATGTACCAAAGGATTGGAAGGAAAAACCATGGCGCAGCTTTGTCATGACAGCTGAAGGCGTTGTTCTATCCATGAATGTCAAGGTCGTAGCTGAGGTTCTTCCTTCCCTTCCTTCCCAATTTAAGGATGTCAATTTCAACACGTTGGACACAACACAAGGTGGGCTGTTGAAAAGTGTGGAGCGGCTGCTGTCGGAGGTCTACATCCCGACCCTGAGGAAGCTGAACCACGGCTGGGGAGAGCTGGCGAGTCCCCAGGCGCAGGCCGTCAAACAGGATTTCCTGATGTCTCTGGAGAACTTTGTCTCCGTCTTGGCTGGAGCGCAGGAGAGCCTGCAGGAGAGGGTGAGAAACACAACGCTGACTCATCACACGTGCCTCGAGTCGTAAGGCACAGTTCAGGGAGATGGAGCTGGACAGAAAAGACGATCGCTCCCTTTCTGCTGAAATAACGGGACGTACAATGCATTTGATCGTCATCGTGATCGGCGGTGTTTTACACCAGTTGCAGCAGTTTTTGTCTCACGCCATCAGCAGTGGTCCTGTGCACTGAGATCAAGAGCATTGGACAATATAGATTCAGGAGCGTCCTCTGCTCCAAGGTCACAGGACGATCATTTGGGGAGATTTTCAATAAGATTTTTCTTGTTTGCAGGTTTCCTTAAATGAATGTGAGTCGTTCGACCTGAGGGTACTGAAAGGTCCGTCCGACTACAAAGCAGCAGCGAGCAGCTCTGAAGTCACAGAGAAGCTTGAGACATGCATGAAGGGCTGGATGAAACAGATTGAACAGGTGAAATCCGTGGCTTTTTTTTTTCTCTTTCACTTACTGCCATCAAATGTTGGGTGTCGTTTGAGTGCGGCGGGAATTAAAGCTGTTGGGACGTTGAAGGTTCTCGCTGAAAGCGAACAACTTCGAATAGAGCTGGATGATCTTGGCCCCCGCTCAGAACTGGAGTACTGGAAGAGACGTCTGGCCCGCTTCAACTACCTGCTGGAGCAGCTCAAGATCCCGGATGTGAAGGCCGCGCTTGGTGTGCTCATGATTGCCAAATCTAAAGTCATCAAGGTCAGGATGAACCGTCTGAATCAACGGAGGATTCCAACATAAAAACAAACAAACTGGCATTTCTGTCGTGCAGTCATGGAGAGAACTGGACAGCAGGATCACCGATGCTGCCAACAAGGCCAAAGATAATGTCAAGTGCCTCTACAGTCTGGAGAAGTTCTGGGATCCTCTGTACCACAGTGATCCTGTGAGGCCTCTGCTCCGTCTCCTTCTGCATTGGTGCTGTACAATGCCGACTAAACTGAGAATCTTTCACATAGGTGGCGATGCTTGACACGATTCCTGGATTGATCAACGCCATCAGGATGATTCACAGCATGTCTCACTACTACAACACATCGGAAAACATCACGTCCCTCTTTATGGTCAAGGTTGGGGAGACCGCTCCGCTCCGTCTGCTCTTTCAATAGTGATGGAACACAAAGGCATTGCTTCCTTTCGGGTCCACGTTGCGGCGCACACAGCCGGGCATTCATTTTGCTGAAAATGAGCGGCACGCGGCATGTTTGTTTTATACGTCCTTGAAAAGACGTTTCCCCACCAATGTCTGAATAGATGTTCTGTTGTGCAGCGACTCGAGCTATTTACTGAAGGACAAAGCCACTCATTCCAATTAGAGCTCATGACCTCCTGATGTTTTCAACACCATCTGCAAACGCTCGTCTTTTTGCAGATGACCAACCAAATGATCACTGCATGCAAGGCTTACGTCACCAATGAAGGTTCCAGTTCCATCTGGGATCAGCCTCGACATGTCGTCACAGAGAGAATGCGAGATTGCATCCACCTGAATCAGGTATTGCCAGATAATATTACAAAAAAAAAAAAAAAAATCCAGGATATTTTTGGTTCAGAAATATCGTAACGTGCGCTTTCTTCTCTTTATTCTTCATTTTTCAATTTTGTTGCAGTAGTATGTGCACTTGGGTTGTGATTAGTGAGGTCCAGACTTGACAAATGTGAAGAAACTATTACTATATTAATAAACATTTATTGTGAAAGTTTTAAGTTTCAAACAACCCGTTTTGTTCCGACGTCTTTCAGAAATACCAGCAGCATTTCCAGCAGGCTAAGCGAATGCTGGAACAAACTCCCTCAGAGCGGCAGTTCGACTTCAGCGAGATGCACATTTTCTTTAAGTTTGACACGTTTCAGCGACGGCTGGAGAAAATCCTGGAAATGTTCCACACCATATCCACCTATTCCGCCCTGCTGGACTCCAGGTTGGAGGCGTTGGAAACCGCTTCCACCAGGTTGCAAGTGAGTACGCTGAACAGGGACCAAACGAGATTGGAGCTTATGTTTGAGAGAATAGATTTTCCTTCCAGCAGGCTTTTATTCCTTGAACGGGAAAATAGGTGTTTGATTTGCCTTTTATTAATACTGTATATGTTTGTTTTTCTTTATTTACAGACGTCAGAAATGCAAGGAAAGTGGGAGGTAATGAGACGCCTCAACTTCATCCAATGTTCATGAGCTTCATCGCTGTAATTACTCTCTATCTAAGTCACAACACAGTTTCTAACAATGTGATGGCCACGTCAAACAGGAATTAATGATTGTCATGTCCAGCTGACTCACTCGCGTTGGATCTCATCAAACACCGTCTGATCTTTTCTGAAGGCCGTCGCTGAGTTCATGTCTGTCTGCTTTTTCTGTGAAAGACCATTGTGCAGGGCATGAAGAAAAAGCCCTACAGCTTCCTGGATCAGGGAAGACCAGACTTTGATGTGGATTATGAGCATTTCTGCAGAAGCACCTCAGAGATTCATGTGAGTTTTCCGCCCGCCAGAGCTCTCGCCTTCTCGGTCAAGTGTCAATTCCGTTTCTTCTTGTCGCGTTCAGGAGCAGCTGAGGAGTTTTACAGACAGCACGTTTGTGAAAATTCAAAACAAAGAACGGGCCTTAAATATGCTGCAACGGTTTGAGAGGTGAGTCACCGACAAGTCAAAACTTTGAGCCACTGAAATGAACGTTCGGAATCTTTTCCAACCAGATTACGCATACCGGACCTTGGACTAAACGAGAAGTACCTCCGCATACTGGAAAGTTATCGCGAGGACATCGAATTGGTCTACCAAATATACACAAAACAGAAATGTGACCCCCCGGTCCGGTGGAACATGCCACCAGACTCGGGGCGGATCATGTGGGCTCGACATCTGCACAGCAGGATACAGGAACCCATGGAGCTTTTTCAGAGAGTAGCTGGCTTCTTTTGTCTCAGTCTTGACATCGTTGTGCCCTTGTCTAATTCTCTGTCTGTTTTTTTTACAAGTACGATAAGGTTCTTTCCTTACCCGAAGCCAAGACTGTCATCCAGAGGTACAGCAGTGTTAAAAAGATCCTGTTGGAGTTTGAGAACATCTACCATCGAAGCTGGATGAAAAAGGTTTAGAACAAATTCATCGGTGTTTCATCCGCTATAGAAAACCCCACGTCCTTTTGTGCTTGGGCTGCTCTAATGTCGCCTATTCCCGTCACCATAGGTGGAGGGTGCAAGAATGGGGTTGCGGGCCTCTTTGCTCGTCAGATCGCCTCAGACCGGGGCACTGTTTGTAAACTTTGACCCAGAGATTTTGACCCAGATCAGGGAGGTGAACTACATGAAGAGAATACACTTGGAGATCCCTCCATTTGCAGCCGTGCTGCATCAGAAACAGGAAAGCCTGAAGAGGAACCATGATAGATTGCAGGTATGTGTCACCCGGTCGTGTCCTTTCAATGAGGCCAGCCACAGAATGAATGAATTAGACTTTGTAACACACGGTACCTGATGCATGTTGTCTTCCAGTTGATGTTAAGTGAGAACTCCAGAGTGCGGGTCAAAATTCTGTCTGTTTTTGAGCAGCTGGCGAAGCCGCATCTTGCCAAGGTACCGTTCCGTTTATTTGCTATCACGACGGTCATTTATCACCTCCATTATTGTGTCGTTATCCGCTCGATTAAGGTGGATGAGGCTATACAACCAGGGTTGACGTCGCTCAACTGGACCTCCATGAACATAGACAGATACTTGAACCACATCACCGAGTCTCTGAGTGAGTTTATTCAGTCCAGCAACACGGCGTTCAGCGCACATCTTTATATGTTGGAGACACTGATTCCCAACAATGTGTTTGTTGCTCGTCCGTTCCACAGGAGACCTTGAGTTGTTAATGGACCGCGTGAATGACCTGGTGGAGGTCAGGATCGAGTCGGTTTTGCAAGAAATGAGCGCGACGACTTTGTGTTTCTTGCCAGAAGATGGTCCCGTCACCTGTGAGGAGTTTGTTCAAATCACGAGGGTAAACGCGATCTCGGTGTAACACTCAGTATTTCAGTTCAAACGGCTGAGTCACACACATTCATCTCTGTCTGTGCAGGACCTATGTCTGAAACAGGCCCACAGTCTCCATACTAAGAGCCTACTGGTCGAGGAAGCTGCAAATGAAGTGATCAACATGTTGCTGACTTTTGACCACAATCAAAGGGAGGATGCTGAGGATGAGAGCTTCGCTGGGAGCAAGATCCTGGAGCGTGCTGACAGTGAGGGTAATCTGGGATTTACATTTGAACTGGACTTGGTTGGTCCCGTGAAACAGGCCTAACATTTGTGAAACATATCCAGGGGAGGACGAGGGACGCTCACTGGGCCTGCCCTACTCCAGGAGCAGCCTGCACCCCCCCGCCAGTGTGGGTCGACCTTCCCCTTTGGCGAGGAAAAAGAAGAAGAGAGTTCTGATGGAGGTGTTGGAGGAAGAAGCTCGAGAGCTGCTGGCGCACTTCAACCATCGAAACATTGATGCCTTGCTCCGTCTGACACGCCACAACCTGGAGATGCTACGAAAACGCATCCACAACTCATCAGCGATGCACTCTTCTGGTGAGGCCGTCCGTCTGCAGGCTCAGTATCCCTTCACTGCGTTCACACGCTCGGTGAGGTCGTTGTTTTTATAAGTATGACAATTCCCACCTACCCTGAAGCTGATGCGGACTCACCCGGCCGAGCGAAGAGCAGCAGCCTGCCGCCCATCTTTAAAGTCCACGTGACCCTTACCATCCCCAACATCTCCATGGTCCCGGCCCTGGAGGAGGTCCAGAAGGCCATGAACCAAGCAGTGGAGTGCATCGTCAGTGTCAGCCAAGCCGTCGGCCAGTGGAGCCAGGAGAGGATCTCAAAGGTGCGCTTTGCTTTGAGAGAGTCAAATCCGGAAGGACGGATTTGACTCTTCGGGCACTTGAAAATGAGACGCCTTTTGCTGTTTCCAGAGGAAACTGAACGAACGGCGAATGGCAGCTCTCGTACGGGACAGTTCCGACAGCGACACAGAGGACGGAGCAACAACCTACAGAAGCATCGCTGGTACACATTGTTGACCACACTCTCAAAATATCGTCCTTCTTGAAGATCCCTTCCCACTGCAACTGAAATCTATGGCTTACAATGATCGTCCGTCACCAGATGGCAGTGAAATCTCAGCGCAGGTGGTTCGATCAATTCCCTGCCAGTCCAGGAACTATCTCAAGAGTGTTTCGGAGAATAAGGAGATAGTCAAACTGGTCAATGTGCTCAGCACGTCCATCAGTTCATCCAAAAAGGTACGCTTCTGAAAAGTCGGTGAAGGCTTGCTTCGCTGTGCCTGTGTGTAGATTCAGCACGGCTGTCGCCCCATGTAAATACTGATCTTGTTTTGCAGGAGTTGATGATGACTTTGGACGGTTTCGCCCACTACCATCACATCTGGAAGAAACCACGGGATGAGACAATGCAGCAGTAGGGGATTCTCTAGATATCCAGATGTTGTTTTGGCTTGTTTATTTTTGCTCTGCTTTGCTGCGCGCAGGTTCATGGAAGAAAGCCCCTTGCTGTCAGAGTTTAAAAGTCAGATACTCTACTATCGTGATTTGGAGCTCCGAATCAATTCAGAGCCTGAATTTCTCAACGTAGGAGCCTTTTCTCTCTACACGGGTGAGATGAGTTGCCTGCAGGAATTCCCGGCAGATAATCTAACGTTGAAATTGTCTGCCCGCCGAAGAACATCTCAAACTGTCGCTCGGCGCTGAGACCAAGAGCTGGATGATGGAGTACGGCCGATACTGCAACAAGAAGTATCGCTCCGAAATGGAGCGCATCTTTGCTTTCATAGAAGAAGCTGGGAAAAAACTGAACCGGCGGATTGCAGATCTGGACGACTTTCGAATCGCCATGGCAGCTCTCAAGGAAATTCGAGAGAGTGAAATATCGATTGATTTTCAAGTTGGTCCCATTGAGGTAAGACTGGTGGAATATTGCTGGTATCTTTTCTCATCATCTTCAGAACGACACCAAATGCTAGTACGTGCCTCAATTCATTTCCGTTTCTAAACAGGAGGCCTATGCCATGCTTCATAAGTTCGGGCTGCCGGTGGCGAAAGAGGAGGGCGAAAGGGTGGATGCGCTGCGGTACAGTTGGGAGAAAATGCTGTCTCGAGGAGAAGACATTCAGAATGAGCTGATGGCTCTGCAGCCCAGATTCAGAGTGGAGCTGGCCAACAACGTGGAGGTCTTCAAGGAAGACTGTCGACACTTCTACGTGGATTATGAAAAGGTAAATGAGAGCATGATGAAGCACTCAACTGGTTTCACTATGTGTATGTCGGACTCACGGATCCACAACGATGACCCTCCAGGATGGGCCAATGGCTGTCGGGTTAGCTCCTCAAGATGCCAGCGATCGACTTATCATGTTCCAGGTGCAACATTGCCTCAGCTCAAAAACATACTCCCCATTAGCGAGTTATAAAAAAAAAAAACTCATTTCACTGTGTCATGTTTCCAGAATCGGTTCGACAACCTGTACAGGAAGTACGTCACTTACACCAGTGGACAGGAGCTGTTCGAGGTTCCTGTCAGTCAGCATCCCCAGCTGTTGGAGATCCGGCTGCAGCTGACGCTGCTGCAGAAACTGTACGGTCTATACAGCAACGTGATTGAAACTGTGAATGGTTACCACGACATCCTGTGGGCGGACATTCACATCGAGAAGATCAATAATGAACTGCTGGACCTCCAGACCAGGTGAGAGAGCTTGCTTTGTGTCCGTGAAATAGGTGCTCTTCAAGGCACTTACTCATCATGCTGTGTTAAAAGAAAACGGTCAGCAGGTTAGTCGAATGTAAAAGCAACATGTGCGTCATATGGCCTCCTTTGTTTGTCCTTCATCCATCCATCGCGGGAAATGGAAATAGGCTGCGGCTTGTAAAACACACTTTTTCATTTCCAAATTAAGCCCAGTTTCGCACCCTCTCTTTCGCCCAGACCTTGTTCAGGGTTGGAGGTCATTTCCAAATTATGCCGATGCGAGACTTGGGGAAGACTTGACGTTCTTTTTGGGCTGCCAGAAAGTAACGTTGGGGCTCGTTCGTTTATGATCTTTCGGTTTGCTGCTCCACTTACATGAGGTGGGGCATTCGTTTTCACTTGCTGATCGTCTGCACCTCAGACGTGCCCCGATTACCAAATGTATTTCACTGTTGACTTTTGTGGTTTCAACTAGTTCTGAAGTGTGAGTGAATGAGCGTTCCGCCCGACACCTTGTAGCCACCCGTTCCTTGTTTTCATTGGAATGTGATGTGGAATTTTACTCTGAACTGGTCTTTATATCAGCCCTGAAGTCAAATAACTTTCAGGGTCCATTTTGTTGTTTATCTTTCAGGTGTCGGAAGCTGCCTCACGCACTCAAGGAATGGCCAGCTTTTCTTGACCTGAAGAAAACCATTGACGAGTTTAGCGAGTGCTGCCCCCTGCTGGAGCTCATGACCAACAAAGCCATGATGGCTCGACATTGGAAAAGAATAACAGAGGTCAGTGAAACGGAACAGCCCCACGTTTACATGCACCGTGTTCTGAAACGCAAGTGTGGGACCAGGTCACCGGACACGCATTTGATGTCGAGACGGATAACTTCAAACTGCGCAACATCATGGAGGCTCCTCTTCTCAAATATAAAGAGGAGATTGAGGTGCGGCTGACTGAAGCAAGGCGTCTTTTTCAGTTCCTGACGCGTGTTTCTCTGTAGGACATTTGCATCAGCGCGGTGAAAGAACGAGATATTGAACAAAGGCTCAAGCAGGTAATAGCTGAATGGGACAACAAGACCTTCACTTTTGCCACCTTCAAAACAAGAGGAGAGCTGCTCCTGAGAGGCGACAGCACTTCGGAGATCATCACCAGCATGGAGGACAGCCTGATGATCTTGGGCTCTCTCATGAGCAACAGGTGGGGTTGTGTTTGTGGCTGAACCGGAGCGCACTGAGGCATTTACTGAACTCCCCTCCGCAGATATAACGCCCCCTTCAAGTCCCAGATCCAGAAGTGGGTTCTGAATCTTTCCAACACCAATGATATAATAGAGAACTGGATGACTGTCCAGAACCTGTGGATCTACCTGGAGGCTGTCTTTGTTGGTGGAGACATTGCCAAACAGTTGCCGAAGGTATGTGCGATACGGTGTGGGACACATATTGCCATCAGTAGCCATCGTGAGGATACACATAATAACGGGATAATTGTTGTTGTCTAAAATTGGAAAACAAAAAGAAAATAACAAGTCAAACTACAGCGTGACGAATGAGGCATGACGAGTGTCAGTGATAGTGAGGCAGCGTCCGGTTGCTGATTTCAGGAAGCCAAGCGTTTCTCTAACATTGACAAGTCGTGGGTGAGGATCATGATGCGGGCCCATGAGATGCCCAATGTGATCCAGTCGTGCGTGGGAGATGAGACAATGGGGCAGGTTCTCCCTCATCTGCTGGAGCAGCTGGAGATATGCCAGAAATCGCTGACTGGGTGAGTCTCAGCTGGCACCGCAGCTCTTTGTACAACAATGCTTTTTTAGAATTCACCATCTTTCTTATTGTATCCGACCGGACAGCTACTTGGAAAAAAAGCGGCTGCTGTTTCCACGATTCTTCTTTGTCTCTGATCCCGCTCTGCTGGAGATCCTGGGCCAGGCATCGGACTCTCACACCATTCAAGCGCACCTCCTCAACGTGTTTGACAACATCAAAACAGTCCGGTTCCACGACAGGGTAATTTCTCTGCTCACAGATCAGCCTCATCTCGACCTGCCGCGCTGACAGCTTCAACTTTTTCAGGTGTATGATCGCATATTAGCAATAGCATCACGAGAGGGGGAAACTATTGAGCTGGACCGTCCCGTCACGGCAGAAGGGAACGTTGAGGTTTGGCTCAATGCGCTCTTGAAGGAGTCCCAAAGCTCTCTGCACTCAGTCATCCGGCAGGCCGTGGCATCAATCCAGGACAGCGGCTTTCAGCTAACCGAGTTCCTCAACTCTTTTCCTGCTCAGGTGAGGATGTATCCGAGTTCCAGCTGTTCCGTTTGTGTCTTAGGAATGTAACTTTGGACGCAGCTCTTGAGATATTGGACATCAGTGCGGGAAGAATAAAGGCGGTCCAATCTCAAAACCTACCGATGAAACTCACCACATCTTCCATTGTAAAGTTAGTGATGATATCTTTTTACATGCAGACAGATAACTGTCCAGAGATGTGCTCAGTGCAAATGAAATGTATTGTGGCATAAATGGTGCATACAACAGTTAATAATAATCAGAATCAGAATCAGAATCAGATTTATTGCCATGGTCAGTGGGGAGCCCACTAACTAGGAAAGTGTTTTGGAATAACGTGCGGTCAAAAAGTAAATAAATAATAAAATAAAATAAAGTAAAATAAAAATAAATAAATAAATAGAATAAAATAACAACAAGGCTGTTCAGGAATTCAACAGTCTGAGGGCCGAGGGGAAGAAGCTGTTCCTGTGACGGGAGGTTGTGGTCTGGATGGACCGTAGCCTCCTGCCAGAGGGAAGAGGAACAAACAGTCCATGTCCAGGGTGAGAAGGGGCGAAGGCTCTGATCCCACCTGCACGTCTCTGGCTCCTGGAGACATACAGGTCCTGAAGAGGTGGCAGGCTGCAACCCATCACCTTCTCAGCAGAACGTACGCTGTGCTGCAGTCTGCTCTTGTCCCTGGAGGTGGCGCTGTTGTACCAGACGGTGATAGAGGAGGTGAGGATGGACTGGATGATGGCCGTGTAGAACTCCACCAGCAACTTCGTCGGCAGTCGTAGTTTTCGTAGCTGCCTCAGGAAGAACATTCTCTGCTGGGCCTTCCTGATGAGGGACCTGATGGTTGGTCCTCAGTGAGGGTGGTTCCTAGGAAGCAGAAGGAGTCCACAATAGGAATGGGTGAACCAGCCAACATGAGAGGGGACAGAGAAACTGTGACTCTCCTGAAGTCCATGACCATCTCCACTGTCTTCTGAGCTCCAGGTTGTTGTGGCTGCACCAGGACACCAGCCGCTCCACCTCCCTCCTGTAAGCCGACTCTTCTCCATCTGAGATGAGCCCGATGATGGTAGTGTCATCCGCAAACTTGATCATAATAATAATAATACATTTTATTTAAAAGCGCCTTTCTGAACCCCCAACGACACTGTACAGGAAGTCAGAACAATAACAATAAAAGAGCAATAAAATCAATAAAAACACACACAAAAGGACAGAAAAATGTAGGTGGAAGGGTGATATTAGCTGTTGTATGTGGTCCTGAACAGATGGGTTTTGAGTCTTGATTTGAAGAAAGAGTTTAAATTACGGAGAGTTTGATGTGTCGGCAGCACACTGGTGACGACAGTGTTGTTCTGTGTCCAGGTGGGACTGTTGGGTATCCAGGTCATATGGACCAAGGAGTCTGAAGATGCTCTTGCCAACGCTCGATATGATCGCAGCGTCATGGCAAAAACCAACCAACAATTTCTGGACCTGCTGAACGCGCTCATTTCAATGACCACTCGGGACCTCAGTGCCGTGGAGAGGACCAAATATGAAACCCTCATCACCATCCACGTGCATCAGAGAGACATTTTTGATGACTTGGTGAGTTGTGAAATCTAGTCTTTTTTTGTAAATGTGGATGTTGAACGTCAAGCAGCAACAACCTCTCCTGCGGTCCATGTGGTGTACGTTCTTTTGACACCTTCTCAGATCCTCATGCGTCTTTTATTTGTGCCCTGGACTTGTTTTGCTCGTTTACGTATTTGCACCGTTCATCTCACACAACAGCCCTTCATCTTCATGACTGTTTCCCGTGCACCCTTCATCTCACACACACCTCTCTTTTATGTGCTCTCCTCCAGTGTCGGCTACATGTCAAGAGCCCCAATGATTTCGAGTGGTTGAAGCAGTGCCGCTTTTACTTCAACAAGGATCGGATGATCATCCGCATCACAGATGTGCCCTTCGTTTACCAGAATGAATTTTTAGGCTGCACAGAGAGGCTTGTCATCACGCCTTTAACTGACAGGTAACGGACATTCATGCCTTTTTTTTCTATCAAAAGATGAACAAACCAAATCGCTAGTGTTCTGTACATTAATGACGCGTTGGGCTGGTGAAGTTGGAGAAATGCATACTGCAGTAGCAAGGGTGTCGCCTCCTTCATATTTCAACACACTCGGTTCAAACAAAACGTCCTCCTCTTTCATCACCTACCTCGAGATGGTATCATTGTCTCAAAGGCCGAGATAGAGGGGTTAACAGTTGCGCTTCATGCCGGGACATTATTACCCTGTGCAGTATTAGGGTGATACATTTGTGTCCCTGAACTTGCAACAGTCAGTCTCGGACCTGCCTGTCTGTCAAACCTAGTCTAGTCTTCCTCCCCGCACCTCTAACTTGTCATCACAGGCTTTGTGTACCATCTTTCTGCAGCTCTTTCTCTTCCCTCCCCATCCATCTTTCTGCCTGTGCCTGTCATCCCTACAATATCTGTGTATCTGTCGTCCGTCTTCTTGTCACAAGCATATCTATATACTATGCATTTTAATCACTCAAGTGTTTATGCATCATTATTTTGTGCAGTATGCGATGAAATATCGCTCCGTTCACAAAGCTCAGACTGCCATGCAACAGGAGGTGGATGGGCACACAACCGGACTCGTTGCAGCTGACCTTCTTCAGCGAACTCATTTTATTGAAAAGGGAGAGCACGGTGTTAATAACTCTTATCACCGCTGTCAGTTGGGGGAAGGCCGAATAGCACCTTCAACGAGCGAGAGCTGCAGGCAAAGGCTGAGAGAGGTGTGAGAGCAGGGGGGGGGGCAGCAAGGTGGCAGGAGAAGGATGAGAGGAGACAGCAGCTGGAGGAGAGAGATACCACGCCACATCGGAGCCAAAGCTCCAGAGCGATTCCTGCCTCACTTGCATCTTCCAGCTCCGATTTGCACTTCCAGTTCTTGTTTAATCAGGTGCACTGTTGGTGGGTGGCTGATGGCCGAGTGTGACATTGTTCTCAAAGACGCGACACCTCTCATTTTTGTGTTTGACTCTGTCAGGTGCTACATCACCCTGGCCCAGGCTCTCTACATGAGTATGGGCGGAGCTCCTGCTGGTCCTGCAGGAACAGGTGGGATTGTCGAGATGATTGCTTTTTTGGTGGCCTGAGCTCAACTCCTGAGCCCACGGAACCAAAACTGTGAATGACCAAGTCTTTTCACTTGCAGTCACCAGAGTTAAGTCACAATCAAGACAAACAAAGCTGCCTTATTTCACGTCCTTCTTTTCTAGGTAAGACGGAGACCATCAAGGACATGGGTCGATGTCTTGGAAAATATGTTGTGGTCTTCAACTGCTCGGACCAGATGGACTTCCGAGGCCTGGGAAGAATTTTCAAAGGTAACACGATTACCGTCTTCAACCGTGAAAGTCTCAAGTCTTATTTTTCTCAGGACTGGCTCAGTCTGGCTCTTGGGGCTGTTTCGACGAGTTCAACCGCATCGAACTCCCTGTGCTGTCCGTGGCCGCTCAGCAGATCGCCATCGTCCTCAACTGCAAGAAAGAGCGACAGAAAACCTTCATCTTCACCGATGGAGACACCGTCGAAATGAACCCGGAATTTGGCATCTTCCTCACCATGGTAGGCGCCTAGTGTGCTCCTGGGTTGTTGCTTCAAAGTCCTTTGGTGTTGATGGTCTCCTATTCTTGGTGTGTCGCCCGGACCACAGCGTCAAACTCAAGCACAGTGTAGTTCACTGGGATCTCTAGCTAGCTGAAGGGCGATGTCTTCCTCTGAACTAGAATGTGGTGCAGGAAGCAAAGAATCCAACCGTTGAAATGCTGATTTTTTTTTTTTTTTTTCAAATGAACAATAAGTATAAACAACATATGATGATCTGCATTAGGTGCTCAAGTAACATCAAAACATCCCCGTGCCTTTTCTATCTTTTCCTTGGCGTCAGAACCCAGGCTACGCAGGTCGGCAGGAGCTCCCCGAGAACTTAAAGATCAACTTCCGCTCCGTGGCCATGATGGTTCCCGACCGTCAGATCATCATCAGAGTCAAACTTGCCAGCTGCGGTTTCATCGACAACATGGAACTGGCACGCAAGTTCTTCACTCTCTACAAGCTTTGTGAGGAGCAGCTGTCGAAACAGGTGCAGAACTCATTCAAGAGAAAGCGTTATTTGACCTTTTTATGAAGACCTTTGTACTGCTCCTCTTAGGATTCACTCATTCAAATGAACCGCTTTCATTAGCTTCACAATGTATCATTCGATGCCTTTGTTCTTCCAATGATCTCTAAACAATATGTTTATATGATGTTGTTATTCTTCTATGTCTATTGTTGTTTTGGCAGCCCTGATGCTCAGTACACACACAAAGATCTACTCTACAAAGGAAGTGTCGTAGTAACACGGTGTCAAATTTCTCTAGGTCCACTATGACTTTGGTTTACGGAACATCTTGTCGGTGCTGAGAACATTGGGAGCAGCCAAACGTGCAAATCCCAGCGACACGGAGTCCACTATCGTCATGAGAGTCCTCAGGGACATGAACCTTTCCAAACTGGTACAGTGTTGAATAGCCATTCCTCAGAAAAGAGCGTTTTCGCCGAGTCATGTTTGGACTGTTGGTCTCTCAAGATCGATGAGGACGAGCCACTCTTCTTGAGCCTGATCGAAGATCTTTTCCCGGGTATCGCGCTGGATAAAGCAGGCTACCCGGAGTTGGAGGATGCGATTGACAGACAGGTACAACAAACCACGGATGGCTTCCGGCTCTGCTCAGAGGGAGCTGCTTCCTTAGCTGTTTCTACACAGATGCAGTTGAGCGTAGACAGTCGACTAGTCAGTAGTGGCCCCCTGCAGTACCTATTCTGGAACCTATTCTGCTTCATTCTCCCGCGGGAGCCTCACTTAGAATGTTTACTATAGAAGACGGTCTGTCCTGTTTTTCTCAGGTGAATGACGCGGGACTGATCATCAACCCTCCGTGGAAGCTGAAAGTTATCCAGCTGTTTGAGACTCAGAGAGTTCGTCACGGCATGATGGCTCTGGGGCCCAGCGGCGCCGGGAAGACTACTTGTATACACACGCTGATGAAAGCCATGACAGGTGCCTCTTGAGATCTTACGTCATGCCAGGTTGCAGTCCAACTTTTTCACCTCGAGCGCTGATGCCTACAGACTGCGGTCAGCCTCATAAAGAGATGCGCATGAACCCTAAAGCCATCACGGCTCCTCAGATGTTTGGCAGACTTGATGTGGCAACTAATGACTGGACCGACGGCATTTTCTCGACCCTGTGGAGGAAAACGCTGAGAGCGAAGAAAGGTGAGGATTCGTGCACGGCTAAGGGATTCAAACGCTGCTCAACTGTCACGCGTTGTTTATGCTGCTAAATCAGGGGATCCAGTCATGTTCTTTTTCCTTTTTTTGGATTTTTTTTTTTTTATTTCAAGTTGTTTGATTTATTTCTTACCCATTAATCCAGGGTTGAAGTTCTTGCAGGCCACGTAAACTGAACAAGCTGGCCGGATCTGGCCTTGAGTACGACACCGGTGTGCTCTTCCCAATGTTGCGGTCGGCATGGAAACCAAAGAGCTATCGTTGCAGTCGGCATGGAAACCGCATCGTGTTTCATTACCCATCTAGCCGGCTTAGGTGCTTTCATATTTATTTCTCTCCGTCGACACAACAAGGGGATTTGAAAGAGCGATTCTGTGTTAGAAAACGTATCTTTTGATGCAGTCTTCTCGCTACAGTCGATTAAAAATAAAGACGCGCTCTTGCATGAGCATACACAGTTGAAGCTCGTGCTTCTGAACGCGTGCGGTTCGTCGCGCCGCTATTGCCCCGACAAGTTTTGCTCTCGCTTTATAGAACAACCGTACCTTGTTGTTTTTATCAGGGGAGCACGTCTGGATTGTTCTGGACGGACCAGTGGATGCCATCTGGATTGAGAATCTCAACTCAGTCTTGGATGACAACAAGACCCTCACATTGGCTAATGGAGACCGTATTCCCATGGCGCCCAACTGCAAAGTCGTTTTTGAGCCGCATAACATTGACAACGCCTCGCCAGCCACCGTCTCACGTAACGGCATGGTGTTCATGAGCTCCTCCGTGCTCAGCTGGAGCCCCATACTGGAGGTAAAGTCCGTACCGGTCCTGTACATCGATCAACACCACTAATTAACACGCCGTCTGCTCCCAGGGTTGGTTACTGAAACGCTCCCCTCAGGAAGCAGAGGTGCTGCGGGAGCTATTCTCCTCCTCATTTCCTGATCTCTACCGCTTCTGCATCCAGTCACTTGAGTTTAAAATGGATCTGCTCGAGGCCTTTGTCATCATGCAGTGCGTCAACATGCTGCAAGGACTCATACCGTCAAAAGTAATCCCCAGACTGCTCTTTATTCACAGCACCGAGTCTCAGTCGTGCGGAAGGAAGGAATGTGATTTTCCATTGTTGGTCTCATCGGAAGCGTACGTTTGTTATGCTTCAGTGTGAGGAGTTATTTACAGCCAGTCATCACAAATTTGTCTTTGAGTTAACTATACATGCATGAAATAAATGCGGTCTCAAGTCAACTCTCGGCAGGTGAGGTAAAGTGTGGATTTGACTCCCCCTCAGGAGCAGTGTGGCGAGCTCTCTCGCGAGCATCTGGAGCGCCTCTATATATTCGCGCTGATGTGGAGTGCGGGAGCTGTTCTTGAGCAGGACAGTCGCAGGAAAATGGAGATGTGGCTCAGAGGGAACACCGGTGTCCATCTCGATCTGCCGGAAATTTCCCCCGACAGTGAAGATACCATGTTTGACTTCCACGTCACAGCAGATGGTGAGCGGCAGGAGATGATTGGTTATGTGGTGGAGATGATTGGTGACGTGAGTTTAAATCAGTCTCATCCCGACAGGCCAGTGGGTCCACTGGAACACAAAGGTGGTCCAATATGTTTATCCAGCCGAGTCCACGCCGGAGTACAGCTCCATCTTGGTCCCCAATGTAGACAACGTTCGAACCGATTTCCTCATTCAGACCATCGCAAAGCAAGGCAAGGTGAGGTGGTGGAGCCGCCGCCGTCTCTTACGGCCTCTTTGAAAGCTGTTCACAGCAGCTCGATCCTCGGTAAGGGGCCACACGAGGGGTCTAATGTTTCATGTATTCACGGCTGCACTTGAGGTGAGGCACCGTTCTCCAGATCGCTCTGCTGAGAGACCAGATTAAAAATTCAATATTCTGTTGGGAAGCTCGCACGGCATCGTATCAGTTCAACAAACACCTCTTCAAACTAACGCACTGATGGCGAAGTATCGGAATCAGAATCAGAATCAAATTTATTGCCATGGTCAGTGGGGAGCCCTCTAACTAGGAAAGTGTTTTGGAGTCAAAAAGTAAATAAATAATAAAATAAAATAAAGTAAAATAGAATAAAATAACAACAAGGCTGTTCAGGAATTCAACAGTCTGAGGGCCGAGGGGAAGAAGCTGTTCCTGTGACGGGAGGTTGTGGTCTGGATGGACCGTAGCCTCCTGCCAGAGGGAAGAGGAACATCCGTTTATTAATGGGAGCATCAGCTGGATGTCTTCTGGCACATGATATCTCCCGGATCCTCCAAACTGCATGCCTCCCGAGGGAGAAACTTTTGTCTGAAACACCTTCCTAAAGTCACTGAACAGTTTGCACACATTTACAGAAGGACACCTGCAATGATCCTGCTCGTAGCTCAGCTTCTTTGGATCCAGTTGCATGCTGTTTAATCATCCATCTTTTTTCCAGCAGGATATGATGTTGGGAAAATGATTAACTGCCGAATTAGCTGGCAGTTTACACGTGCGACAACGCAAGCGGAGTTAAACCTAGCACTGCAAACATGTTTCTCCAGGCTGTTTTGCTGATTGGGGAGCAGGGGACGGCCAAGACGGTGATGATCAAGAGCTACATGTCCCAGTTCGACCCGGAGACTCGTATAGGAAAGAGTCTTAACTTCTCATCTGCTACAACGCCGCTCATGTTCCAGGTAAAGGCCTCTTCAAACCTCTTCAGTTCCATTCAGTTGGAGGCCGTCCTCTCAAGCGAGAGGTGAACTTAACCTGTTGTGGAGTGACCGTGGCACGTACGGCCAGAGCAGCTGTCTGAGCACCAGCGAGCTAGCATCCATCATGCCGGCTTCGCTTTGATTTGAGCCATTTCTGCTCCATCGTCTCTTCAATTCCATAGAGGACAGTTGAAAGCTACGTGGACAAGAGGATGGGTTCCACTTATGGACCACCCGCCGGGAAGAAAATGACCGTGTTTGTCGATGATGTCAACATGCCAATCATCAACGAGTGGGGAGATCAGGTAGGACTCTGGTACTCACCGGACTCTGATGGGCTCTGAAACACCCGTGTCGATCATGAGAAATCTTTACTCAGGTGACAAATGAGATTGTTCGGCAGCTGATGGAGCAGAATGGATTCTACAACCTGGAGAGACCAGGGGAGTTCACCAGCATCATTGATGTTCAGTTCTTGGCAGCTATGATCCATCCAGGTGGCGGACGCAATGACATTCCACAGCGACTCAAAAGACAGTTCTCCATCTTTAACTGCACCCTTCCTTCCAACCAATCTATTGACAAGATATTTGGTAAGTATCGAGCCAGAATGTAAACCCTCATATGTCAGTTGAGCTACGGGAAGGATCTTCTGGTGAATGGCAACAAGGCTTCCGTTCTTATACAGTGGCTAAAAGACTGTTATAGCAGTAAGTTCTAGTACAGGCAAAAAGAAGCTGGTAAAGAAACAGTGCGTGTTTTGAAAATGATTGATGTGGTAGCTGCGAAAGTGGAGTAGTTCAACAGGACAAATGTAAGAAGAGCTTCAGTTTGAAATAGAAAACACCGTTGAAATCCACACTCAAAAATGTGACGAGGAAACCGCAGCCAGGGTCCAGGGTTGTCAAAGACGTCAGTCTCATTTCCCATTCTAATGTGTTGGAACTGTAAAACACTGGCGTTTTATGGCTGCTTGTTTACGGTCAATGTTACAGTTACAGACAAAAGGCTCTCAGGGCCACTTTGGCCAAAAGCCTTAACCTCCTCTGCCACGCTGACCTGCTTCAGCACCTTGTCCTTCACTGGGTTCTGCTGCTGAATTTTGAAGTTGTACAGCTTCATCTGATTCCCGGCTCTTCTCCACACATTTGAAATGTCTGTGAATTGACTAGTTTTCACTCCCGCCCCATAGAACTGTCAGTAGCAGTTCAAGATGAATACACTTGGAGTGATGTTGCGACATGTGCAGAGAGCGTTTGGCACTTTTCATCCGGTTTGGCCCTCTATGGTGGAAAATGTCCACCCAAATTAAGACTTCCACGTATGACGCACACAGACTGTGGAATATGAAGCGAAATCAATTGAACAAGTTCAAAACATTTAACCCAGCAGTGACAACTCTGTCATCAAAGCGGGTCCACAAAAGGGTTCTGTTGACAGAAGTACTGATCGTGGAGATTCACGCGCTGAAGAATTCATCAGTGAGTTGTGTTCATCTTGTCCAAAATGGTCCATCTGAAATCGGATCAAGGGCCGGTGTGGACACACCGATCTTATTTAGCGTTCTAGTTCTTGGCTTCATAGAAACCTCTGTCAGAGATTATACAACATGCTCCCCTCTTCACAGGTGCCATTGGTGGAGGCCACTTCTGCCCAGAGAGAGAGTTTAAGGAGGACGTTTGTCAAATGGTGCCCCATCTGGTTGGTCTGACTCGCCTACTCTGGCAGATGACCAAGGTTAAGATGCTTCCCACGCCTGCCAAGTTCCACTACATCTTCAACCTCAGAGACTTGTCCCGAGTCTGGCAGGGCATGCTCAACACCACCGCTGAGGTCATCGACTCAGTCGAGGTGAGGGCTGCGTCGCCGTTCAGGAAACGCATGCAAGGGTGGCTGCTTCTCGGCTTCACAATAAAAAGTGTTCAGGTTGACCATGGAGGTTTACACGAGGTGGAATATCAGTTACACAGAAAGGATTCAGCACATCGCTGCAAGTCATGCTTCAAGAGAATTGTACTTGGAGTAATGGACTAATGGACTAATGACAAGTTGGACAGAGATTTAAAGACAACCAAGGGATGGACAGCAACAGAAATGAATGATGAATTATTTCCTCATGATCTCCGCTTGCAAAATGGACAAAAAACAAATGAATACATTTCAATGAAACACTCCGGACTTGTTGACGCATGAGACGTGTTGTTGATATAGGGACGAGGCGTATGCGCCTGGATCTCATGCAAAAATTTTCAGCTTCGTAAATGTAAAAACAATAGTAGTGGGTGCAGAAAAACAATCATAGTAATGGGTACGACTGAGTGCCTTTGTGGTAACCCACTGATTTCTAACGTCATGTCTACCAGTATGTACGAGTCATGAATTTTGGGATGGGACAATGACAAAACAATCTCCTTCACGATGAGGGCAGTTAGAACATTGATTCAGTGGCAACGATACGTCATGCATTAATGTCTAATACATTTTCACAGTCGGAGGGTGATTTCCATTTGGAGTGCAGATGCGGCCCTGTTGGTTTGGGGGCTGGATGAATTATTGAGAGCGACGGAATATATGGTTACCACAGGCAGGCTGAGGTCCAAACTGACGCAGCCGTCTAAACGTGTTGTTGCCAAGAACTGTGAAACAACACTGGAGTTCATGTCAACAATTCCATCAAATGAGACACTAATCAGCTGCTCAGCCGGGAAAGTTGATACTAATCTGGTTCTCTGATTTCTGAAATGTTTTTCAGGTGCTGCTGTCGTTGTGGAAGCACGAGTGCAAGCGTGTGATTGCCGACAGATTCACCGTTCCTGAGGACCTGCTGTGGTTCGACCAGGCTCTGGTGAACTTGGTGCAAGAGAAGCTGGGCCTGGAGTACAAGAGAATGGTGGACGGAGTGGACAGATACTTTGTTGACTTTCTACGAGATGCCCCTGAAGCCACAGGTATCAGGCGCCGGAAACATGACCTTCTGTCATCTGACTATGACGCGATTTCTTTTTTGTTTTTCTCCCCTGCAGGGGAGGAGCCGGAAGACAGCGACTTTGATATGCCCAAAGTATACGAAGCCATCGAGTCGTTCGACAGCCTGAGGGAGCGACTGAACATGTTCCTCAGCCATTACAATGAGAGTGTTCGGGGGTCTGGAGTGGACATGGTCTTCTTTGAGGATGCTATGACTCATCTGGTCAAGGTAACGTTCAGCGCCAAGCTGTAGCAAACACGGAATTGAAAAAAAAAACAACCTTATTTATGATGGGTTTGTGTGTAGCTGTCGAGGATAATCCGGACCCCAGGGGGGAACGCACTGCTGGTCGGCGTTGGAGGATCTGGCAAACAGAGTCTGACCAGACTGTCCTCATTCATTGCTGGATACAAGACATTCCAGATCACACTCACACGGTAATAAACTCTCTATCAACTAGCAGGGTGCTCATGCAAGTGGTGGTCCAAACAAAGCTCGTGAGAGTTACTAAGTGTTGCTCAAAATGGACTCCGACAAACACCAAACGCACAAAAGACAACCGTGGAATACGCGATTAGAAACATGAGCCGCAGTTTGTCGCCACAGTCGCGAGGAAATTGATAGTTTTGTTTTGTCATTTGTCACCTTCAACACCTGCCTGGGAACACATGGAAGAGCTGAGCGCCCCAAAGTCTCAGCACTTGTTGTTGAGAATCGACCTGAAACAAGTGGCTGACTAACAGAGGGAGCGCACGATCAGCTAGTCTTGTCGCACATCTCACCTCTCTGACATCTCTCTCTCTCTCTATTGGTCCTTTCTTGGTTTACAACAAGAAAGTTGCCTCTTGGGACTTTGCTCTTCAGCACTGATCTGCTTGAGAAACTCCCCATCATTGTGACTCTCCACCACCTGTCACGTCGTCTCTGTGTGTGCTCCCAAGTGATTTTCTATTTCTTTGTCCCGACCGATTCTGCAGACACCGTTTCTGTCTGTAAGCTTTCTTTTTCTCCTCCTACATCCCATCTTTGCTTCTTGTTTGTTTCTCTCAAGATTCATACGATATAGATGTAATTGTACTTCTGACTCCTGAGATCAGTTGGATTGTGACTTGCTCCTCACTGGCTGTATCCAAGAACAAATGTGCCAAAATGCGTGCAAATGGAATGACACGCTGTGTTCTTTGCTCCAGCTCATACAACACTGCCAACCTGATGGACGACCTGAAGAGTTTGTACAGAACAGCTGGTCAACAGGGGAAAGGCATCAGCTTCATCTTCACCGACAACGAGATCAAGGAGGAGTCTTTTCTGGAGTACATGAACAATGTCCTGTCATCTGGAGAGGTCAGGGGGGCAAACCTGGGTCCACTCTTCCCACTTCTTCTGCTGTTGTTGATGCTTGAGGATGGGATTTCTGTCTTCTCTTCTCATCGGTTTTGCCCTCTGGTTTTTTCCCCTTCACCATCCTTTTGCTTCCCTCCTCTGTCCACGTTGTTGCTGACTAGTCTTTTTTGCCTGTATTTTGACTGCGGGTATTGAAGTGGCCTCATGACTGGTTCACTCTTTTTAACTCCACCCACCCACACAGTCGCTTAAACTGAAGTGACTGTCGCCAGATGGATGGTCCTCGTCTGCATTCTAATCATTATAAGGAATGTTGAAATGAATCTTGATAGTAAAGTTGTCCACGATATGCTGCAACATTATTTGTGGTGGTCGGGGAGCTCGATCATCATCCGCCCTGGCGGCTTCACCTTTCTCTCACCACTCTCCCGGCTACCAAGTTAACAAATTGTGTTGCTGCTGCCGCGGCGGGAGCTAAAAATAGAAATAAAGACCTGCCATCTTTGGGCGTGCTTGTGTAAGTGTCGCTGCACATGCTTGTGAGTCGAGGTGATAGTGTTCAGAATCACAGCCAGTTGATGGTGTGAGACTGCCGTGGCTTTTCGTGCGGTCCCATCTCAGTTCCGTCCAAAAACTGTGAGTCTGAATCCCCGTTGCTGAGCTGAAATGTTGCATGCTGTTTAGAATGATTAGCCTTTATGTCCACAGGCCCATCATCACAGTTAAACGCTTATTCTCTCAGGTGTCCAACCTGTTTGCTCGCGACGAAATGGACGAGATGCTGAGCGACCTCATCCCCGTGATGAAGCGGGAGTTTCCCAGACGACCTCCCACCAACGACAACTTGTACGACTACTTCATGTTGCGGGTTCGACATCACCTCCACGTCGTGCTCTGCTTCTCGCCCGTCGGAGAGAAGTTCCGCAACCGAGCACTCAAATTCCCGGCACTCATTTCGGGATGCACCATGGACTGGTTCAGTCGGTGGCCCAAGGATGCCCTTGTTGCTGGTATTCTTGGAATTAGATGTCTCTCATTTACTCCTTTCAGTTGACAGCTCTTTGCTCTGCCTCTTAGTCTCTGAGCACTTCCTGTCCATGTTTGAGATCGACTGCTCAGCTCGAGTCAAGGATGAAGTGGTCCAGTGCATGGGCTCTTTCCAAGATGGGGTGGCAGAGAAATCTGTGGACTACTTTCAACGGTACGCAACCAGTGAAGGACCCTGCTGAATAACGAAACTCTGCGCATATTAATCTGATATCTTTATAGGTATCGACGATCGACCCACGTCACGCCAAAGTCCTACTTGTCCTTCATTCAGGGCTACAAGAGCATTTACAAGGAGAAGAGGTCCGAGGTGCAAACTCTGGCTAACAGGTACTTCATCGACTATATATATATATATATATATATATATATATATATATATATATATATATATATATACATATATATATAGCTGTTAACACAGCAGTTTTGTCACCGTCTTACAGTGGGATAACAGCAGTTACTTGCTTTCCTCCTTAGAATGAACACAGGTCTTGAGAAGCTGAAAGAGGCTTCAGAGTCAGTTGGAGCTCTCAGCAAAGAGCTGGAGGTGAAAGAAAAGGAGCTTCAAATTGCTAATGAAAAGGCCGATATGGTAGGTGAAATTGTGTATCTACTCAAGGACTGGCGGAACATAATGTGGTACTGTAACCATGGGATGCTCTGGCCCATGCTATTGCAGGTGCTAAAGGAGGTGACTGTGAAAGCCCAGGCCGCCGAGCATGTGAAGCTGGAAGTCCAAAAGGTCAAGGACAAGGCCCAGGCTTTAGTGGACAGCATCTCGGCAAAGAAGGCCATTGCTGAACAGAAGCTGGAGGCGGCTCGACCAGCGCTGGAGGAGGCGGAGTCAGCGCTCCAGGTACGGACGCGCCCAACTGGAGTTCCTGTAATCATGTCTCACCAAGCGTTGGTCTTTTGTTTCATCTTCATATTTATGTCACAGTTAACATTTCAACCGTAATGTATCGCTTTGCAAATACATTTACAAGGTGCAGCGCTCTATAAGACGGTGTTGTCCTCTACGTTTGACTGCTTTTAGATGGCTGCGCCTTCTTCATGTCCGGATGATTTAATGAATCATCCGGACATGAAACAGCATCAACTGTGTATGCACCAAAGAGGGCCTTGCACACCGTTGACTGAGTGCTCCTACAGTGGTGGAAACATGGCGCCAAGCTGGCGTGGAAAGCTACCTGCTGCTTTCCTTCAGACCAAGCCCAGTGCATGGGAATCTTGCTCGGCTTCCATGCCATTTTTGGGACTGGACTGCTTGTTCCATGTCAACCTCTCAAGTCAGGCGTTGTGATAGCCTTGGGCATCTCCTCTTGTCCTCTCAACAATGTCACTGTTTTCACACGAGCATGTAAAGTGACCCGGACGTACACATCGACACCTAATCCGCCGTCCGCTCTGCGCCTCAGACCATCAAGCCGGCAGACATTGCTACAGTCCGGACGCTGGGCCGCCCGCCACACCTCATCATGAGAATCATGGACTGCGTGCTGCTGCTGTTCCAGAGGAGGGTGAAGGAGGTGAAGATCGACCCGCAGAAGAACTGCGTCACGCCGTCATGGCAGGAGTCGCTCAAACTGATGACTGCGGGGAACTTTCTTGGCAGCCTGCAGGTAGGAAAGCAGTCACGGCCGATCCTGCCACAGTCCAGCGCCGGCGTGGCTCAGCCATGCTGCGCTGGCTCGTACCTGTGCTGAGTCAGCAGAATAATGCTCAGCTTCTAAAACGCACATCACTTACTTCATAAAGGAGAATTCCGACAACATTACACGCTGATGGCTGCAAGACGCTTTCAGAGAACCTGCTGCTCTCTTGCGTCTTTCCAGGGCGGCAGCAGATATGACTGCTCCTTTACCGTATTGAGGAACACATCCGCAGGAAATGAATCAAAACTTCAGGTATCAGAGACGCCCAGAGAAACAGTTGGCATTCTCGGTTTGAGATTTCTCCAGTGGGTTGCCTTTAATATAACCCTCCATGATTAAAAAAACAAAAAACATTTTCTTTCTAGAAAACAGTTTTGTGAGAACATTGCTGGAGCCCACCAAGATGGTCAGCAGCTTCAATGTGTTGCCTGGATTACAAGGGGCAGAAGGTTCCATCATTTCTTCTCACACACATCACCGCAGAGCTAATACGATGGAAACAACTGGATGCGCAGTGGGAGTGCTGGCGCCTCGATTCATTGTCATTTTTCTGCATGAAAGACACGAGATGTTGTCTTCCTCATCTTCACCCGTGGCTTCACATTAGCTCTCCCCAGACTCCGAGCGTCCTGTCACTGGCGCTCCTATCTTCTCACATCAGAGCCTTATCTTTTATCGTGCTGTAGATTTCTATTCCCGTCGCTGAGGAGCCGCGCTTCGCCTCGACCCTGCTAGCTTTCATCTTCATGTCGTTTCCCATGCGGCTGACGACTCCCAACTCTCTCATTCAGACTGTTCAACCGAGAGGTTTGGTGCCTCTCCAGCGTCATTTGTTTCAGTCTGATCAGTGTGTGAAAGTGAAATTCTTCCTCTCATTACAGCAATTCCCCAAAGACACCATTAACGACGAGGTCATCGAGTTGCTGCAGCCATACTTTGATATGCCGGACTTCAAAATTGAGATGGCCGAGCGGGTGTGCGGTAACGTGGCTGGCCTCGCGTCCTGGACCAAAGCAATGGCCACCTTTTTCTCCATCAACAAAGAGGTTTTACCTTTACAGGTGAGCTGGCGTCTGCAGGCTTTGAACTAGACTGACACCAACACCTGCAGCAGCACAAAGGTGTTGGTGTCAGAAACAGGCCAGCCTTGGTTCATTGAACATATCCCGGGGCTCACCACCACAGGAGCCTGGGCCAAAGTGCACTTGTGCTTAAAGTGCTACAGAAAACCCCTATTTGCATTTGTGAAACACTGCAGCTGCTGACTCTGGCTTGTTCTGTTGCCAGGCTGTTTGCACAAACACATGGCAGAAGATGTCTTTGTTTCCCCTGTGTCCAGAAAGAGGCGGCAATATGGCTAAATAGATCATGGTTCACTGATGTGTGGACTGACTTTAAATCACTGTTTGGATGGGATCACTTCTCTTTTGCATGATGTGACTGTAGTTTCCAGACAAATCCTTGGCTTCTCTGCCTGAACTTGCTTCATAACAACAGTGATTCTTCCTCTCTTCACATGTATTTTGTGGTGCGTTTAGTTGTTCAGAGCCACCTTTTAAAGCCCAGAGCAGACGTTGACAGTCCATGAGCATCAATACAGTTTGGAAGTCAGACAGGTCAGGTTCGCCGTTAGCTCTGTTAGCTCTGCGCTGCAGACAGTCTTTGGCCTGGTGGCGGCTCCCTCCCTCCCTCCCTCCCTCCATGGTTCTGTGGTGAAGGTGTGTGGTCCAGTTAGAGGCGCATCAGCTTTAGAAACAGCTGGAAGTTGTTGAAGCACGTGAGCGGCTTCTTGGCTGTGAGTGTGTGGGAAGAGGAGCGCGGCGCACCACAGCAGCGCTGCTTTGACTGAGGGAGGGATCAGCATCAGCATCAACACACTCTACAGTAGAGTGGAGAGAAAGAATGGCAGCCAGTCCATGGGATCATCTCCTCACCTTGGTTGCTCCTCAACACCTTCTCACTGTCAGGATTTCATGTTGTCATCTCCAGACACATGAGGTGCCACTGGATCATTTTCCCACGTCACACCGGGTGAAAAACGCTAGCTTAAGATAATGGCACAGTAGTAAAAAGCATCAGCAAAAAATGACTAAAATACCGTTCGCTGAGACAGGTTGGCCACGGCGATGGTGAGTCTGAGTCTGACATTAGAAGGTCCTATTTAGATTCCCCACTCATTGAAAAAACTGCGTATCGGAGGTTCAAACTGAAGTACCAGGATCGGAAGGAAAAAAATGATTTTCTGGCCTCTTTGATTGTCTCACAGCCCTGGATGTTCCTCTGCAGCCCACTGAGACTCGCAGAGACGGCTTTGTCCCAATTCCATTTCCCTAGTGATTCCGAGAGTTCTGATCCGCGATTTCGTACAGAGAGCCGTCTGGTTTCTCAATCAACTTTCACCAGATTTCACCATCACCTTACAGTGGATGGGCATATTTTGCTTGCTTTATATGGGGCTCATTCTTCAACTGTCGGCTTGTCCTGTCCCACACGAGAAGTGCCTGTGTTGCTTCTCTGATCCAGACCCTTCGCTGCAGTGCTCAGCTCATTGATTTCCTGTTTTCTGGTTGGCTGGTGGTCAACTCTCCAAGGTTCATCCACAGTTCTGAAAACACTCGTCTAACACTCTGTCGTCTAAGCCCTCCCTTTCTTCAGTGTATGTTGAAGTCTTGAGCATATACACATCAGAGCGATGCAACATCGCTGACCTAACCAAAACTCGAGCCTAAAGTAAGTCATGCATTATTCACCATTGATCACAGTGAGCAGGTGTTCACCTCAACATGCGCTCGCACGGCTGCTGACACCCTCTAAGATGTTAGTGAGTCCATACAGCCTGTGATCGGACACTTTAACGGTCATGTTTTTCTTGTCTTCCTCCCAGAGAGTCTCCCTTCCTCATTGACAGTTGTGTGTTTTCGCTGATGTGTCTCATCCTGCGTCTCTCAAAGGCAAACTTGGAAGTGCAGCAGAATCGTTTGGACATCGCAAATGCGGATCTTCAGATGGCTCAGGCAGAGCTGGATGCTAAGCAGGCAGAGCTGGATGAAGTGCAGGCAGAGTACGAGAAGGCCATGCAGGAGAAACAGGTGAGGGGTGTCCCATATTCTACCCATTCCACCAGGAGAATGTCTGCGGGACCACACAAGGCAGGAGGGTTAAGACAGGTAGAGCACTTGCTGTGCTGGGAAAGCACTGAAAGAGTGGAAGATTTCAGCTGTTTCTAGGGCTGCCTCACCGTTCAGCCTCTGCTAGTTTGGAGAGCTCCGACATTTAAAGCTCAGCAGGCAGGTGGTTGATCCTGGCTCTACCTCACTCTCTCTCAGATGCTCCTTGAGGACGCGGAGCGCTGCAGGCGCAAGATGCAGACGGCGTCCAGTCTCATCAGCGGTTTGGCTGGTGAGAAAGAGAGATGGACGGAGCAGAGCAAAGACTTTGCTGCTCAGACCAAACGGCTCGTTGGTAAGCTCAAGACTTCGTGTGACCACCGGTGGATTTCTAAAAAGTGCGTTTTGCTAGGCGACATCCTTCTGGCCACGGCCTTCCTGTCCTACTCCGGCCCTTTCAACCAAGAGTTCCGGAACCTCCTCCTGAATGACTGGCAGCGCGAGCTGAAGCTGCGGGACATTCCATTTGGGAACAATCTGAATCTGATCGATCTGCTCATTGATGCGTCCACCGTCAGCGAGTGGAGCCTGCAGGTGCAGGATGGATACCAGCTGTCAGCCAGCTGTCACACGCTGGCTCGCGGCTCAATCTGCCTTTCCTCTGACAGGGACTTCCCAACGATGACCTGTCCATTCAGAACGGCATCATTGTCACCAAAGGCGCACGCTTCCCTCTGCTCATCGATCCCCAGACACAAGGAAAGATCTGGATCAAAAACAAGGAGGCCAAGAATGAACTCCAGGTTGGTGAGACAAGCTACTGCCGAAGGAGCTTCTGAATGATCTTTGAGTGTCTTGCCTAATGTGCAACTCCAGGCCCGGGGGCCACATCCAGCCCGCTTACTAGCGCTGTCAAATTCAAAAGCTATCTAGAGTGCAGCGGAAACTAGTGGCCAGCAGAGCAGGTACTCATCTTTGGCAAGTGGAGGTGACAAATGTGGACAGTTCCCTGGGAGAGCTTCTTGAAACCTGAGGCAAAAAACTGGGATGCTGACACGAGTCCTCTATAATCACTCCTCCTGGTGACAATATATTCATTAAATGTGGGCTTTACTGTCGGTGACTCGGTCTGTGTCTTGGTACGAGTGCTACACAGACGGCCTCCTTCCTCCAGCAGTGAACCCTTGGATTCCTGTGCTTGCACCAGTAATCCTGTCAATAAGAACAAGAAGAAGAGGTGCAACACATGGATGAATAGTAATGTCCCTCAGGGGGAAGAGAAGCTTCACATTACTGGTACCACTGAGCAGAGGTGGATCACCTTCCTCCGTCTCCCCCTGTCCTCTGCTTCCTCTTCTCTCAAACCTCATGTCCTCCTTCACCACCTCCATCATGTGGCCTTCCTCTCCACCTTCTGCCTGCCCGTTCCAACCTCCTTCTTCTTCTTCGTCTTCGCCTTTTTCTTCTTCTTCTTCTTCTTCGTCATCATCTTTCTCTGTGGGCTTCTCCCTTCAGAGGTGGATCACCTTCCTCCGTCTCCCCCTGTCCTCTGCTTCCTCTTCTCTCAAACCTCATGTCCTCCTTCACCACCTCCATCATGTGGCCTTCCACTCCACCTTCTGCCTGCCAGTTCCAACATCTCAACATCTTCATCTACCAATGCACTGGCTCTCTCTCTCTCTCCTCTGTCCATGTCCAAACCACCTCCATCCAGCCTCTCTGACCTGTCATGGGACCAATAATATAGACGTAAAAGGTTTTATTATTGTTGTTATTAGGTAGCTTGAGAAATTGAATGAGTAAAACCATGTCCCTCTGTGAGGGAGAAATACTTGAACCTCATCCTGTTTGTCACGCTACGCTTGATGTGCCCCCCTGACCTGGAGCTGTGCACAAAAGAAAGTGTCCTATTCCTCTGAGAAAGCGTTGACCAAACTCGATTGTGATAACACTGTGACTCGTAGCTCACCTCTCTGAACCACAAATACTTCAAGACGCACTTGGAGGACAGCCTATCTCTTGGGCGCCCCCTGTTGATTGAGGATGTTGGAGAAGAGTTGGACCCTGCCCTCGACAACGTTCTCGAGAAAAACTTCATCAAGACCGGCTCCACTCATAAGGTCAGCCATCCCTTCCAGCTTGTGTACGTGGCTCAGCTTCATGGTCGGTCGCCATGGCGACTACCTCCCCGTCTTCATGTCGTTGAATAGCTGAAAGTATGTATGTAGGTTTTGGAACTGTGTGTAGTTCTGAATTTAGTTTAGTTTCTGATGGTACATTAATACCGTTCTTTGGAAAGGCTCAAAAGGGAGGGAGCTCTGTCACCTGCCCCGGTAGTGTCTGGGCCACGGAGGGATTATGGAGTCCCCTCTACAAATGTTGTCGTCCCACACTGATGATGCTTTTAAAGTCATTGCTTTAGAAAGCTTTCAGATCCCAGAGAGCTGATGTCACTGCCTCCTCCTCAGCTGTGAAGAGAAGGGCCTCCTCTTCACAGCCAGCGACAGAGCATCGAGGCAAAAGTCTGCTCGCTATTGAAGTGCCTTCTCCCCTCACACAGAGAAAGTTCATGTCTATTAATACCCTGCTGTGAGGCGGGAGGGCGGGGCTTTGCACAAGAAGTTAAACTGCCATGAGTGACTCAAACCTGACTCGCGTGCATGTTAACACGTAAGCAGGCGCACACAAATCTGCCCCTCCTGCTGCCTCTGGTCAAAAGCTCGCTCTCTGCTTTCACTCCTTCACTGGCTCCTGTTTCCTCGCCATCACTTTCTCCCGCAGGTGAAAATTGGAGACAAAGAGGTGGAAGTGATGAAGGGCTTCAGACTGTACGTGACCACCAAGCTGCCTAACCCATGCTACACCCCTGAGGTCAGCGCCCGCACCTCCATCATCGACTTCACCGTCACCATGAGAGGACTGGAGGACCAGCTGCTGGGCCGAGTCATCCTCACAGAGAAGCAGGTCTTTTGCTCATGTGCCTCGGAGCCTGGTTCCTCACTGCTACTGTGTCCAGGCAGGACAATAGAACAGGAGGGCTCGCTCCTCGCCAGCAGTGCTGACAGTGCAAATCAATAGTGTTTAGTGAAGGTCACGGAGCTCATCCTAACTGCCTCTTTGTCCTGATGAGGTGTGTGTTAAAAGCTGATGAGAAAGAGGCTTGCACACGGTGGATGTTCTGTCAATTTCATGTTCTGCACAAAACGCGTTTTCAGCCTGAGATCAGGTGGGTTTCGGAACACCAAACATAAAAGTGTTGATAACTTTCGAAAAACACTTCAGACAGCTTAGCAACTACTAGAAAGAGCCTTTCTGCTATAGTGGGAGGTGAAAATTTCATGTTCTGAAGCTTCCCTGAGAAGTTGTGGCACAATGCACAAAACGCGTTTTCAGCCTGAGATAGAATAGATGAAGATGCGTCAGACTCTCAGGGTTTGCTTTGATATGATCTAAGGAACTGGAGAAGGAGAGGACTGATCTTCTCGAGGACGTCACGATGAACAAGAGAAAGATGAAGGAGCTTGAAGACAACCTGCTCTATCGACTCACCAGCACACAGGCAAGTGGGCGACTGGCACTGGAGTGAGCAGTCGCTCTGACCTGATAGTGTTTGTGCGTAGGGCTCTTTGGTGGAAGACGAGAGCCTGATTGTTGTGCTGAGTAACGCCAAGTGCACGGCAGAAGAGGTCTCTCAGAAACTTCACATCGCCGCCGAGACTGAGGTCCAGATCAACACTGCCAGAGAGGAGTATCGACCCGGTGAGTCGTGGAGGCTGACAATGTAGTGTCCAGTTCCATTGACGTCAAGGTCTGCTTGTGATTTCAGTGGCCACCAGGGGCAGTATATTGTACTTCCTGATCACAGAAATGAGCATGGTCAATGTCATGTACCAGACCTCCCTCAGACAGTTTCTGGGTCTCTTTGACCTGTCCCTGGCCAGGTGAGTGCCTTCAATCTTCTCATTCGTAAAAAGGTGTAACTGGAGCAGCAGAACCTTTGACCCTGATTTCCACACCGGATGCCGCAAGGTCAACGACTGACTTTGACTTTTGCAGCACCATATTGGCTGGGGACGACCTTAGGAAGAGCGCTCTTCACCGATGATAATGATTTTCATTGGATAACATTTCCGGACTTTTCACTTGGGGTTTATGTTTGTGCTGAGTCATCGCTCCGTGTTCTCAAACAGGTCAACCAAGACCCCAGTCACCAGCAAGCGAATCGCCAACATCATCGAGCTCATGACCTTCCAGGTCTTCAAGTACGCGGTGCGAGGCCTGTACGAGGAGCACAAGTTCCTCTTCACCCTGCTGCTGACGCTGAAGATCGACATGCAAAACGGCAAGGTCAAACACCAGGAATTCCTCACGCTCATAAAAGGTAACCCACAATCTCCGGTCAGCTCCGTCTCATGGCGAACCAGCCTGATCTGCTCCGGTTAAACTGACCTGACCTCAAATGTATTCATTTAGAAATCCAGTTTTGTGCCTTCGGCGGCCGGAACACGTTTGAATATATAATTCCTGAAACGCCTCGAGACAGATGGGGATAAAATCCTCATTCAGATTTGTCTGTCTTTGTGGTGTTGATGTCGTGCAGGAGGGGCTTCTTTGGATCTGAAGGCGTGTCCGCAGAAACCAGCCAAATGGATCCTGGACATGACCTGGCTGAATCTAGTGGAGCTCAGCAAGCTGCAGCACTTCTCTGACATACTGGATCAGGTAGAAGCTCACGCACGTGCACACAGCCGGGCACATCGTGGCGACCCCAGCCTCACCCCCAAGACCTAACCTTTCAAAACACATGCCTCACCTTAACCTGGACTCTGAACCAACTTAAAACCCTATTATAATGACCCGGTTATTTTGAAGTTTTAACCCTCAAAAGCCAATCCTCACCGTCCAAGACGGGCGCGCAAATACACACACTCCCGCACGGTGCACGCGCATGCAAGGTTGCATTGGCCTGGGATTGAAATCTGAAAGCCTGATCCAGGAGACAAGCAGAAAGAGAGAGATTCCGGGCGGACCTGGTCCACGTGAAGCCTTGATGTCAGCCCTCGTTCATTGCCTGTGTTTGACCTCTCGTGCCGTCTTCCAAAACCTTGTTATCTGACATGGTCTTCTGCCTTTGAGCTGCTTTTCCCTATTTCCTGCTGGGCCCTGGTTCATTAGGGACGGCGGCCGCTCGCCTGTGCACATATGGACTCGGCGATTAGTGAAGCATATTAGCATAGCCTGCGCTGGCAGGAGTGGGTTTGTGTGTTCTCGGAGGCTCGGCGTGTTGACGTCCATTCATTCTTTAACTGCTCTGCCGCGTGATCGATGGGCGATTCCGCCGCTCCAGTTGGCTGTCTGACGGAGGTGAGTCGCTGTGGGTGAGTGGGACATTTTGTTGGAAGTGGATCGGTCGTGAGAAACCCCCAGCTGGTTATCCAACACATCAGGGCCCTCATATTCCAGCCAGTGTGCTGTGAATACATTTCAATATTCAACAGACTCGGAGGACATTTGATCAGTCCTGTCGCCACAGTCCAGCCTGTTTCCCTTTGATCCTGATGCCACTTGGCTTTAGTTTCACCGGTGCGTGTGTGCGTGCGTGTGTTGCCAGATAAGCCGTAATGAGAAGCAGTGGAAGCTGTGGTTCGATAAAGCAGCGCCAGAGGAGGAGGTGCTGCCCAATTCCTACGACCAGGCTCTGGACTGTTTCAGGCGGCTGCTTCTCATACGCTGCTGGTGCCCCGACAGAACCATCGCCCAGGTGAGACCACAGGTCTGGTTTTAGAGTGGACGGCTGTTTAGGCCTTTCGCCCGCTTATTTCCTCTTCAATTCTTGGCGGTGACTCAGTTTTGACTTGGTCACACTTCCACCGCTGTCTCAAACGCAAACTGAGACGATGCATTTGGACTGTTCTACACATTTCCTATGTCAGACTTTCCTGAGTCCAGGTGTGTTCAGCTGCTATGGCAACAGTCCAGTTGGTTTTGACTGAGGCCGCTCTCTTTCTGACATTTGGATCATTCTCATTTTGTTCCGTGCACTTGTCGTCTAAAGGCTCGTAAATACGTCATGGACTCCATGGGGGAGAAGTACGCCGAGGGCGTCGTCCTGGACCTGGAGAAGACCTGGGAGGAGTCCGACCCACGGACGCCTCTCGTCTGCTTTCTGTCTATGGGTTCTGATCCGACGGACTCCATCATAGCTCTGGGGAAGCGGCTGAAGATGGAGACGCGATACATCTCCATGGGACAGGGACAGGAAATCCACGCCTGCAAGCTTCTGCAGCACAACATGGCTAACGTGAGACAGAGGTTCACGTGGTCCCGCGGCCATGCACGTTCACGAACCTTGTCTTCCCCAGGGCGGCTGGGCTCTTCTCCAGAACTGCCACCTGGGTCTGGACTTCATGTCCGAGCTCATGGACATGGTGACTGAGGCGGAATTCATCCATGGCGGCTTCCGACTGTGGATGACCACTGAGGTCCACAAGCACTTCCCCATCGCCCTGCTGCAGATGTCCATCAAGTTCACCAGCGAACCGCCGCAGGGCTTGAAGGCGGGGCTCAAGAGGACCTACGGAGGTATGAGCTGATGAACGTAGTGGGCTCGTGCGCCGAACAGCGCCTCTCTGCTCCTGTGCCTGATCAGTGTTCTATTACAAGGGCCTGATCAGCCTTGATCATCAGGTGAGCCTCTGGTGCTGCTCCTCTCACTCAGGGCAGATGCGGAGCGCCAGGTTCTTATGGGAAATGGCACAGCGCGGAAGATTCAGCAGAGCTGGCATGTTCAACTAGCGTCCTTTAAAGCTCGCTTCACTTGTCTGATTCATTTCCAAGGCATCAACCAGGACCTTCTGGACGTCTTCAGCATGACTCAGTGGAGGCCCATGTTGTACACCGTGGCCTTCCTTCACAGCACAGTGCAGGAGAGAAGAAAGTACGGCCCTCTGGGGTGGAACATCCCCTACGAGTTCAACCAGGCCGACTACAACGCCACCGTCCAGTTCGTGCAGAACCACCTGGACGACATGGATGTCAAAAAGGTCAGAGCCGCAGTGGCGCCAGACAACCCAGTCACGTACAAAGAGGCTGACTCGTGTCTCTCAGGGCGTCTCCTGGAGCACCGTCCGGTACATGATTGGAGAAATCCAGTACGGCGGTCGAGTGACTGACGACTACGACAAGCGTCTCCTCAACACTTTTGCAAAAGTTTGGTTCAGCGAGGAAATGTTTGCCGCAGACTTCAACTTTTACAAAGGATACTCCATCCCCGAGTGTGGCAGCGTGGACCAGTATCTCTCCTACATCCAGGTCAGCTCCCGCCTCTGTGAAGCGCTTTCTAGCATGTTTGTTTGTCATTACCACCTGCCAGGCTGAGCGCGCCTGTGCCAGCCAGAGTGGGGAGCCCACCCATCCCACAGCTCCCCCCACGCAGGTTCAGCCTTCACTTATCTTCTTATCTTATTTTCTCCACTCACTGTCCATCAGCTCAGCGGCGTCACCCTTGATATGACGCTGGCTTCCAATGAAAGGAAGCAGAGTTGAAATCACAGGGTCGGAGATTTTCATCTCGGTCCTCACGAGGATGCCCCCGCCGCAGTGCTCTCCCGCCCCGTCACCAAGTGCAGGATTCCACTCTTTGATCCAATTCAATCTGCGTGTGTTTAATATTCAGCCTCACGTCTGAGCTGCACTGCTGCGGCACCAAACCCTCCATGTAGAGCGCCACCGTCACAAGTCCATGGCTCTTGGAAGCGTGCCGACTTGGACAAATGAAGGCGTCACTCGGCCTCCGCCGCAGTGAGCTCATCCGTGTTGTGTGCCTCGCTCACGTAGCACTCTGATGCCCCTGACTTCCTCTGTCTGTCTCTTTCAAAATGACTGGAAGATCCCGTCATCAGGTTGCAGGGAGTCAATATATCGAAGTGGTCATTCGTCGTCTCTGTGAGTAATGGATCATCGGCGGAAGAGCGCCGATAACTTGAGGAGAATTTCCTGCGTCACTTCTCAGCTCCTCTCTCAGTCCCATGATGCCTGAGCTGCAGGAGGAGTTGTGTTCCGCACGTGTCAGCAGGGAGAGAGGTTCCCAGTTAGCAGCTCTGTCTCTCAGCTCCGTTCTGCTCCATCCACCCGTGACGTTGCCCTCCTTCTCTAAGGTCCTGACTTCCTTCTTCATCTTAATTGCCGAGCTTTTTCCCAAAGTTTGCTCGTCGACTCACTTCCAGAGAAGAGCACAACACCTCCCTCTCCTTGGCTGGACAGCCTTGCTGATCCCTGCGTCTTCCTCAGCAGGATAGGTCGGACAGGTCTTCTTCCTGTCCTCCCTGGCTGCTGCTTCAAATCCATGATGGAGTTCTCGGCTCGTAAACCAACCCAAAGATGGCGAGCTAAAGTCCCTGTCTGAGTCTCTATTCTCCTCTGCCCCTCTCCTCTGACACACAGAAATCCTGTGGAAGTGGAGCCTCCAGGGCCGCTGTCACAGAACTCCCGATCATTCTCATTCACAGAGTCTGCCGGCTTACGACACCCCGGAGGTCTTTGGTCTGCACACGAATGCCGACATCACCTACCAGAGCAAACTGGCTGAAGACGTCCTGGACACCATTGTCAGCATCCAGCCCAAGGACAGCTCGTCTGGGGGCGGAGAAACCAGGGAGGCTGTGGTCGCTCGGCTGGCTGACGACATGTTGGAGAAACTTCCAGCCGACTACGTGCCCTTCGAAGTGAGTGCATCTGCCCCCTGAGGTTGCGCTAGCGCAGTAGGAATCGGCTGCAAGAGCCGTTTTGCTGCTGAACAACACAGAAACAACAGTCTTTCCGAATCCTCCCCCAGGTGATGGAGCGCCTCCAAAAAATGGGAGCTCTTCAACCCATGAACATCTTCCTCCGGCAGGAGCTCGACCGGATGCAAAGAGTCATAGTTCTGGTCCGAAACACTCTGACCGACCTCAAGTTGGCCATCGACGGCACCGTCGTCATGAGCGAGAACCTGCGCGATGCTCTGGACTGCATGTATGACGCGCGCATCCCTGAGCGCTGGAAGAAGGTGGGGGCGACACAGACTCGTCTCAGCGGCGGCACAACACACAGAGTCTCTCCTCTTTCTCCAGCAACTCGTCGCCCGCTCACCTTTCCCTCGCGTCTTTGCCGCTCTGTCTCCATCAGGCATCGTGGGCTTCCAGCACCCTTGGCTTCTGGTTCACTGAGCTGGTGGAGCGGAACCGACAGTTCCAGGCCTGGATCTTTGATGGGCGACCCAACTGTTTTTGGATGACCGGCTTCTTCAACCCGCAGGGCTTCCTGACAGCCATGAAACAGGTAGGCCATGCCCCATGCTCTGCCGCCCAGCGCGGTTCGCGGGTTAGCAAAGAGTTGCGTCGCGCATGTTGAAGAGAACCCTGTCTGGAGCTCACCTCGGATCGTGTCGCAGTAGTTGTGTTCCACTACCCCCCAGCTTTAGGCTGCGTGACTCGTGTCTCCTGCTCACAACTGAGGTCCGCTCACTCGTGTCGCCGCTCTCCCCACAAGCACCGCTCAGGCCAATTCCAGTGATAGAACCGATTCATCCCTCTCGCTTTCATTTGTGATCAACAACCATATTTCATCTACTGACACGTAAACAAACCAAAACCTTGTCAAATGACATGAAACCATAAGATCATCACAAAGATTTGTCTTTGAAAAGTCCAACCAGCAGCAGAACCAGGTGCAAGTCATATTCATCAAATTTACAAAATAAAAATACAAATAAAAAAATCCACTTGGTGCAAACTGTTGGGAAAACTGGAAAAAACGAATACAGTTCCGAAAACAATAAATAGAATAAAACCATGTCTAAATATCATAAAGGTAAATAATACATTTAAAAATAAAAAAAAAATATATATATATATATTTTACTAAAACTCCAAAGAAGAAATAAGTAAAAGTATCGCCATAAAATTATTGAAAACTGCTCCAACAGGTGCTTTCATGAACAGTGTTTCCTGTAGGGGGCGCCATCACTTTCTTTATCATTGTTTCTTTCCAAGAACTTCTCCATAGTTGGTGACTATCACAGATTTGCAGCTGCCAGGTCAGTTCACTGACTCACTGCTGCCACCATACGTGGCTCATGGGTTCAAACTGAGCCCACAGGGGTGAAACCAAAAGACTTCTAGCGGCCCTCTTGGATGGAGCGGCGCCTCTTTATCTCTCGCTCTCTGTGTGGCAGGAAATCACCCGAGCAAACAAAGGCTGGGCCCTGGATCGCATGGTGCTGTGCAATGAGGTGACCAAGTGGATGCGGGAGGACGTGAGTCGCCCGCCCTCTGAGGGCGTCTACGTCTACGGCCTGTACCTGGAAGGGGCCGGCTGGGACCGCCGCAGCTGCCGACTGGTGGAATCCAAAGCCAAAGTCCTGTTCGAGATGATGCCTGTGATCCGGATGTTTGCGGAGAACAACGGTGAGGGTTTCACATGCTCCATGCCAGTGGTTTCCAGCCTTTCTCTTAGCCACGGCACCCTTGTCCCGGGGCTCACCACCACAGGAGCCTGGGCCAAAGTGCACTTGTGCTTAAAGTGCTACAGAAAACCCCTATTCATTTGTGAAACACTGCAGCGACTGACACTGGCCTGTTCTGTTGCCAGGCTGTTGGCCAGGTTGAAAAACGTTGCTCTATACTCCTGCTTTAATCCTATGCTTCTCTGCCCGCCATCCTTGCCACTGTCTGCTCGATATTTGGATGCCACAAATGCACCGCTGCTGCGTGGACAACACTGAGGTCCCTGCAGCAGCGGCAGCGGCAGCGTGAGACACAGAGTTCTGGGTAGATGCAGGTAGCTAAGAGACGCCGGCGAGCGAGGCCTCCTGGGACACCAGTGATGTTCCAATTACCGCTGAACGTCATCCAGACACGCGTGTCCAGAGGCAGGCGCCCGGGACACGTGCTCAGGCGGCTTCTGTCTTCACTTCAGAAACATGACACGAATGGTGAAACCCGCCACAAATTTGAGTTTGCCCCCATGAAAGAGGTCGTTCATCCACCGCCAATCCAAGCTCGGGTGGTGCTGGAGGCCCACGTGTCCCACTCCAGGGACTCCTCCTCCTCCAACTGGCTCTGGCCCAGCCACACTGCAGAGAAAACTCATTCCAGCTCTCGTTCTGTCAGTCTCTGGCCACCATCAGTCAGACCACAGAGAAACCTCAGGTGCGTGACCCCGCGCTCCAGAGGTGTCCAAGTTTCAAGTTACCTGCGCTTAACACGTCATTGTGAGATGCTAGTTGGTGAGGACAGTCTGATCTGTTCAAAGCCCACAAAATGGCAGGATGGATTTGGCCCCCGGCAGGGCCCGAGCCGCATGTGCTGATCCTCATCTCTATGGTGGATGTGTGTGTCTCACAGGTTCCAAAGATCCGCGGCTCTACTCCTGTCCCATCTACAAGAAGCCAGTGAGGACGGACCTGAACTACATCGCCCCTGTGGACCTGAAGACCTGCGTTCCACCCGAGCACTGGATCCTCCGAGGCGTGGCTCTGCTCTGTGACGTCAAGTGAGCGTGTGTCGCCAGCAAAAAAACCAGAGCGACTGAAATACATAGAAATCTTTATTGAAGTTTTTACAAAACCAATGGCATGGTCCAAACATGGAAAAACGCTATAAAATAAAAGATGGAGCGCGGCCCTGTCTCCACGTCCTGACGCTGCCAATAACCAGCGCACTTGAGTGAAGCACCACCTGCAGGAACAAGGCTTCCACCACATGACATACACTCGCTCCCAGAATGTCCGCAGCCAGGTTGGCTGGTCCCCGCCGGTGCAGCAACAGCCTAAAGGTCGCCTGAGCATCAGTGTGGAAAGCTCTCCAGCATGTGGCGTGTTGCACACACACGCCCACCCGTTGCTCGCATGAGAACTGCCGACTGGAGAGGCTCCTGCCGCTCACTGGGTCACGGCACTGGCTGCATGGTGATGAGCACGGCTTTGCCCTGAGGTTGGGAGGCAAGAGCATGGGCGAGGCCACCTCAGGGCCTCTCCTCCTCCCCATCCTCCTCCTGCTCCCTCTTCTCCTCTTCCCTCCTCCCCCCTTCTCTCTTCCACCTCCTCTTCCCTGCTCCCTCTTCTCCTCCCCCTCCCCTTCTCTTCTCCTCCCTCTTCTCCTCCTCCTCCTCCTCTTCCCACTTCTTCTTCTCCTCCCCTCCTCCCTCTTCTCTTCCCTCTCCCCCTCCTCTTCTCCTCCTCTTGCCTCTTCTCCTCTTCTTCTCCTCCCTCTCCCCCTCCTCTTCTCCTCCTCTTGCCTCTTCTCCTCCCTCTCCCCTCCTCTTCTCACTTCTTCTTCTCCTCCCTCTTCTCCTCCCTCTCCCCCTCCTCTTCTCCTCCCTCTTCTCCTCCCTCTCCCCCTCCTCTTCTCCTCCCTCTTCTCCTCCCTCTCCCCCTCCTCTTCTCACTTCTTCTTCTCCTCCCCTCCTCCCTCTTCTCCTCCCTCTTCTCCTCTCCCTCTCCCCCTCCTCTTCTCACTTCTTCTTCTCCTCCCCTCCTCCCTCTTCTCCTCCCTCTCCCCCTCCTCTTCTCACTTCTTCTTCTCCTCCCCTCCTCCCTCTTCTCCTCCCTCTTCTCCTCTCCCTCTCCCCCTCCTCTTCTCACTTCTTCTTCTCCTCCCCTCCTCCCTCTTCTCCTCCCTCTTCTCCTCTCCCTCTCCCCCTCCTCTTCTCACTTCTTCTTCTCCTCCCCTCCTCCCTCTTCTCCTCCCTCTCCCCCTCCTCTTCTCACTTCTTCTTCTCTTCTCCTCCCTCTCCCCCTCCTCTTCTCACTTCTTCTTCTCCTCCCCTCCTCCCTCTTCTCCTCCCTCTCCCCCTTATCTTCTCCTCCTCTTGCCTCTTCTCCTCTTCTTCTCCTCCCTCTCCCCCTTATCTTCTCCTCCTCTTGCCTCTTCTCGTCTTCTTCTCCTCCCTCTCCCCCTCCTCTTCTCCTCCCTCTTCTCCTCCCTCTTCTCCTCCCTCTCCCCCTCCTCTTCTCACTTCTTCTTCTCCTCCCCTCCTCCCTCTTCTCCTCCCTCTTCTCCTCTCCCTCTCCCCCTCCTCTTCTCACTTCTTCTTCTCCTCCCCTCCTCCCTCTTCTCCTCCCTCTCCCCCTCCTCTTCTCACTTCTTCTTCTCCTCCCCTCCTCCCTCTTCTCCTCCCTCTCCTCCTCCACCTCACCTGGCCAGCCACACTTTCACGGCATAAGATTGCCCTGGGACGGTGAGCGGGTCATCTCCGTGTGGACGAAGAAGGTCTTGAGTTGGCCCTTGCCCTTCACATGAATGATCCCCCGACAGGTGCACACGTAGCCCAGGGTCAGCAGGACACGACTGGTCTCCTCCGTCACCTGCAGACACACAGGTCAGTGTTGGTTACACACTGGTGGATGTCAACATTCGACTCCATTTTTCTTCTCGGTTTCTGGGACGTCTCGGCCACAACAATGCCCCGCCATCACAACATACTCCCCGCGTCCACGGCGAGTTTTGGGCGCAGCGCTCGGGTCGATCAGCTGTGAAGTGCAGGGAACGCTGGTGTCACTCGGGTGGAAAACTGTCACATTGAATTAGCGCTCAAGCGGCTGGGGACAAGAGCTCAGAGGAGACGCCACTTTTCGCTTCCACGGCCGGAGCGCTGTCTCGGTGAGGAGACCGATGAGACGGCGGCGGCGGGGGCCTAGTGGTTCTCAAGACGCAGTTTTTGGCACATGCAGCGTCGCCTCTGCGAGCACTGGAATCAGTTGGTGAAACTGTGGTTGGTGTGAAGAGAACCCGGGTCGGGTCGCACTTGTGAGGACCACTGGAGACTGTGTCCTACTATAACAGACTGGGAACGGTGAAGGACACCGACGGCCCGGTACCTGTATCTTGCCCAGGACTCCGGTGCTGTCCATCCTGCTGGCTACATTCACAGTGTTCCCCCAGATGTCGTACTGTGGCTTCTGGGCTCCGATGACTCCGGCGATCACCGGGCCGTGGTTTATTCCTGAAAGGAAGGAGACATGAGCCCAGCTGTGCCGGGGTGCGGCCCTGCTGCGGGACTCGATAACGGCTCCGCTGACAGAGCTAACTAACCAACCGGGTGCCGCGAGGATCACTGGCGCGGAGCCGTGTGCCCCGGCGGCCCACGGGCCTATTAAAGCTCTGATAGCTATTGATCGGGCTGCAGCGTCGGACCAGTCAATACTCCCAGAACACTTAATTCCTCTGCTAATCCGGGGCTCTCTGCCCAGCCCCGTCTCCCGCAGCACGCCCTGCCTTGGGCCGGTCTGAGCGGGGCACCGCTCGCCTCACAAGATCGAGCTATCATCAGGACTAGGTTCTGGGTCCAACTCACCGACTCGGAGTTTGAAGTCGTTGAAAGAGTGTTTGTTGATGACGTCCAGCTTCCCCACCAGAGCGAAGGCGAACTCCACCATGGTCCCGATGTGCATGTACTGCCGGTCGTGCTCCTGGGAAACACCACACACACACACAAAATGGCCACAGCTCAATAAATAAACAACATTGTTTTTCCTGCATACACACTTTTATGTCGCAGGTTTGAGGGTGCGGGCTCACCTGCGTGAGGTACTCCGGCCCAGGGGAGGCACTGAGCCCAGTGGCAGCCATGTACGTGCTCCCGATGGTCTTGATCTTCTCCACGCCGCTGAACTTGGGCTTGGACAGCAGCTGAAAGTGCGAGGACACGTTGACCGGGGAACGGACTCGCTCAGCTCGGGACTCCCGCTTCCTCACCTCATCGAAGTCCGCGATGATTTCGTTGAGGAGCCGAAGACACTCCAGGCCCTCTTTGTTGACGTCTGACTCGGTGTAGAACTCCTTGAAGTCGGGGATGGAGGCGAACATGACGCACACCAAGTCATAGGACTGGTGGTACAAGTCCTGCAGACGACACAGACGGACACCTCGAGAACCTTCCGCATGTCAGGCGACCAATGTCTCACACAGACCATCGGACTATCGATTTTGTCGGTAACGGATCGTGCGGCCGTGACAGGAGCAGCGAGATCAAATCTTGCGGCCTCACCTCGTTCTTCCAGTTTCGGGCCAGGAAGTGCTCCGCCACGTGAGCGGGCAGGACGTTCTCCAGCAGCACGCGGTTGAGGTTCTCCATGGTCTCGATCTCCTCGCACTCCTTCTTGAACTTGTTCTTCCAGAGAAAGTCTAACCTACAGTAATATTCATTCTGTTACAAGAGGACACAGAAGTAAAGAGGCTGAAGCGGCACAGCTTGCTTCTGTCAAGGCACAGAGAAGAGCAGAAGCCACAGCAGCTCGACCGCAGACTGAGACGGCTCAGAGATGCTCCGACTGAGGACGAGTGCTGCATCTGCCGAAGCTCAGTCAGGGTCTCACTGCTGCCTCTGGCTCCTCAGCAATACTTGGTCTCAAACATGGCACCGATGACAGAGGTGAGGGAGGTGAAGAAGAGAGCGTGACAGGTGGAGACGACGGCTCAGAGCTGAGCTTTTACCGACGCACGTCGGGGAGAACAGATGGCTGGAGGTGTGGAGATGAAGAGCAGGAGGACAACGGTGACGAAGGAGGACCAGTTGTGACCATTCAATGAAGAGATGAGGTCACACGCCAGGAGCACAGAGGACTCACCTGTCTGGCCAGCACCAGCAGAGTGACGAAGAAAATGAAGAGCGAGATGGACCCCATAGACTTCAGGTCTTTGAGGACCCCTGGTCTTGAACATAAATTCACAGAAGAGGCGAATGAGGCGAGGAAGTATAAGGCTGAGAGCTCAGTCTTGATGATGGATGACCAAGTGTGAAGCGCCCCGCAGTTCAGTGAGCAGCCCTCAGACATCCGGACCTTCACCAGCTGCCTGGCTCACCAGGACACTCGCCAGCATCCTAGGCTAATGCTAATCCTCCCGCCAATGCTATTTGTCTGCGATGTGTGAAGTCCACAACTTCTCCTCTTATGGTTCATTGTGGATTCAAATGACAGAGCATTAGCTTAGGGTCACATGTGCGGGTTCAAGATTAGAGTCCTAGCTTGAGGTGCACTCTTCTCCACCAACACTGTCCTCAGCAAGCAGGACGAGGATGGGCTCCTGCGGCCTCCTACCTGTCCAGGCTCTCCGTGCTGTACAGGAGTCGGCTGTAGTCGTCCAGCAGGGCGGCGTGCGTGTGCAGGATGATGACGTTGTAAGCCACCACGGCTGTCAGCATGATCACCATCTTCAGCTCGTAGTGGATCCTCAGGAACACGGAGCAGGAGATCAGGCCCAGGATGCAGCTGTAGATCAAATACTGGACACAGGGAGTCAGTCGCCGGCACCACGCAGCCCACCAAACCTTGTTGACTTACAGGAAGGTGGGAGTTACTTTTGTCGGTAAAAGCTGCCATTTGTCCGTCGGAGCGAAACGTGGTTTCGTTGGATGAGTTGTGGAGGGGCGTGGGGGGCAGCACCCCGTCTTCCAGAAAGAACTGCAAGAATCCAGAAGCCACCGACTTGTCACTTCTTGTGTGTGTGTGCATGGTTCATCCTGACTTGTGGGGACCTTTCGCTGGACCCCACCAGGTGAAAATAACTGGGTCATTACAACTGGGTTTCAGTTCGGTTCCGAGTCCTGTGTTTTGGATGGTTCGGTTCAGGGGGACACAAGGACGGAGATGCATGTGTGTGTGTGTGTGTGTGTGTGTGTGTGTGTGCTGAGACAAAGCTGCCAACATGCGGCAGGGAAACTGAATGGGGCTGGATCCAAGCGCTGCGGTGACACCCCTTCAATTACGTCCTTTAAAGTGAAGCTGCAGCAAGACCGGCTGGCCAGGGGAACAAAAGCGGCTTCATGTGCCGCGTCAGCCTTGAAAGAGCGACACGTGTCAGGAGCAGAATACGAGATTCTAATCTCAGGTCACGACTGGAGGGAGGCATTAACCCCGGACAACACAGTTGCAGGTGATGACGACAGCGCTGAGGAGGAAAGTGGATCTGGAGTGTGGCGAGTTACCATGTTGAAGACCGCCATGACCAGGATCAGGACGGTGGTGGCGACGGTGAGCGTGATGCGAGGCCACGGCTTGTTGGCGATAATGATGGAGGATCTCAGGAGCCACATCCAGGAGGTCGGGGTGCTCTTCCTGCAGCGCTGCACAGGGAAGCTCATGGTCACCAGATGGACACACAACAGGGGGCGCTCGCGGCGATGACGCTAGAAAATCCACGTCGGAGTTCGTCCGGAGCAAGGACTGGCCGGCCCAGATTTGGCCCCTGGGTCTCGTGCTTTTGAAAGGGCTTCCAGGGCGTCTGGAGTCTGGCGCCGGACCCGCCGTCCCAGACTGCTCAGAGTCAACCTGGGAAGGGCTTTCAAGTCCGACATGAACCGAAGCCGGTCTTCTGCTAACCCATTGCGAGCCGACTGACGTCAGCGGCAGGGTTGAAAACTGGGAATGAGGTCTGCGTGGAAATCACTATTCATGCACGGAGAACTCTGGAGATGAAACTCCTGGAGGCCCACTCAGATGCTTCTGTGGCATCAGTTCATCTCCTCATGAACATCCAGAGTTCTCGACCCCAAAAGAGACGCCGTCTCAGAGCGAAAGAGAACGCACTAACCAGGAAGTGTCCGATGAAGCATATGAAGAGGATGAAGGAGAGGAGCAGGAAGGCCATGCCAAAGGAAAGCCCGAGAACGGCTGTCCTGAGGAAGAGGCAAGATGGAAGGACTTGAGCGTGGCAGCGACTTCTCTCCACCGTCATCACTCACCTGGGCAGGACCAGGATCTGCACGATGAAGATGCAGACGAAGATCAAGCAGGCACAGGTGATGTAGTACTTGAAGGTGGGCAGGACAGTCGCTCTGTACTGGAGTGAGAAACACAGCTGTTGGTTGAAGACTGGCCTCCGCTCAGACTCCTCTTACCTCCTTCTCCAAAGACTTGTTGTGAAAGAATAACGATATTCTCTGGATGTCTTCTGACTTCAGCCACTGCCTGGAAACACACAAACACGGTCTGCCGATGAAGAGGAGTTCCACGCCGTATATGCGTCAACCTTCGCCTGGGTCTAGTTTCCCTCACGGCCCCAGGGTTTCTACAAAGACCGAGTGCTTTCCTGTCCTTTTCCAGGACAGTCCTGCTGACTTACTTTTGAGAATTAATCCCATCGAAGGTCCTGATCATCCGCTCGTTGAGCTCTTCCTCGAATCGCCTCTTCTGAGACTTGGTCCTTTAGCGACAGACAAGAGGAGGACGGTGTTGACTCCATGCAAGGACAGTCACGCACATCAGAGCCAGGAGTAAAACTGGCTGGTGTGAGATGGAAGGCTGAGTCAGGTCTTGCCTCTCGGATCTGCGCTGGAAGTGATACTGTCCCATGGGCACATCCTGCACAGGAGAAGATGGCGGTTAGTCACGGCGGCGGCGGCGGCGGCGGCTCGTGAGATCACGCACAGCGGTGTTGATCTTTCCGTTCTCAGTAGTCATGCTGTCTCGGTGGTGCAGGTTGGCGAAGGGCTTGGCGGCTCCCCAGGACTCCAGGTAGCGAGTCATCCTCACAGAGGCTCTCATCTTGGCTCCGTCCAGCGTGTGTCGGGGGCGGAAGTGATGCTGCGGGCTGCGGCGCTCCACCTGAGGAGAGGGCGACTTGCTGACACCCGAGTCGAAAGAGGCCGAGGCGCTGTACCTTCGGGTTGATGACCAGGTAAGTGACGACTCCGTGCTCCTTCAGATAGGCGTCCCGCCCCTGGCCGTCTCCATCTTCCACCTTGTAGGCGCCGTTCAGATGCTGCAGGGTCACAGACGTGATGTGCACGCGCCTGGCAATGAGCGACAGGTGTCCTGAGTCAGACACGTGCCAGAGCTCTAAAGGCTTCTTCTAAAGCAGGAGTCTCAAACTTCAGCACCCCCACTGCATAAACTCCAGTTCATCGTACATACGTCCAACACTTCACCTCGGAAGCACCTTTCTTACTGTGTAAAAGCACCCGCATAATTACCACGTCCTTACCGCGTCTGGTTTTGACGGCACCACCAGACGACATCCGTACAGAAGGGTGTGGTGGACCGTGTTGAGCAGAGGCCATTCAGGACCAATGAGAAGGACTCACCCTGGGACACCGCCAGCCTCCATGTGGTTGGCCAGCGTGACGTCATGTGACCACACGTCGTACTGCCACTTCTGGAGTCCGATCACGCCGCACAGGACGTTGCCTGAATGCACGCCGACTCGCATGTTGATGTCGACGCAGGTGGCGTCCCGCACCTTCCTGCCACACAAAACGCCGGCAGGTCAGCGAGCACAAACACACCGGACCGCGCCTGGATGGAGAGGTTCTCACGGAACCAGAGACACATTTCAGGAGCATGACGTTCCATCAGCATCGGCGTGTCCTCCTGGTTTGCACTTGAGTTTGCGGATAAACTACAGGCTTATTCCCTCAACGATCCAGGGCTCGGTCTCTGAAGTCCCAGCCCTCGGGCAGCACTCACTTGATGGCCTCGCACATGTCCAGGCCCATTTTGACGCAGTTCTTGGCGTGGTTGGGCAGCGACTCCGGGAGGCCGGACACGCAGTAGTAACAGTCGCCCAGGATTTTGATCCGCATACATTCGTTTTCCTGCCAGGAAAGACAAACCAGAACATTCCTCGTGACTCAAACGTGTTTGGTTCATACTTTTCACGGCAGACAGAACCAAGAGGTGGACAAACATCTCAGTGTCTTCACTGACCTTGGCGATCTGGTCAAACTTCCCAAAGAGCTCATTCAGCATGTGGACCAGCTCCCCAGGGGAGCAGTCGCTGGCCAGTCGAGTGAACCCCACGATGTCGGCATAAAGAATGCTGGAGAGAGAAATGAGCCGTCACGCCTTCAACACTCAAACAGCCAGTGTACCGCAGTAGCACCCCACAGTGTGGCCCGGGTCAAACCAAAGCTCATCTCCTTCTCTGGCTCCCGGTGTCCCGCAAGGCTCCGTGCTTCGGCCCCTTCTTGTTTCCTCTCGACAGCACAAGCTCAGAGGAGTCACCTCTAAGCTCTCATGAGTGGTGGGTGTACGGAGTCCCACCTCCAGTGTGGAGCAGGTCAGCGAAGTGTGGGTGCCGCGCCACTGAACCCCCCCATGATCAAAGACGAACATGTACCTTACATTCGTGTGTCTCTGCACGTAGAGATTGTGAAAATTGTTGGTGTTCTCCATCTGACCAAAGTTGGGCCCCTTCAGTCTGTGGATGATCTCAGCCTTCATCACCCGCGCGATGTGAGCGGGCAGCAGAGACAGCAGCAGACGCTCCTGAGGACGGACACACAAACCGTGATGAGATTGACGGCGAGGAACAACCCACCGGTCGGAGAAGGCACCATCAGCAACCAGTATCTCCAGCCTGAGCTACTCATCTGGAGAAGGTCAGTGGCACGCCTGGCCCGGACAGGATGCTGAGGTCTCAGAAACACTGTATTTCTATCCAATCCCTCCATCAACACAAGCTAAACAAAATTCACTCCAGGAAAATAAGTGATTATCACGCAGTGAGCCAGCGCTTCATTAAATATGGAGCCTCCACACTGCCATGCATTTTTCACTCGGCATTTCTTCAGTGAAATTCTCAAGAGGGAAGCTTCCTCTTCTTCCACACCAGGGGCCAACCAAGGGGCTTCAGGCTTACAACGCACGTCCGGCACTCGATCGCACGCCTGGGAAGTGCACGGCGCAAACAGCATGAAGTCAAGAGCGGCGGAGACCTGCGGCAGAGACCTGCAGCGGAGACCTGCGGCGGAGACCTGCGGCAGAGACCTGCAGCGGAGACCTGCGGCGGAGACCTGCGGCAGAGACCTGCGGCAGAGACCTGCGGCGGAGACCTGCGGCAGAGACCTGCGGCGGAGACCTGCAGCGGAGACCTGCGGCGGAGACCTGCGGCGGAGACCTGCGGTGCGGCGGAGACCTGCGGTGGAGACCCGCGGCAGAGACCTGCGGTACGGCGGAGACCTGCGGTGCGGCGGAGACCTGCAGCAGAGACCTGCAGCGGAGACCTGCGGCGCATCGCTGCGCTCCAGGTGGTTTTGACTGCAGCAGCTGGATTCTTCACAACAACCACCAGCTCAAGTTAGTCGGGGAAACTTCACAGGAGCGCTCAACGTCAACGCACCATCCTGTTCGTGACACCAGCTCGGGGCCTACGGTTGGCCTCACCCGAGTCGCTGCTCAGAAAATCACCCAGCCAAAACCAACAGCTCCATGACGCTGCTTTTCTTCCCGTCTTTTTAAGAGGCTTATGTGGACCGGTGACCCCTGAAGTTGGACTCACCCGAGTCGAAGCAACTTCCCAAACCGCGTCAGAAAACAGATGCCTCTCGTTCTGGATATTCGGCAGCCGCTCCAGTCACCATTAGCACAACTTGTGAGGGCAACAACGACTTGCCACTAACCCACTGAACTATTGGACACTGGTGGGAATAAACGCAGACAAGAAACGCTTTGTTTATGGACAAGTTGAGAACCAAGCAGGAGGTGGATGTGGTCTGGAGAGTGCTATATCAGACTGCAAATGCTGCGTGGAAGCATGAGAGCCTCTCCGTTTCCCACTCGGGTTACCTGCTGCCTCTTCTCAAACTCCAGTTTGATGGGGGACTTGATGCAGTTGCAGGTGTCCTGGTAGGTCTGCTTCAGCGCCAGCTCCATCAGGTGCTTGTGGTACGCCCCGGCCATGTTTCCACACAGGAAAATGATCACGTTGGCCAGAATCTGAGCAGAGAGAGGAGAGAGCAATAAGACGTCTGCTCCTGATCACTCCAACACGAGCAGACGTCTGCGTGGCAGCCGATTCATCACAGCCAGTGAAAACCAACCCGTCCCGGATGATCTACGGCAGGATCTCATCCGGGACGGGTTGGTTTATAAAGTAGATTTTCTGTATATTTCTGCCATTTTTTTTGGGGGGGGGGGTGTTGTTTTATCTCCACTCCAGAGCCTCAGTCACGCGCTGCGCTCATGGTCGCAGCCTCCTTCCGAAAGACGACTGGTATTGTTGGCACTGTTTGGCAAGGCAGGACACGATGTCTGTTGTCGACACGGAAAGGTTTGGTTGCAGCGTGAACTGCGGCGGCGGCGCTAGCGTAATGAGTCCATTTCAATGAGCTGTGACACGAGCAGCAGGTCCTTTGGAAATCACTCTTGTTTGCCATCAGGTGTTGCTCTGACTTTCCAGAACCAACTGGACCTTTTAAATAAAGTTAAAAAAAAAAGATGGCATACGATTAGAATTTCCCTCGTTCACCTGCTATGCTAAATCGCCATTAGCCTAAAGGTCACTGCTGTTTGCTGAAAACATTTCTTGTATGAAAACAAGGCAGGATGGAAAAATAGCATGATCAACCTTCCCTCCGGAAACGCCGTCCTCTTTTAGTCCTGTTCTCCCACGCTAACGCTGCCGAGCGCTAACAATGCTAAGCTACGTCTAAGTGAGAAGCTCAGGGTGAGTTGCACAAAACTAAAGCAAAGGAAGTTCAATACAGAAGTGTGCGTTTGAAGTCAATGTACTTGTTTGGATCTGCACACCTGATGGCACTCTTACACACACACACACACACACTTACACAGAGACACACACACGCACACACACACACTCACACACACACTCACACGCGCACACTGACACACACACACTCACACACACACACACACACACACACGGTTCCAGAGTGACTGGCAGCAGGGCAGGGACTGAAGCCTACCTGCCACACCACAGTGTCAAGGCGGTCGGTGGTGGTCGACAGGCAAACACTCAACACCACGGTGTGCGACACTGAGGTCAGAACACTGGCGACGATGGCGTCGCGCATGGAGAAGGGCAACATGGTGTAGCCCACGAACACAATGAAGAGGAAGAAGGAAACCTGTGGAGGAAGAAGAGGACGACAGGATCAATGGAGCGTCACCTCACGTGGATCACTGAGGCGCCGGCTGCTGGATGCGAGGCTTCCATTTTGAAAGTATTGAACTCAACTGACAGGCTTTGCTTTGCATCCAGAACCGCCGACCAACACTGCCATGTTTGGGACTGAGATTAGGTCCTATTGCTCCTATCGAAGCAGTTCAGCTCGATCACTGAACCTCTGCTGACTGCAGGAGGCAGGAAGAAACATCACACATGGAATGCAGCATGTGCTCCACACACTCACTTCTGCTGGGTGAAGGCAGCGTTCTCTGAGTGGCACACCACTGTCTGTGACCTGGCAGCACGACTTGTACCCACCAGAGTGCAGCCTTGAAACACTCCTTTCAAGGCGTTTCACACCATCCACTCTGGCTTGTTCTCTGGAAGAGCAAGCTTGTCTAGTTCTATCAGCTCCTGGTCAACACCCTCTTTTCACAGCCTAAACAACACTTTTTTTTGTTTTCCAGTTCAGCTCTTCTTCATTTTATTATTATTTTTTTAACAATATTTTTATTGACACATAGCAGCAAAAATATACATCTCAATATCTTCTTTTTTGTATTTTCCCCCCCAACAGTATTCAACAAATTATGTCAACAACATTGCAATAAAAAATAGATATCTAAATTAAGAAAAGAAAAAAAACAAGAAAACAAAACAGAACACACAAAAAAAAACATCTCATGACCACCATTTATAAGTAAACAACACATTTGCTTGGAATCATGACTATACAGTGAAAACTCTTCAATCACACACTGAGGCATTTTCTTTCCTTCCTGTGGATTCTTCACTCATTTCTAAACCAAGCGCTGCTTCACGCAGACGTGGAACATGCAAGAGCTGCATGTGTTGATGTGAACCAAGGCAGAGGAGCGCGTCAGAGAACCTGTGAGGACCTCTCCATCTCATCAAAGAAGCAGGGATCCAGAGAGTCAGAGTCCACCAGTGTCATGATCAAAGGTTCCCTGGATTCAACATCATGGTGAGCCAAAGTCCACCACACTCTCCACAGCTGTCACACGCTGCGGAGCTGGAGAGCGCGGCGCCGTCACCGTCTCCTCATGTTCACGTGTGCAGCCGCGTGTTTATCGAATTTATCATGAGACGCAGAATTGTCATGGCGGTATATTGTGTACCATAAATTATCGCTACTGTTTTGTAATCATATATTGGACTGTAACATTATTGGAGAGTCAAGTTTCAAACTCTGACCAAATGTCCTGAGGTCCTTACATCACCCACTGGATCCCAAGAAATTCTTCAAAGAGAAGAGAAGCTGCTGGAGACCTCTCAAGATGCCCGCTCTTCTTTCCGTCACTTTCTCCACATTCAGTTTTGTAGCATCTCCCACCGTCCATCAATCTCATGTCAGACATGGTCCAAGCCTGAATCTGAATCACTCTCACATCCCTGACTGACATTTACTGAGGAGGAAGGTGCTTCATTGGTGACACTCACCGATGGAAGACACGCTGACGTCACAACTCACCAGGCGCGCGCCACGTTGCTAGCCGTGACGACCTGCGACGGAGCGTCACTTTGCTCTCTCGCACCCGGAACTCGGCAGCGACGGCAACACATCACTCCTGTGTTGGCTTCACTGGCTCCTGTCCGCTTCAGAATCCACTTAAAGGTTTTGCTGATGGTTTTCAAAGCCTGTCTCAGGTCGGTCCCTCAATCTGGAGGTGATGGAGCTTTTTCTTTTCGTTTGAGCTGCTCACCAACTCCTTCTTCAGTTGGTGGTTCAGGTGAGCAGCTCAAGTTCTCCAATGACGTCTCCTTCAGCCATCCATCTCTTCCATCCTGGGTCCGGCCTCTCTGGCTCTTCTAGCTTCCTGTCTCTCAGAGCCACTCACAGTAATGTTGAGTGGAAAACAATTGCACATAGAAGTGCCCAGATTTCCTTAGGTCTCGTCGTCGCTGACTTTATTTTGATGCCACAGTGGCCCACTAGTGTAGCGCCCACTACACACAGACGATGAGCGCTCACATCTCAGCGGAGCTCAAGCCACAGGACACGCCCCCCATGAGAGTCACACAGGCCCAACACTGACTGGGAATGATAGGTTTTCAAGAAGGACAAGCTCCACTCTGAGTTAGGGACAGGCGATAACAATCGTGCATCTCACCATAAATTCGATAAACACGCGGCTCACTCGCTGCTGAACATGACGGTGACTGTGGAGAGTGTGGTGGACTTTGGCTCACCATGATGTTGAATCCAGGGAACCTTTGATCATGACACTGGTCGACTCTGACTCTCTGGATCCCTGCTTCTTTGATGAGATGGAGAGGTCCTCACAGGTTCTCTGATGCGCTTCTCTGCCTTGGTTCACATCAACACATGCAGCTCTCCGGCTGCCAAGGTGACAACACTGACAACCGTGTGCCCATGAGGCTTCACTGATGGAGGACACACTCTCACAGGCAGCGCTAATGCTAGGAGCCGCCATCAGTTAGGGACCATCAACAAATTCTAAAGCCTCAAAGTCTGAGTGACATCTTCAATAAGGCCATGGAAAACAAGCATTTTAGGGGAGAGAATTGTGACAAGGTTTTTCACCCCACAAGACAAAGGACTGACAGTTTGGATCATGATCTGGAGAATAGACTCTGACTCCATGATCATTTCTTCACCTGATGGTTTCAGCATCTAGGAACTGTGTCCAGACTGCTCCATAGTGTGAAGTCAACTGTTCAGAGGCATGAGATACAGCAGACAGACGGCTCCATTTAACCCCTAAATAAAGCTGGCAGAGACACCGGCGGCTTCTACCAGAGACCTGGAACACTGAGTTTCTCATCTCTGCACTTACATCCTTAACTATTATGACATAGAATAAAACAAATAATGACGCTGGAGACATAAGTTTCATCATAAAATAGTTTCCAGGAAGAATGTAGTGTCCAACACATGGAATAGAATGAACATAGATTCGTCGTGATAGTTGTCATTATTGCCAAAAATTACAACATCTATGGCGATAACTTTTTTTGTCCGTGTCTCCCATCCCTACAAAGCTATTTGGATTCAATATTGGCTGAACTTGACTTGAAGTTATAACCGCGACAGAGCATTGATAAGAGTGTGGATGCCACTGTCATCTTATCTCTTCTTTCGCGTCACTGCTCTCGCTCCACTGAGTCCAGCCGACACAAGCATGCCTCCGTCCTAAACAACGGCGGTGACAGGAGTCCTCCCTGTACGTCTTCAGACAAAAGGCCCGTGTCCCTAATGAGTTCACAGCAAATCCAAAGACAAGAAGAAAGGCAGCCCGTGGGCTCTCCTGCTAATCACCGCGCCAGTCTCTTGGCGACACTCTTGACAGCAGAGCAAGCCCAGATCATGACTTGATCCCCCTCCATTTCTAAAGCACAAAGAACTCCCTCCTAGCAACGAAGGAGCTCCACAAGCACAGCCACAGACCGGAGGGCCGAATGAAATCAGTCAGTAACTGCCAGTAAGAAGCAGAAGAGCAGATCATAAAAGTTTGGATTCAAGCAGACGCCGTATGGTTTTGGGACTCAAACGTCCGGTGGCTTTGTCCATAAGCTTCGGTGAGACGAATAAGTGCCGAGGGATGGAGGCTGCGCGCTCACTTTGGAAGGAAGGACCGCAGAACCGAGCCCACGCTGTTCCCCCCAGATCAAGGGTGGCGGTGTCTGCCACTCCATCAGATCACACTTATTTGGCGTGTGAACGGAAGCCACGTCTGCAGTCAGTCTCAGAGAGACGCACCTCCAAGATATAGCACTGGAAGTATCAGACTGATGAATGAAAAGGAGGAACAGAGCCGATCAAACTATTGTCAAGCCCAAGAAACACCTGCTTTCCACAGAAATCATTCTTCATTCACTATTCTCCTCCACACCTTGCAACCTAGCACTGTGGCTGATCATGTCCAAAAGCGTCCGACTGCAGGTGCCTGTACAGCGCCCCAATAATTGGACAGGAGGCTGTGCCATGGGCGGCGGCGTATTTGTTTTCACGACACTCTCGCGTTGCTAGACATCAGTCGATGCTCTCAAACAAGCAGGCTTTTAGCGACAGAGATGTCGGGGCGTCCTGGCGCCGCGTCTTTCTTCCCGCCAGAGTTTCAACGACATATGACGGAAAATTAGCTCTTTTGAAAGATAAAATCTCGTATTAGAATGAAGTCTAAACATCAAAACAAGCCGAAATATCGAAGCGGCGGACACGTGTTTTTAACGCAAAAAAAAATCCCAAAAGAATCGGAACTAAATGACAGCGTGTCACTCGGGTAATGACAGCTGCAGAGAGGAAAGAGATCCGCCCCTCATGAGTAAAAAGTAGCCTTTTTATGGTCACCCTTGAGTCCCACCCCAACCCCAACACATGTCAACCACGACATTCCTCCCATTAGAAAGCAATGAGTTCGTTTTGTGAACGATTGTAGGACGTGATCTGCGGTTTCCTCCTGTCCATCAGCGTCAGACATCCCATGAATAGCAGCGCTTCCACGCCGCGAGCGTCGCCACTCACTGCCAGACGACGGCGGTAAACAAATATGGCGACCGTGAAGGCCAAAATACAGTGGCGATAGGTTCGAGAATCTGCGATCATACTCGGTGATATTACCGGGCGTAAACACAACTGAATGTAAAGCAGAGTTGGGCATTATACAGGAACGAACGAGGGCGTCCTGCTAGGGAAGCAGGGCGTCCGGTTATGAGCGCAGGAGGGCGGCCAGTTTTCCCCGTTGTGCCGTTTACGCCCTTGAGCTAAAAGCCCGGTGACCCGCGCATATTGAAGCAGCAGGCTGTGAATAGAGCGACCAGCACGGTCGGCGGCGCACTCCAACAAGCCTTCATAAGGCCAGAGCCAGTGGAACCACAGCGCGCCACAATAGCCTCTCTCTGGCCGAGTGTTAATTAACAAGGCTAAGACGCGGCAGTCTGAGAGCTGGAACGGCTGAATAGCGTGACATTTTCACCGAGAGGGTGGAGGGAATGAATGTGAATCCGCCTTCACCTGCTGCATCTGCTCTGTTTCTCGCACTGCTGACGCACGCCCATCAGTCGACGACATGTGCAACAGGGTGTGAAATGAGCAAATAGGAAGCTATTTTCCTCAAGAATCAAACAACGCTGAGCGCTGGATGCGAGCCGCCTGTCACCAGGGACAAATGAGGCCTCAACTCTTCCATCAAACGGCCCAACATAAGTCCTGGAACTGAGAGGAGGGGAGTGCAAATAAAAGCACAGAGAAAGTGACGGTCGCGGCCGCTCAGGTGCTCTGTCCGTCTCCCCCCACGTCCTGAAGACAAAGACGATGTCATCCATCCGCTTCTCTGAAACCCACGCGCCGACCACTCGATGAGAAAACGCAGACTTCCGCGCAGACGAGGAGGTGCTTTTAAATAGAGTGGAGACCTGTGATGTGGGAACTCAGGGAACTGGTTTTCCCCGAAAGCGAGTGGGGGAAAAAACCCCAACAAAACTCAAACTGACAGTGGTGTGAGAGTGAAATCTGGTGCCGTCCGGCTCACTTGATGACCCGCTTCTATTTTTAGCCGACGGCTCCTAACAAGCGGCTGAGGGTGAGCCACCTGCTTAGCTCGCGTATAGAAATGCACCCCCTCTTACCTGATCCCAGGGGCACACCATCCCACCGGAGAACATGAAGAGGTAACCCATGGCAACCAGGCAGGCCCAGATAACCTGGGAGAAAAGGCGAAGAAGCTTCTTGAAGATGGACTCGATGCAGACCAGCACGAACACTGCCAGGAAGATCGCCAGCGCTGTGGGGACGGTGATGACAAAGGCCACGTGCTCCTCAACGTTCTGGAATGGAACAAAAGAGAAGGCCATCACGCTCGGGCTCTGCTCACACGCTGCACCGCAGAGGACGGCATCCATCTTTTCAACTCCACAATACCTTCGCCTCCATACAAGAGAAATAACACAGGTTTACAGGAACAAAACAGCCGAGTTTAAACAACAACCAGCTACGTTTCAAGCCCCTCACGGTGAATTTATTTCTGCTTTTCACGTGAGCCTCATTGGTCGGACCCTCCAGAAAAGATCACTCTGTTTTTTTTGTTTTTTTTTGTTGCTGCCATGGTCAGTTATTTTTATTGATGTAATATCGCGTCTATACGAGATCGTTCTTACGTTCATACGAGAAAAAAAACGGTTCAGACGTCAGCTGAGCTGATGCTCTGACAGCACCTGCGTCTCAAAGGACTGACGCGATGGTAGTCGCCGCAGCTCCATCAGAAACTGTGGCGTGTCAGAAAAGCGTATGAAGAAGCTCCAAGACAAAGTCTGAGACCCACGTCGGTTGATTCATTTCATGCCTGCATGTTGGCCGGACAGTCCGGCGTTTAAATGCTCAACCAATTGAGAAGCAAGGGCTCTGGTACGAACGACATAATACATAAATAAATAAGAAATACATTAAGGGCTAAGGAGCTTCTCAAAGGGGCGGAGCCTAACAGGCGTTTGGCTGGGCGGAGTCTGAGGTGGGGCGCTGCGCAAGTGAGTTCCGCTTTTCAGTTCCGTCCACACTTTCTTCATGGACATGTGGACATTTAGGAATGGATTCACAATCCTTCACGTCCAAATCGCAACCTTTGGCGGCAGTAGCCGTGGGCGAATGTGAGCGTTTGCCGCGGCACGTGACGTCATTTCCATGAGGATTGGTTGGAATTGTGTTCAGAGTTGCGATGGCAACATGGCCGTCTGCTGGAGGGACTGAATGACGTAAAAAAACAACGCTATTCCACCCATTTGCTCAGCGCTGTCTGGCTCATGCCCATGTTTCTTGTCATTTAATCATTTATGAAATGAATTTTAAACAGCGGCCGCAGCTTCTGCTGAGGAAATAAATCAGCCTTCTCTGATCAATACAGACACTGTGAAGTGTCTGATCCAAGAAGAAAGAGCTCAACAAGGCAGTGAATGAGCGACTCATTCATACAAAAGAAACAAATGAATGTGGTGTCAGTGGCGTGAAGGACAAACGGATGCAGCACCAGCAGAGTGAGACAGAGGTTGGAAGGAAGTGGGAGAACACCACTCACCACACGCACTCACGCACTCACACAGAGACACACACACACACAGAGACACACACACACGGAGACACACACACACACAGAGACACACACTCACACAGACACACAGAGACACACACACACACAGAGACACACACAGACACACACACACACAGAGACACACACAGACACACACACAGAGACACACACACACACACAGACACACACACACACAGAGACACACACTCACACAGAGACACACACACACACAGACACACACACACACACAGACACACACACACACACAGACACACACAGACACACACACAGACACACACACAGAGACACACACACAGACACACACACACACACGTGAATATCTGAGGATCAAAAATATCCACATTTCTTCTGACGTTTTGCTAAACACACACACCATCTCTAACCAAAGCAATGACTTTTGTACACACACAAAACTTGTACTTTTCATTTGATCATTCACTGCAGAGATCAGAATAAGAAATGATAAGAACAGACCACATGTCCTTTCCTGAACTCGCGTTAAAATCCATCCATTTTTGGCAGCCCTCCAGAAGATCAGGTCCTCACTAAAACCCAAACAAACACCGTAGCTTTCAGCTCTCTGATCGCACCGAGGAAAATTGTTTTACTGTGGAAATCACCTCCGACACACAGAGCTTGGCTTACTGACATCGTGCACCTTTTGAAATTGGAAAAAAAAATTCTCTCTCGGCGCATCTACTGACAAATTTGATTTACATTGGAGATTAATGAGGAATCATTTCAAGAACTTGAGACAATAATAAAGGTCTGCTGCTTCTCATTATCTTGCTGTCAGTGCCTCCTAAAACAAAATAACTAAAGGTGCTGCGCCTGTACTTCATTTGAATTATTATTTCCCTCATAGATTTAGGAATCTCGGTGTATAAGCTTCTTTTTTTGTGGTTTTTACTTGCTGTTTCATTTGCTTCTGTATTCTTTTTGCCAGTTTTATTATCGCTCAACACTTGACTGACACATTTTGAGAGGTGTTTATCTGTCGAAGACAGGAGGGGCAAGGAATGGGGCCAAGAATGTTGTTGTTTTTGTTGATTTAAAAAAAAGAAAAAAATCTGTCTGCATTGCATAATGTTGTTCTTCTAATAACTAAAAACATTTTTAAAAAGAATGGAGCCCAAAGTTGCTTCACTTCTGGGGACAGAAGGAGGAGGAGCTGCTGAGTGGGAAGCCACAGAAACAGCGGTGGATTCAGGTCATCCAGCTGGCACGATGAAGGGATGATGGGACGGAGTCCAGGAGAGGGCGCAGATGAAGGAGGGCACCTTAACAGGACTCTCAACCAAAGTGAAAGCCAGTTAAAATCACTTCACCCTCAAACTGATGCTCGGACCGAGCAAACGGCCCCAACTCAAAAGCGGTGACGTCCCAGTCTGTGACCTCGACCCTCGGAGAAACTCACCAGTCCTGAGGCGCAGAACACGGTCAGCAGAGCCAGGCATGCTCCCATCACGATGATCAGCAGGAACACGATGAGGGGGTGCTGCTGGCTCATGCAGTGGTAGGACTCGTACAGCCAGTCCGGGGACTGCCTCCTTTTCTTCGCACCTCCTCTGCCCCCCTGCCCCGACTCCGCGGCCGGGTCCAGCAGGTACCGTTTCCTTCTTATCGCCTCCCGCCACATGGGTCCCGGAGCGGAGGAGGGAGAGGACGAGACTCGGGCAGCAGTTGAAGAAGGGACCGCCGATGTGCTTTCCACCACCGTTGAGGGGCGACTGGTCTCCTCCGCTCTCCGGCTGATGCTGCTCCGGTTGGGGGTCTTGGTCTGAGAGCCCCAGCTGTCCTGCATGACTTACCCCCCCCCCTCCTCCTCTCTGAGCTCCTTTAGGCAGAGACAAGTGAAAGCTGGGTCAGAGGCAGGATGCGCTGGCTGGAAAGTTGAGCGCGCATCCTCGCCTGCCTCCTCCTGCCAACATGATGGAGCGGGAACTGAAGGGATGAGAGAGAGGAGCCTGGGCTCCAGAGCAAGGAGGAGAGGTGGGAGGGGTGTGACGGACGAGGGGCGGGGTGGAGGGATGAGGGGGAGGAGTGCTGTAGCAGCAAGGGAGGGAGAAGACAAATGAATATGAGCACAGAAAAGGCTGTTTTCCTGATGTCTGACACCACTCACCACACGCACGCACGCACGTACACACACACTCACGTACACACACACTCACACACACACACGCTCACACACACACACACACTCACACACACACACGCTCACACACACACACACACTCACACACACACACACACACAGAGACACACACACACACTCACACACTCACACACACAGAGACAAACACTCACACACTCACACAGAGACACACATACACACACACACACACACAGACACACACACACACACACTCACACACACAGAGACACACATACACACACACACACACACAGAGAGACACACACACACACACACAGAGACACACACACACACTCACACACAGACACACACACACACTCACACACTCACACACACACACAGAGAGAGACACACACTCCTCCTGCAGCTTAAGTGTCCTCCAGAAAAGATGTCTAACAGACGTGTGTTGTGGTTTCCAACTCCTGACCTGGCCATGTTCAGCAACTTTGACTGTCCCATGTGTCAAAGCCTTGGAGGACGATCAGCAGTTCAAACTGACAAAGAGTGAAAAGAGTCATAAACAGATGCAGGCGAATAAAATAGGACAGAGTCCAAATATGAAGACAGCCACAGAGAAAGACTGCAAATCAGTAACAATTGTGAGGAAGAGGTTAAAAGTAGCTGGAAAAAAAGAGCTGAAATGATCAAAACAGACAGACAGCGAGTCACTGAGACTCAAGAGGCGATGATGACGCAGGTATTGACCTGCTCAGGGTCACACGTGGGTCCAGAACGAGACGCACACCACTGATGGAAAACAGCAGGGCAATATACCACGTGACATCAGGAGGAGGACGCCACAAAGCAGAAGAAGGATCACAGTCACGGTGGAAAGAAATGACGAGTAACGTGACGTCCCCACGAGCGTCATGATGAAAACAATCCTGGGCCTTTCTGTCTTGGCTTCCTCCTGCCGTTTGTTCTTCACCTTGCTCGCTGGCTGCGCATCACCAGCGGCGGGTGAGAAATCAAGTGTTTGGTTTTGGCCTGAAAACAGGACTTGATCAACAAAATCTCATCTGACAACAACTGCTTTCATGTGGAGTTCAAAGACTCGAATGTCGTGCTTGGAAGACTTTGAAGAGGCTGGCCGGACGTTATATTAACGCAAAGAAAACGTCCATCTTTTATTCTCTGGAGCCCACAGGTTATTCACGCTGCGCTCGGCGAATGTCCTCCCCAAGCAGGTAACCTGAGAAAGTGGCATTCGGGTCCTAAAAGTGTCCGAGAGTTTCTAGCTCCACAAAGCCCAGATGAAAACTGGCCAGATTCTGGGCTCAGTGGGTGACCCGTCACTCATCAACCGTGCTCCACTCGGTCCTCACAGAGCCACCCGATCCTCTCGAGGACACACACACCTCAGCCGATATTGTGGGGGCGCCGCGATAACGTTTGCCTTTTGTTTGCTCTCCCTCCAGTTCAAGCCCGACCAGCACGAGTGAAGACTTCCACCTGGAGGAGGAAGAGCTGAGTCGGCCATATGGTTCAGACCTAGAGGAGAGGGATGAGGAGGACGAGGAGTCTGCCAGTGACTCGTCTTTTGAACCGGGAACTCAGGCGTGCCTGTACGTGGCGGCGGCGGTGGCTGTGGTGGCTGCGGTGGCTGTGGCAGTGGCGCCCATTCTAATACTGCAAGACATGAAGGTTGAAGGCACTCGGCTGCTGCATCAAGCGCAGAAACAGAAGATGAGAATGAGCTTGATGCTGCAATCGGAGAAAATCGCCTTCCTCTGGGAACGCTGCAACAGGACCACGTTGCACTGCAAGCCGTGCAAGGAGGGATGGGTGCAGCACAAGGACCGATGCTTCCTTTTCGGCGGCATCGACGCCAGGCTGAGGTGGAGGGCGGCAAAACACGACTGCATCCGCCAGTGGTCGCACTTGGCCCGGATTCCCGATGAGGACACGCACTATTTCCTGAACAACATGAGCACATGGTGGACGGAGAAAATAATACGTGAGGGTATCAAAGACAGACTCAGCAAGACTCCGGCAATTGAGTTTTGGATCGGGCTGAACGACTTTGACGTCAACGGCACGTTTGTTTGGCACGATAAATCCCACCCCGTCGTGTCCTTCTGGAGTGAGAACGAGCCAAATCACCAGGAAGGTCAGAACTGCGCGGCAATCGGGCAACCAAAGGTCGGTGACCTGCTGAACACCTGGGACGACGGGACCTGTCTCAATAAACGCCAGTACATTTGCGAGAGTAAAGCTTTGGTGAAATACTAGAAGCCGGCCGTGGAAACCCCCTCAGTGAAATTTGTGGATTTAAAGTCGCGAACGTGCAGATTCCATGACAGAAAAAGCAGCTGCCTACAATGTACGGCTTCCAATAACACAGTGCTACGCTCCTACCAAGGACCAGGGCAGACGCATCATGGAGAGGTACACAAGAAAGGCACGACGCATCTCACCAAACAGAGAGCAGAGTCATGTTCACAGAAAGAAATGTACAAGACGGAATCGACCGCTCCACCACGGCTTCCATCGTTCATCCAAAATATTGCTTTGACGTTTCCATTGCTTGGTCAAGCCACGTCTGAGAGGTTTTGTGATAATAATTGTGATACATTTCCGAGCAGCTGAATGTTTCTCCCAACCGCTCCACGGTACGAGGGTGCTGTTCTACACCTAAGCATCTTGTACATCATTCCTGATCCAAGTGGTGCGAGGTTTAAATTCAGCAGCCCAGAAGTCAAAACTCAAGTTTGGAAGTTTGAGACCCGCTCTTGCTTTTGGTAGCTGTTCCCATGCCACTCATATTTGGCAGTTTATTTTACACACGCATGTATACGAGTACTGCATATTTTCATTATTCTGTCGCCAATTTATTTGAACCTTGAGAAAGACTAAAACGAAGAGGCCAGCTCGAGTTCGTGTTGGTGGTCGACACACGTTTCAGTCAGTACGACGCGGATCACTCCTTCAGTCACGAACACACCCGGCGTAAACGTTCATTAAAAACAATGTATATACACGTCGTTCAGCGAGGCCGCTCCGGTGAGCGCACAATTGAACTGTACCCTCGCGACTGTCCCGGCCGAAACTAGCACGATTCTCCACTGGACCAAGTCTGGACGATGAACAGACTGTACTTGAAAAGGACAACAAAGTGAAACCGTTTCCTTTTTTCCTCGCTTCATAGACAGCTTGCGCGCACAACACACATAAAAATAGTCTTTTTCTCTCAAGTGATGCTAATGGTTAGATGCCAACAGGACGTGAACTGAGTTTCAATGCAAATGTAATATCGAATACATGTCATGTAAAAGACATTTATATGTCACGACTGCCACATTTCCAGTGAAGTCAATGAAAGATCAGAGTCAAGTACAAACAAGCACAGGGGTTTTAAAATATTTATTTAAAAAAATGAGAAAAACTCAGATTAAAAAACAAGGAATAGGTCCATGTGGCAGTCCACCCTTCAGTGCCGGGTCAGCAAGCGATTGCACTGCAAGTCATATAGTGGTTTGGGGTTTAAGGAGGTGTGCGATGGAAAGACGGGACGTTTCAATGAATCCCTTGGGGAGGATATTCAAGCTATTGCTGCGTTAAAACGGGCAGCACGTTTCTAACAAGCACGGGCCGCGCGGCACATCTGGCAGTGCTTCCTCCAGGAACACGCAAAAGCGTCAGGAAAGTTTGGTCATTTAAAAGCACTTTGCTGGTTACAAGTAGCACCAAACAGCTCTGAAATAAAACCGTTAAAACAAGCGCAACGATCCCAACAAAGCCCATTAGGACAACTCAAAAAAGAAGGGCGGTGGACAACAGGCGGAATGAAGTGACCACAATGACGCATCAGAAGGTTTTTGGCAGTAGTAGTACATGGCAGGTGCAGCACCTGTTAAAAGCCACCTATTGCACAGACTGAGTAGGAGCGAACCAAAGAGAGAGGACTGAAATAAGGTGCCATGTGTGGATCAAGTCCTTCAGTGACAAAAAGAAAAGTCAACACACAAAAGGATATACATTCAGACAGGTCACAGTTGAAGCAAGGCCCGATTGTGCCATCGCACTTGGATGTGGAGTCAGCAATGTGCCGCACAGGTAGGAAGGTAGCGCTTCAGTCAAGGCGCCGGAAGTCCCGCCGACAACTTTCAAATCCCTCCCCCGGAATCTCCGACCGGCTGGGACCGCTCCACTCACATGGGGATGTTCTCCTTCCTCCTGCGCCGCCAGGAGCCACGGCCGGACTGGGGCTGGTTCTTCGACGCCGGAGCGGCGTGCTGACCCTGAGCGGCGCACCGCCTGCCGGGACTGGAGCTGCCTTGAGATGGCTTCTGAAGCCGGAGTCCCTGGTTGGGCTTGGAGCCGAACTTGTGCGGCTCGCCTTGGTGTTCCTCTCTTGGGGGGTGGTGGTGGTGTAGGGGGCTCAGCAGAGGGCTGCTGCAGGTGCCGTGCTCCACGCTGACGTTCGGAGGATTCTCCTGGTAAAAGTGGCACTCGGACAGCGCAGGCATCAGCAGGCTCTCCGAGAGAGGCAGCTGGACCTGGAACACAGACGGCTGTGGGACCCTGCCTCGTCAGCGGTGGTGGGTCACACACCTGAGGGCTGCCTTGCAAGAGGCCTGCTGGATGCGCGGCTCGTACGTCGGCGGCCAACTGGACGAGCGGGTGGACGGGGCTCACAGGCAGTGGATGAAGGTGGAAGGACAGGTGACTGCTCGGTGGAGAATCGGAGTCCTTCAAAAGAAAGCGCCTCGGCATGACTTCCCAGGAGGAGAGCCGGCGAGAGGAAGGGCCACTCACCAGGACGTCGCTTCCTGAGGAGGACAGGGAGCACGGCGACGAGGAATGGTGCCGAGGACTGCTGAGGAAGACGGGAGAGGAGGCGGAGTCGGCACTCGCTGGTGAGGACGCCTCCCTCTGCTTCTCCACGGAGATCAGCATCAGTCGCGCCAGGTCCCGCATGCAGCTCCCCACATCTGCACGGAGAAGCAAACCGCGTCCGGGACGGAGCTCAGACCCATCAGTCCGTTCAAAGAGAAGCTTTTTCCACAGTGGAGCCGACTGAAGAAGGGGCCTGTGTGGCCCTTTAGCGAGTCGGGAAAGATTACCGTGATTGAGGAGCTTGGCGTACTGCCGCGCCCCCCACTTCCTGATGGTCCAGTCTCTGTAGGCCAGGACCTCCGGGCTCACCTTGATGATGCGCCCCAACGTGCTGCCGGGGCAGAGAAGAAGGCAGCCACTGAGGTCGGCGCCACCGAGGGAGACCTGCAGTCACCAACCTGTCGTGGTCTTTGTCGGGGTAGGCCCGGGCCTGGGGCGAGACCCCGTGACTCAGCACCATGTAAGCCAAGTCAAACACCTGCTTGACCTGCAGGATGCCATAGGAACCCCGTCCCACGTCGTTGGCTGCGGGGCAGACGGCGATGAGACGGCGCCGAAAAGGCCGGCCCGGGTGAAGCGGCGACCCACCTGGCTGTATGGGATCCTGGATGCAGAGCATCGACGGCCGGCTCCCGCTCCCCGTGCCCAGCAGCAGCTGCTCCTTGCACAGGTACGCCCCTCCGTCCACGCGGATGCCGGTCTTGCCGTAGTTAAAACGCCGGCCGTACAGCTCAAAGAACTCAATGAGGAGAATCCCCAGGTTGATGTTGGCGCGCCGGGTGTCAATGCGAGGATGCAGCTGAGCGGGAAAGGAACACACTCGTGGCTGTCCGCTGAGGCCCGCACGCAAACTCCTACCTGTAGGAAACTGAGGGCCATGAGGATCAGACTGTAGGAGCCGATGCCGCCGGTGAAGACTTGATTCAGGTCCCTCTGAAGCAGGAACTGCTTCAGAACAAAGATCAAGGGTGGAAGAACCGGATACTTCTACCGAGAGAAAGAGACAAGCAAGTAGCAGGAAGCGGACGCCCGGGCGACGGCGAATACACACCTTCAGATAGCTCTTTATGAACTGAGCCGCTTTGACGGCCGTCTCCACGTTGAAGCTGATGTCCACCTTCACCTCCGTTTCATGGTCCGTGAGCTTAATGATGGGCACCTGCGGATCGCGCACCACCACCACACGGGCGCGCCGTCTCAGAGAGGAGCGGAAGAAAAGGCCCTGGCGTCACTTACAGTGGCTTTGTCCAGGACTTTGATGGGGTAGGGCCCGGACATGTTGTGCCTCTTCAGGGCCTGCTCCAGCTCCTGCAGGGGCGGGTGCTCCCACTTCCCAAACACCACCAGGTCAATGTCACTGCAAGGGCAGAGGGAGAAGCATCTGGCCCTGAAACGGATCGTCTCTCCCCAGCTTCAGACGGTTCTTAAAGCACTTCAGTTCGACGGTGGGCCAAGAGACGCCACACGACAGGTTTATCCATGCAGTACACCATTACCTTGTTGGGAGATAGAGTCCTGTGCTGAAGCTGCCAAATATTTCCACCTAGAAACACACAGAACAAACGTGACGACATCCTCAACGTGCTGGCGACAGTGACACACTGGGTGGATGACGCTTAATGGAAATGAGTTTCTCTTCACCAGTTCAGCAGGGAGAGCGCCCGGTCGTTTGGACCCCACAGAGGCCGAGACGGAACAGAGGTCACCGGGGTCACAAAGGTGCTTTCATGGTTTAAACGGAACCCGAAGCTAGAGGTCGACCTTTGACCTCAGGCGTTTCAACGGCAGGCTTCAAAAGCTCAAACGCACACCAAAGTCTTCCCATAAACCAGTGGTTCTTAACCTTGTTGGAGGCACCGAACACCACCAGTTTCATATGCTCATTCACCGAACCCTTCTTTAGTATAAAAAATGATTTTTTTTACTGGTGCATGAAATGAATTGTGCATTAATATCACCCTGTTCAAATAACAAAACCGGTAGGGAGTCCCACTCAGACACATTTACAGCCCTCTCGCAGCGGTCTGATGGGGAGGTCTCACTCTGCTGCATAAACCAGCGACCTCAAAGCAGACCGGCAGGAAATCTCAGAGCAGGACGCTTTCAATGACTGTGGCCACTAACTGCAGACTAGACTGAGGGGTGGACATCTGCGGCGGAGGCTCCACCGAACCCCTGAGACCGACTCACCGAACCCCTAGGGTTCGATCGAACCCAGGTTCAGAACCACTGCCATAAACCAAAGTGGACTGAGGTTTGAGAAAGCCGCGAGACATCTGCAGCGGCGACTGCTCGACACCAAAGCTGCGGCGAACTGAAGAGACGCATTTCGAACTGCTCCACCTGGGACAACATTCCGTTTGGATCAAGAGGCTGCAGCGGTTTAAGGTCAGAGGCCTGTGGCTCAGAGCTACCATGACCTGGGGGCCGATTGGTGATGTCCTGGCGTCTCCACTTGATATTTTGACTAAAGAGGCCATTTCCTCGAGTTGAAGCACCGTTTCGTTTCTAAGCTCCTCCACAAACTTCGACTGAGAAAGTTGCCCCCCACCTGAGCTGTGGGCCACAGGTCCTTGATGACGCCCTCAATCCGGTTCACCACATCCCTCCTCATGGCCTCCTCTTCCGGCTTGGGCGACATGAAGTTGAAGAAGTCCACAATTTCTTCATGCAGCCTGACAAATGAGAGGCCACGGGTCAACGCGCGCATGGCTCAAGGAGGGGCGCGCGACCTACCCATTGATGCCGGAGCTGTAGCGCCGCGTCTTCCACAGGCCGCAGGAGCAGTCGCCGCGGTGCACATTGCAGCCCAGGGACGGGGAAGTGTTGGCCCGGTTCAGGTGCTTCCTCGGACGGCCGTGGCTCCCGGGTGGATGCATGGAGCGCGCGGGGGTGTGGCCTCCGGAGTGAGGCACGCAGCGGCAACGCTGCCTCACGCCGAGCGCGCGCTCGCCGTAGCGGAGAAAGCGACTCGCCTCCTCGGCGACGGTTAAATGCGGCGAGCAGCCGGGCGGAGAGGAAGAGCTCTCCGAGTCCAAGGACGAGCAGGGAGACAGCGAGCCTTTCCTCCGCACCCCTGCGCTGGCGAGCCCCGCACGCCTGCAGTAGTCGCTGAAAGTGGCGTGCTGGAGGGCGAAGTGACGGTGGAAGTCCATGGCGGAGTCAGCGGCAGGTCCTCCGCACTGCCCTCCGACCCCACTCGACCGGTTTACCCGCTGACGTTAGACAGCTGACATGGCAAAGGAGAACGTCCTACCCCTTGTTACGACTCCATGGTGGGAGCTCACGGCGTCGGAAGCTGGCACTGGTGGACGACTCCCCGCTTAAGCCAATATGGCGCACCCAGCAGCACTGCCGGCCTTTGCGCATGCCCGGGGATTTAAATCTGGTGTGGCGGCTTCAAGTTAGAGTCAACGTCAACGCACTCCACCGGAAATCGACTTACCCTTGCAAATTAAACCGAACCAAACGCCAATAAACGGCCACCCGCCTTCGCTTCTGTGGGAGACGCCTCCGTATGAGCGGCATTTCACGACTTATGCATCGATAAAGACGCGTCTTTTCTTTGCTATTAGAAAAAGGGGGGGTTTGAATGTGCAATCGGGATGCTTTCATTTTGATGGAGCTCAGGATGCCGTGTCCGACATTGGCCTCTCGACGTTCACCTCCTTGATTTTGGCAGCGGGAGGAAACCAGAGCCAGTGTGAGCGTCAGAAACATTTTAATTAAAAAAAAAAAAAACAAGCTGCTTATTTACACGATGACTGGCCTCTCCCAAACATGGGCAGGGTGGGACACAAGCGCACGCACAAGTTCAAAGTCATTTCAGACAGGAATCCAGCTTCGATGTCGGCGTGCCTCATGGAATCACAAGCACTCCAGGCTGCTGGACGCTCCTGCTCCGACGGATGTGATGATCACTCTCCCAGCTGGGAGTCTTTGAGAGCATCTCAGCAGACAGGGGTTTTCAGAGTGAACAGGACCTGACACCATGTCATGGTTTAGGTCTTGATCAGTCTCGAGACAGACGCCAGCTGGTTGATGCAACTGGTGACAGCAGCAGGGACGGTGCGTGGCGTCTCCTCCCTCCAGCCAGCCAGCGCTTCCAGAGCTTTCTTTGGGTCGGCGGGTGACAGGTCTTGGATGCAGTACACCGCGGCCAACTGCACCGGCCAGGGCACTCCTGCACCAAAACCTTCATGACTTGATGTGTACGGGATTCAGACGGAACATGTTCTTCCTGGCGTGGCCGTACCTTCAGTTGGCGCGTGCCTCCCGAACGTATTGATGATGTTGGAAACATTCCGAACCAAAGGAAGACAGTTCTCCTTGATTCCAAGTTGACCAAGGCGTCCTGTATGAAAAAAAAAAAAACGTGGCTCAGCGTGTCACGTAGCGATGAAACAAGAGGATTCCTCAAGGAGAAACTGACCTATGAGGCGGAGGGCGGCAGCCACAGACACGTCAGACACCGGGCTCTGCTGCTCTCGTGGCTGTGTCATCCAGGCGTTCATCAAGGGCCAGAGCTGGTTCCTGCGCAGGAAGACGGCTGACGTTAGCGGTCGCGCCGCGTCCCGCTGCTCAACATGCTTATTTTTCTAAATACCCCAGTACGTTGTCGTAGGTCCACTTCCAGGTTTTGTGCGTGCAGAGAAGTTGCAGCGCGTGCACCTTCTCCCACGTCTCAGTCCCAAGATCTTGGCCGTGTCGGCTGTGATGTGCGAAGGACAGCTCCTCTCCGGATCGGATCTCAGACAGCGTTCTGGAGATCAGCTCATCGATGTCACAGGGGGGGCACTGCGGAGATGCACGGTTCAGCTCAACAAACGCATAGTCAAACACCTCCACTGGCAGGAGACGAGGCAGACCAACATCTGCTCAGTCACTCCTACCACAAACAGAAAACTGCTGTGCCAGCGTGGGACGATCTGCTGGCAGGCTCCGAGCGCTCGGCATTGATGAACAGCTACACCGCTTATACCTCTTATACCGTAACACTCAGTGGTCCATCACAAGGCCTCTAGCTGGCTCAAACTCGGGCATCTTCCTATCAGATTTAACCCAAGAAAAGCCGAGCAGTCCCTACTCTTCACCTTTTCCCAGCGGAGGAAGGAAGACAGGCAGCCCATGAGTTCATCCTCTGCCTTCAGCTTGGTGACAGCATGGATCGCCTGACATAGAGAACCTTTCTGAGCGAGAACTCCAGGCCATGTGGTCACCATGAACAAAATCAGCTTGGCACAATCTGGGAAATCTGCGGAGCACAGAAACACACTCGCCGTCACAAACTCTGTGTGCTCTCATTCAATTTTTCTTTCTTACCTTCTGCGAGAAAGCTGTGAGCAAGAACGCGAGCGCCGTCCCAGTCGCTCCTCTGGCGACAGACAGCCGTGTAAACCCGACACAGGGCCTGCATGTAGTTCTTGCAAAGACTTCTCTTCTCAGTCTTGAGTTTGTTCAGGATGGCCATCATCAGGTCATTCTCCTTCAGAGAAGAGGGAAGCAAAATGAGCAGGAGACGCTGCGCAGCTGGGACTCAGTGTCTAGAGCAGTGATTCTTCACCCTGGAGGGCCACTAGAAGTGTTTTTGTTTCTCACCTCTGGGCCGTGAGACGCTCAGTTTTAATACATGAGCCACGTGTGGTGGCAGTAGTGAGTACTTTCATTTACACTTTCATTATATCTTCTTTGGAGTTTAAATAAAATATGTCTTATTATACGTTTATATTTAGAAATGGTTTGATTATATTTATCTTACTGTTATTTATCTTATATAAAGTTTATTCAGTTTTCCCATTTTCTCAACAGTTTACATCAAGTGTATTTTTCCTTTAGTGAATGTGATGAACATGACCTTCTGCTGCTGGTCGGACTTTTGCATGACAAATGAATATCTTTGTGCTGATCATTTCACAAGGTTTTGCTTTGTTTACATGTCAGTAGATGAGATATGGTTGTTGATCACAAATGAAATCATGAATCGGTTCCATTGAATGGGCCCCCGGCCCGTTTGTTCTGGGTAAGGTTAAGAACCCCTGGTCTAGAACGCCTCATTCAAGCAGAGCTTCGTTTCACAAATGTAGTTTGGGTTACAGAAAACGCCCATATTCTTCCCGTCTGACAGCTTGAACTGGAGTGAGCCGAGCTGCTCCCCACCAGGAGACTCACCAAGTTCCTCTCACATATCAGCGAGACCACTTCTTTCTCCTCGTCCCTGAGCACAGGCTTCTTTGGAAGGTTGCCTACGAAAATATGGCTCTTGAGCACAGCCAGCAGATCAAAGCATCGTCGCTCCACCTTCCTCATACACCGCTCCACAATGTTGTCGTCTGTCTCATCCAAGTCCTGCCCTGGATTTTGGAGGCCAGGAGGTGGGCTCACTCTGGCCGTGCAGCGATCGAGCCTGGGCTGCTTGCTGGTCTGAGCTCGAGGGGAACGGCCGCTGGCTGCTCGTTTGACGCCTCTCGTCTCAGTCTTGGTGAAAGCGGTGGAAGCGAAATTCAGAAAACCAGAGGTTTGACTTTCACTGGTCGCCGCCAAGGCACCCACCTCTGAGGGGCCGATGATGCTGCCCTCTCTGAGGCTTCCGATGGAGCTCTCCCGAGACGTCCCAGTGGCAGGTGAGCAGCTCGCGGCCGCAGGAGGCAGACGTCCAGGAACCGGAACGGCATGTTCTGGAGTGGCCGAGCCAAACTGGAGTGGAGACCAAGGCGTGGGACTCTTGAGGGAGCTAGAGGTGGTCTGTGACATCTGAGTGTTGGGAGAGGCCATGGGCGACGGGAACAGCAGCTTCCCGATAGCATTGCGAGGACTGATTTGTTTCACCGCCTTGGGAGAGCGGTTTAAAGGCGTGAGAAGAGAGGGGAGGGGGGCTCCCATCTCCCAGCGAGCTCGGCACAGTTGTGTGGACGAATGATCTGGTGAGACTCTCCCATCCTGTGCGCCATTGGCCTTCTGTCCCACCATTTCTGACTCCAAACATTTCTCTTCCTTCTCTTCACCTCCTCGTCCCAAGGCATTTGAACCTTCTTCTTCTTGACGAGGAAAGCCAACTTGATCTTTCACATGACATTCTTCTAAGGACTGAAAGGTTTTGTTGTTCGTGGTCGACTCGCTGGAAGCCTCCGTCTCAACACTGTCTTCTGATGGCAGTTTACAGGAGATTTCAGTCTCCAGCTCACACGGTGGATTTCTTGAATTCCCGTCCAGTGATTGGCCATCATCTCCCGTCGCAGTCACGTCATCCTCCACGTCATTCATACCATGGTCTTCCTCCGCCATCATTAACGAAGGGCTCTCGTGAGAGGACCGCTGCAGGCAACCAGTCAAAGATGTCGAGTGGCTTCCATCTTGTTCACCACCCTCGGCCACATCGCTCCTTCCTTCAGGGATGCTAGTTTCAGTCCCTGTGGACTCTACAGCTCGACGTGGAACAGAATCCCATTCAGTTTTCTCTTCACCTGCACCATCACCATGTGTCGACGAAGCTGAAATCTGGCCTGTAACAGATCCCCGATCAGTGTGGTTTCTCTCTTCAGTCTTTTCATTCAGGGTTTGAGCGTCGCCCGCAGGACTCGCTGGAACATCCCCAACCTCTTCCGCAACAGAATCCTGCGTGTCAGGTAACAGTTTTCCTGAGACGGCAGAGACAGACGCAGTGCACCCCGCTGCAGTATCCTCCAAATTTGAACCATGAGCTGTGGAGGACAGCAGTGGCGCGGAGGGCGCCAGACCTGCGAGCTCCAGGTGCTGACGCTCTGCCTTGCACTCGTCTCCTTGCGCCGCCGCGACACAGGGTTTGACATGATCATGGATGTTTGGGTTTGGTTCGACTGTGCTTTCATCCATAGTCGAGTCTTTGTCCTCAGATTTTGGCGGTGAAGTACGTCTGGTGGATAAAAGGGACGAAGCCAAAGTGTGAGGGAAACTTTGGGGAGATGGGGGCGCAGCGTCAGCTCCTCCATCATCTGACTCCATCTCTGCATCCTGGAAACATTGAAAAAAAAAAAAAAAAACATCAGAGAGGATATCGAGTTGCACAAGATTTATCTAACCAGGAAGTCGGCAGAAAAATATCTTATCATCTGTGAAGCTTGATATCATCCTGCATTACCAGTGTCTGAACGATGTGATATACAGTGGATAGTGCTGTAAATATTACTAATAATTAGGGATGCTCCAATCGATCGATCGATTTCAGCGTGATCACTACTTTCCAGTCACAACAACCGATCATGTGACAGCCGGCGCTCTGATGAAGCTCCGCTGGCGGTGATGCGTCCGCTCCTCTCTCCTGGCTGCTCACTCTGCAGCAGCACGTCTGCTGTGGAGCTTCTTTCAATCTGTCATGTAAACATCCTGCGGGACAATGCTGCGCAGGGGGGCGCCTTCAAATGACACACGTCACACACAAGAGCTTTCTGGGCTCATGAAAGCGAGAGCGCTGTTAACGTAGCTGACGCTTAGCAAGCGATCGGAGCATCCCTACTAATAATTTTGGAACATACTGTACTGCACACTTGGAAAAACGGTGAGAAACAGCAAAAAGAGAAACAGTCTCACCACAATTGTTAACGGGGACAGGCAGGGAGGAATGGGCTGAAATACTTCCATGATCTCTGCGAGCGAGATTTCCAGTCCATCTAACAAATCAGACGTCTGCTCTCTGGGTGAACCTTTGCCATTGATCCCGGGGTTTGGTTTCTTCTTGTGCTGCGGGGAAACTTGGGGCTGGACACTTTTTGGAGCACGAGGAGGAGAAGGACCGTTTTGCCGCACTAAAGTACGACCAGACTTCCCAACGACCGGAGAAGGAGGAGACGATTTTCCTTTCGGAGGACTGAAGAGTTGTTGGGGGGCGGGTTTCACTTGCGAGGAGTTTGGCTCTGATGTAAAAAAAATATTCAAGAATGAATGTGCTTTTGAATAGAAAGTAAAAAAAAAATATATTGCTCTCCTACCATGAAGCTGCGGCACATCTGCCGCCTTCTGGCGAGGATCCACACACGCCCACAGATTCTCCAGAAGCATCCGAAATCTTGCTGCACATCCCCACGTAGCAGAGAGAAGACGACAACAGCTTCAGGCATTTCTCACCACCCACTCTGAAGTACTTAAGGTGCGGTTATCGCTCACCTTTGTCGATCTTGGGGACCTCAGCTGCCGTCGCTTGGGTCGACGCGCATTTCCACTCTGTAGAAACGACATCTATGTTCTTATTTCACACATACCATGACGGACCTTTCGTCTCATATTCCCACCTTTGGTCCGTTCTCTTTCGAGTCGCATCAGTCGTACCTACATGAAGAGATCCAGACGGTGTTTTACCGTTTCACAGTGCAACAATAGGTGGCTCGTAATGGGGAGTTCTCAAGTCAAAAGTGTGCAAGACCTGGAGGTCGCGTGTGCTTGTCTCAAGAAGGCTCTTCTCTTTGCTGAGTGTAGATATTTGTACGTTACTTTGGGAGACCGATTCTGGAACGGACAGAAAAGAGGTCACACACAACACAATGACAATTCTGCCTCACTCATCAACTCCAGTGGTGAACAATAATGTTCCAAACACACCCTCGAGCGCAGCTACTTTATTGGCCAAGCTCTCTTTTCTGTTGATAAAACAGACACAGGGAAATTCAGACACAGCGACTTAGGATCGATAATTTCAAAAACAACACACAATGCTACTTACACGGCGATTATTTCAGCATGCTCCTTTGTTAGAAGGTCTACTTTGTCTGCTTGTCGCTGTAACGTTTTTACACATGTCTGCGAGAAAGAAATGCACTTATCAAATACAGTCAGCGATTTAAAAAACATCCATGAATCTTACTTGTGCTTCCAGTAAAGCATTTTCAGCGGTCGACTTCCCTCTCTGAAGCGTTGAATTTTCCACCACCTGAGCATCCAGACGGTCTTAAAGGCGCAAATCAAATCGTTCAACTCCATTAGAGAGAAAAAGTCTCAACAGTTCACAAGAACATACCTTGAACTTCTTTCAGTTTATTCTCAAGTCCCTCGTTCCTGAGAAATAATAGGCATATAAGTTGATGGCCAACATATAGAGCTGACTTCAGTATTCACTTACATAGACGTTAGGTCACGTTTCTCCTGCTTCAACGCGTCGAAATCTTCCACCAATCGTTCATAATCCTCAAGGACAGACTAAAGAAGACGTTGTTTACATCTGATCATGCTGCATATACACAACACGAGAACAAGCAGACCACATACCCTTTGGTGCTCCAGTTCTGCTTTCATCGACTCATAATCCGCACTCTTCTTCTCTTCAGCCAGCAACCTGATTTGCAAGTCTTCTAGCTGATGCTGCACTCCAATGGTGTCGCTGGGGAGGCGACAAAATATACGTTACAAACCACCTCGACCGCTAAACAAGTCCGGACCCGGTGACACCTACTCTAAAACGGAGACCTTCTTTTTCAACGCCAGAAATGAAGACACATATTCCGTCAGGTTCTGTAACACACAGGACGGTCACATAACTTGGCTGAATCGTGCAAACACCGCAGGACGGAGTCGGATCACACCTGGTGCAAAACGGAGCAATTCTGACATTTTCCTGAGGCGGCGTCGGCGGCGACGGACAGCGCCTTCGGCTGACTATCTCCAGGCATCATGGTAAAACGAATAAAAACATACAAACGAGCGAATATTCCACCACGTCACACTGGGGCCGGTGGACTGACATCGAAGTCAAAACAACTTCGCACACGTTGACGAAGGACCCCCTGCAGGACCCAAAATTGGGGGCTTGTGAGAATGCCTGTTTGAAAAATAATACTTCGGTCAAATAAACCAGTAAACGCTTTCAAATATAAATTTGATTGAACCCTTTATTGCTAATATTTTTCGCCAAGTCACACAAGAGGGACCAACTATCGCATGTGATGTGCGTCTTTTTTTTTCAGGCGTTGATCGAAACGACCACAGCTCACTCAGTGTTGTCATTCAAACTGGAAAAGTGTCAAATATAAAAGTATTTGATCGCATGTAAAAAAGCTAGTACTATGCAGGAAGCACCTGGTGGATTCCCTTATTCACCCCACAATAAGGAAATGTGGGTTGTCACGGCAGCATACATTTAAAACGCAGACAAACATTGTCAACAAACACAGTAGCAGCAAAGAAAACAGCACACAAACCAGAGGGATGGTTCACACACTTGATTTATTTCACTTCGTGTCATGCAGAAGGCCAGCAGAGGGACCCGTCAGCCTCCCCTAACCCGGAGCGGCAGGAAAGTGAAGGACAGGCGTGAAGGTTTGCTTCTTTGCTTCATACCCGGAGACCCACAGAAGGACGCAGGTCAGCGACACTTGGAACAGAGAAAGGACAGTCCGAGGGAAACGCCTCAATCGAATCGATCGTTTTTTTTTGTTTGTTTGTTTTTTTAACCACATGAAGGCAGAACTTCTTCCAACGTGGAGCAATAAAGAATCCAATCTGAAACTTCATCCAATATGGTTTCAGACCAATATGGTTTATTTATGCTCCTATGTTTTGGATCAGACTGGACCAGCTTTATTCTTGTAAACGTTTCCGTACTGCTGGGACACTTGTAATGAAAACGTTTCACATCACTAAAGGTCTGATAATAATAACAATAATAATGATGTGCCGTGATTGACTTGTGTCGTACCTCCTTTCGTCCCAAAAGCAGCGGGGTCGAGGGACACACTTTTCACCGCGGGGTGACGCAACACTTTGCTCCCTCACCACCACGTGGGCCAAAGGAGCTTCTGGACTCGTCCTCTTCCCATACCTGGACGCAGAAAAGTCAGTGAGTGGCTGTGTGCCTCGGAGCAAAGCACTGACCTCTGCCTGGTGATGAGGTTGATGTAGTGTCTGAGGGCGGAGTGATATCTGGCCAGCTCCTCTGCTGAAGCGTCTCCCCCGGGTCCGACGGGTTTAGCAGGGTAGGTGCTGCCGTCGGGGAGAACGGTCCCCAGCAGGCAGAGAGACAGAACGTGGAGGGACGTGGCACCAAAACGGACCCTGAAACAAAGTTCAAAGTTCAAGAAAATGGAGCCATGGTCTCCACCACCACTTACATCCTGAATCCTCAGCTCCTCTGCCAGGTCTTCACTCGGGGCCCTGTTATAAAGGCTCCATTTAGGGGCGGCGCTCGCAACAAATGAGCCGCATCATGAGTTCCCTCAAGACATCAGTGCAGTCAGGCAGGGTCTCCACACGAGGGGCTGAGGCGAAGAGTCTGTAGCACCAACTGCTGTCCTGCCACACCATGTTCAGGTCCACGCTCCTGAATGGTTCGATCATGAAGCCAGTTGGCAGCGCACTTCACAGCACACATCGGAACGACACGAGTCCTCGCAGCAAACACCGCGTCCTCGCGTCATTAAGCTAATGTGCTGGCGAGCGCGGCTCGATGGGACGGAACGGTCACTTGCTGGGCCGGGACCGGAGGAGTGCCTCGGCCCGCTGTGTGAGCTCGCCTCATCGTCAAAAGGAGATCAGGAGGTAGATGGGGTACTGAGAAAGCTCAACTCGCTCACATCGCACACAGCGTGGCGGCGTCACCAAAGGGCAGCTCATGTTCAGGAAGCCAACACTGAACATCATTTTGGTTTAGGAGAAGATTTTAATTGAATCAAAGCCAGCAACGTTCACACAAGGCTTCGACAGCAAGTCTCTTTGCTAAAAACATCTGTCCGGCTCGTCCTCACAACTGTTCCGAGTCCTGAGGCGGAAAATTCCCCTCAATTCTGCGAGTCTTCAAGATCATAGGTGAAGTCCTCTGGGATCTTCTCAGCCGGGATTCTCTGCAGCTGCTCGTCACAGGAGCGCAGGGTCCACAGTTTCTCCAGCTCGTACCTTTCCCTGGTCTCCGGGAGCATGAGGTGAACCACCATAGTCCCTACAACAAGAGCCACGCTCAGAGGGCCACTTGCTTAGCAGCATTTACATACCGAAATCGATGCACATCCAGTCGTCTGCATCCTGGCCTTCAACCTTGACGTGTGGCTGCGCATCCTTCTTCAAGTATTTATACTGCAACCACATTTGACTGTGAGCGACACACACACGCCGCCTCAAACGTTGCAGCTCTCTTACCACTTTGACGGCATACCGACTCATGGCGGACAGGTGCCTGGACGACACACCACCGACGACGATCAAGTACTGAGCATACTTGATCTGCTCCGGGACTCGAATCACACAGATGTCCACCGCATTCTCCTGACGCAGCAGGGACACCAGCACGTCCAGAGAGAAGGTCTCGGAAGCCCCTGGAAAAGAGGCGTGAGAGACGGCGGAGCCGAGGTCATTCACCTGAGCAGACACAACGTGCTCAGAATCAAAGAATCAAATTTATGGCCATGGTCAACACCAACTAGGAAAGTGTTCTGGAATAACGTGCAGTCAAAAAGTAAATAAATAAATAAAATAAAAAATAAATAAAAAATAAAATAAATAATAATAATAGCCACTGTTATTGTGTCTCATGGAAGCAAGTAAAGGTCACACAGCTGCTCCACAAGGTTTACACTTACTTTGGCTCGCGGGAGCGCGCTCGCTCGTTCGCCCCTCAGGCTCGTACTCGTCACGGGATGTGTCCGAGCACCATCTCCCGGTGACAGGCGCGGGATGGTGACGTCGCCCGACACTGGTTCCGCTCGAGGTCACGCGCCGCCTGGGAGGGCCCCAACCGACGTCATCACCAGCGCTTTTCAACGGTCTATTTCTCAACAAAAGCGACGAGAGGCGCTTAGAGCAAAAGATTGGAACAGCACGATTCATGGCGACAGCGTGGGTCGCGAGCGGGGCAAAAACAGGAAGGAGCTGGAAAACTCGGGACGTGATTGGCTCGCGCGACTTCTTCTATGGTTAAGTCATTTTGGCAAACTTCTTGGATTGACGCCACCTACTGGAGTGCAAGTAGAACTACTTCAGCTATGAATCGATGACCAAACGTTCTCAAATATTCGCGTGTCTGCCATAAGATTGTGATCGTCTTATTTCATCTCATCCAAGACGCTACGGATTGGTCCCTTCATGGGGAAACTTGTGTGAAGAAGTCACATGATCACAACTGTCTGTCGCCATGACAAATGCACATGGATGTGAGGGACAACTGTCACTGCCCTATTTGCTTCTTCACCCCGTTTTGCTTCCAGGGCTCAGTTTTATGACGCCATTTCCTGTCCACATGCGCACATTGGTATTTCAAGACGTAATTTACTGAGTATATACTCATATTAACTGAGACCTCGTAGGCAAGATAGAAAACTGCATGCAAATTGCACAGAAAGATCCAATTACTTCATCTGAAATCTTGTTAAAATATCCAAATTGTTGAATAATAATAATATAATAATAATAATACAAGAGCAGACTGCAGCGCAGCGTACGTTCTGCTGAGAAGGTGATGGGTTGCAGCCTGCCACCTCTTCAGGACCTGTATGTCTCCAGGAGCCAGAGACGTGCAGGTGGGATCAGAGCCTTCGCCCCTTCTCACCCTGGACATGGACTGTTTGTTCCTCTTCCCTCTGGCAGGAGGCTACGGTCCATCCAGACCACAACCTCCCGTCACAGGAACAGCTTCTTCCCCTCGGCCCTCAGACTGTTGAATTCCTGAACAGCCTTGTTGTTATTTTATTCTATTTATTTTATTTGTTGTTTGTTGCACTTTATTCCAAAACACTTTCCTAGTCAGTGGGCTCCCCACTGACCATGGCAATAAATTTGATTCTGAAATGTAGTGATATATATATATAAAATAAGGTTAAAATACAGTTAATACGTCGGCGTAGTACTTAAGTCATTCAAATGTGTAGTGAGGCGTGGCCTAATGACTTGCTTGCTGCTATTTTATTCTAATTTATGAGTCAAGCAGCTGCACATCCATGTGCACATGCGGACAGGAAATGACGTCACAAGCCGGAGCCCTGGAAGCAAAACGGGATGAAGAAGCAAATAGGGCAGTGACAGCTGTCGAAAACATACAGAATCACATGACAAAACAGAAGCAGACTCTCCGTTGATATTTTTAATGATAAAAGGATGAGAAATCACTCGATCAAAATCGAGCAGACTGGAGTCATAAACTCTCTGTAAAACATCCTTTAAAAAAGATTCCACACACGAGTAAAATGGAGGAGTTAAACCGAGTCAAAAACAAGGTGAGCCTGAGATTCGCGGGCCACTAGCTCAAACGCCGGTGTAAACGTGACACTTTCCTGAGTTATAAACAGGTGCCTTTGTCATCTCAAGCCATGGACACCTTTATTCTGAGGCCCACAGGAATGTGGTCGGTCAGGGCGGCCAGCTGAGTGATGAAAGACACTTCTTCGACCTCCTGCGGAGACAGAGAGCATTTGATGTCACGGGGCCGGCGTTTTCCCGGCGTGGAGACGAAGGCGGAGCCACGTACCGTTCTGCAACGATCGGAAATGGAGTTCTCACGGAACAGGATGTAGTCCAGCCGTCTCCCGACCCAGGGCTGACCGTCCTCGGGGTAAAGCAAAGGCCGGCCCTCCGCCGGCACCGGAGGCGAGATGTAGCGCTTCCTCAGCTCCTCTTGCACCAGGGTCCTGTCCACAGACACAGCGTTCCGTCGATGCGTCCCATGCTCAGAACACTCTGGTTACCTCTGCAGGTTTTCAGCCGTGTTGACGTCATCGTCGTACAGAGTGGGCTGCCGCAGAAGCGTGCCTGAAAGACAGAGCACAACCTTGCCAGCGGTGCCACGGTCTCACCCCGTGGTCTGCGGCACGGCCACACACACCGATCACCCACGGTTTCTCCCTCCCCGGTCCTGCCCTGCACGGGTCCCTGTACTCCTCAAACAGGGCGTGGTTCTGTTCCAGGTGGTCATCTAAACACACAGACGCAAACATCAGTCTGTCACCCAGTCGCTTTAAAGACTAGAGCCACCTGGCGAGCAGTTGTCGAAGTTGAAGTCCCCACAAAGCACGTCGAAAACCACATCCTCGTCCGGCAGTTTGTTTGCTGCCTGGAAATCCCCGATCCACTTGGTGACCATGTTCAGCTGCAAACAGCGGATCTCTCCTTCACCTGCGGCGCACGCATCCCCAGTCAGACCGGGACACGACGTCGGAGCTCGAGTGCCACTTGCCCTCTGGCGCGTGAAGATGCGTGCAGTTAAAGTAGCCGACGACGTCCTTCCCCTTGCGATTCCTCCCGATGAGCAGCTGAGGGAGCGACACACACTTTAGCCTCGTCGTCAGGCGTCGGCGGCGTCCGTGCCACGGTACCTTGGCGGACAGGAGGCCTTTAGCAGCCAGCGCGTCTTCCCCTCGGCTGTTGGGGAAGAAGTGATACTGGGCCTCCAGGACCGGGAAGCGACTGGCCAGAAGCATGCCGCTGTTGAAGAACTTGAAGGTGGAGCAGCTGCACGGCGGCTGACAGGCATACACCCCTACGTCATAGAGTATGTGTCCAAAAACAGGCTTCAGTCGGTCCGTCAGCTTCTTGGCCGCCCGTGTGTCAAACACCTCCTCCAGACAGAGGACGTCCAGATTAGCGGGAAACATGGTGGAGACCTCCCAGGGAACGTCGGCCAGCCCCTGAGACGGCGGAGCCCGAGGAGCGCCCCCTCTCTTCTCCTGGTTGGAGCGGGAGGAATCGTCGGAGTCGTCACACGGAACACACACGACATGGCTGTTGGACTCGACAAGGGCCGCCGAGCCTGGTTCTGGATGGCGCCTCGCTGCAGGTTGGCTGCGGGTGGCGCCGTATGAGGTGGAACTAGCTTCAGGGAGGATGCTGTCGGACGGACTCAGAGCGCCGCAGCTGCCGGGCGACTGGACGAACACCCGGAGGTTGGGTCTCCCCACACCCTGGAAGATGAGCCGGCCGATTCGCGCCGCCCGGGACTGGCTGTCTCCCAGGTTGTTGAAACGAGCGAGGCCGTCCGGCAGGAGACACAGGTTCGCCGTGGCAAAGCAAAAGGAGGCCTTCCCTTCCGACTCAAAGCCGCGGTGAGTCTCGCGGTCGGGAAGCGACTCCTCCACGAGGTACCGGAAGGGCCTGCGGCAGACTTGAAGCGGCGCCCACAGCAGGAAGCCGAGAAAGCCAAACGGCAACGAAAGTAGAAACAGAAGAAAAAAGAGGAGGACGCCAAAGAAGACCTTGAGGGGGCGGAGGTAGCACTCTTGCTCCCGGCGCTGCCGCCGCTCCAGAGTGGTCGACTTGCACACGGCGATGACGCGGTCGAGGGACCAGAAGCACGGCCAGACCAAGGCCCATCCCGCCGCGTGGAGGCCGGCAGCGGCGCGGTTGGGAAACGGAGACGGCGTCAGAGCCATGGCTGCGTTCACGCCGACGCCGGGACGGACGACTTCAGCGCCGGCCCACACTGAAACAGACACGGCGGGCTGTCAGGCAAAACCGGCAAAACAAGAACTCGGTGAAGGCAACTGTGTCTCTGCTGGGACCAGTTTACCTGACTGGATACACATGAGGAAACCGGACAAGTGCAAGGAAAAACAGGGTTAGGGTTAGGGTTAGGTTAAGCCTAACCCTAACCCTAACCCTAACCTCAGTCCGCGCCCCGAGAGTCGAGCAGAATGACGGCGCGAGCGTTTTCAGAGCGTGACCTTTGACCCACATGGTCTGAAGTCTCCGGGATGTCGGAGAAAAAGCCCGCACTTCACCCGCACCGCAGCACCGAGAGAGGGAGCGACGAACTTCAGACGTCAAACTGACGGCAGCAAGGGGTTAGCGACACACTTTCGGCGCGGACTTCCTGCTCGGGTGGGTGTGGCGCAGGTAACCGAGGTGGCGGAGCTAGTGTCAGCTAGCCGCCAGTAGCAACAGCCTCACCTTACTTAGCTCCTGTCCCGCCACCTGCGGCGCAAGCTCGTCTCCATGACGACGGACCAACGCCTCCGACTCGACACCAGCCGCCCCGCGGAGACTGACCCGCTGTCTTCTGCGACTCGCCTTCTTAAACCGAACCCTGGTGACGTCATCGCGGAGCGGAGTCCGGGCGTCACGTGACCTCACCTGTCAACATCCTGCTCGCGCCGTCGCAGAGACGTCGGAGTTTTTCCATTCAGCGCAAAAACAATGACTGGTTTCATATTAACTCGGGAAAATGTGTTCGGATTATTGACATCGCGCGAATTCCACTCCTTGTTGAATTGACTGAATTCGTGAACAGCCTTGTTGTTATTTTATTTAGTTATTTTTACTTTATTTTTATTTACGTTTTAACTGCACTTTATTCCAAAACACTTTCCTAGTTAGTGGGCTCCCCACTGACCATGGCAATAAATCTGATTCTGATTCCACGTCCAGAAATCTAAATGTATTTGGAAAAATCCATTGTAAGTCAACAATACTTGGATTCTATAAAGCCGTTTACATTGAAGATATTTGACAAATCTTCCCAGGATAAAGCCTTCTTTTTCGACGCCCGTTTAATTTCTCTGAAACAGGTTGCGCTTTTCCTTGACTATGACGCGTCTCACCCGAACTGAGACCGATGGTTTTGGTTTATTTATTAGCTGCTTCTATTATTATTGTTGTTTACTCCTTATTATGTTATTATGTCTTATTCGTGGCTGCCTGACCTCGCTGACCTTGATTCTGTTTGCGGTCCACTTCAGCGTTCCACCGGTTCGGCAGAACAGGTCGGTTCGGATCTGCGCTCTTATCGCCTTATCTCTTATCTGAAGGCGCGCGCGCGCGCAGCGCCCTTCCTTCATAATTACGTCGCGGCTACAAACTTCACCCGCATTCCTGATCTGCTCTGTCATGACGCGCAGGTCATACACGCCACTTCAGCCGTCGGTCTTCAACTCGTACCGCTCGTTTCGCGACTCAACAGTCGCTCCTGCTGGAGGCGCAGCGCTCTGCTGCCCCCTGGTGGACACATACCGTCACAAGAGGAGTCCGGTGAAGAAACCAGCGGAAGAAAAGAGAACACCGCGTAAAACTTTAATCCAGCGAAAGGAAAATACAGCATCGACAATCCATCGGTTAGTAGAACCACACAGTCCGATTTTCACTACATGTGTGCATATATTAAAAATCATAATAAATCAAACACAGACAAGGGAGGGTTTTCAGTGCAACTACAAGACAAAGCAGGTGTCGTTTTCTCACGCGGCGGAGCCCGTCAGCCGCCGCGGGCTCGGCCAACGATGGCCAGGATGTAGAGGAAGATGTTGATGATGTCCGTGTAGAGGTTGAGGGCGGCGAAGACGTACTCCTCGGGACTCAGAGCCATCTCTTTGTTGCCCAGCAGCAGCTGCGTGTCCACCGCCAGGAACTGGAGCAGAGACATCTCCCATCAAACACGGCCTCGTACATGAGCAGGCAAATCGAGTGCGGGCTGCAGAGAGCGGCGGACTCCGGGGCCAGAGCGAGGACCGACCTTTGGCGGCTCCCGCGCTACTGACCCGCTCCGCTGGGCATCATCAGGGTGACATGAACAAGTCGCTGCTTTTCGCTCAAACAGGGTTCCCCTCGCGCGCGGCGATAGGTCCTTCGGGGAGTGGCCTGGACTAGGTGACACGAGAAGGCCATACACCACCAGAACTAACGACAGTTTCTCCGACCTCTCTCCACTTAAGCATCCTGTTCAGCCTCCTTAATAAGATCGTAGCACGCGAGGTGCCGTCACCCCCGACAGCAGGCTCAGTAACACTGACTTCCCATGATGCTCTGCAGCCCTGTCCAAGCAATTGCCTTGTCACCAATGACATTCCAAATCTATTCCTACCACCACTGCGATCGGTTGCATGGACTGCAAAGCGCGCAGACTTACACAGGTGAAGAGCAGCGCTCCCAGGCCGGCGTACACGATGTGCAGAATCCTGTCCCGGATGAAGATGCAGAGGAGGCCGAAGACGATGAGGACGATCAAGCACACGAAGAGCACGCCGTAACAGGAAGTGAAGTCATACTTTGTCTGTGGAGTGAAAGGCGACAGGAAGTGAAACCGAGTCGGGAGCGAGAGGAGGATGAGGTCCCGCACCTGCAGCGAGAAGATGACCACAGTGAAGCAGACGACGGCCGTGATGCCCACCGCCATGATCACGGTGTCCGTGTCGTGGTAGCTGGAAATCATCCCCACCATGTAGGACAGGCTGAGCGTGAGGACGGACTGAGGACGGAGAGGAAAGTTAGGATCGAAATATCCGCCCACACCGTCACCCGGCCCGGGGCTTTGACTCCATGAACTTCAGGGCGCGATCAGAGGAGACCACTCACCAAGGCGATCAGGTTCCAGGGGTGCGTACGGCGAAAACTGCCACAGCAGCTGATGGCCAGCACCGACGCCAAGAAGACACCGTAGGACACGAAGTACGTCCAGCTGTTGACCCGCACAAACTGCTTGACTTCGTCGACAAAGGTGAACACGGCCACGAAGGCCAGGGTCACTGTGAGCTGAGCGGTCAGCACCAGGAACACCTGAGGGGAGGAGTCACAGTGAGGCAGGTGTGTGTGTGTGTGTGTGTCGGTTTGATCAGACCACCATGACTCCATGTCTGACTGGCCTCCTGGTGCAGCAGGGTCGCTCTTACCTTCCGGATGAAGGCTCTCCTGATGCTCTTGTTGTCCAGGCCAAAGCCTTCAATAAAGTCCTGGTTGTCGTGGAAGGCTGGCGGGTCTTCCTCACTGTGGTGAACGTTGTCCGCACTGTGCATGAATTTGAGGTGATCCGCCGCGGGGTTCGGAGCGCCGCCATATCCGAACCCACCAGGAGGCTCCACGGGCCCGCCGAAGGCCACTGGCGGTGGGTACGGGAGCCCGATGGGAGGCCCGATCGGAGGTCCGCCATACACGCAGGGGCCTGGCGCGGCAGCCCCGGGAAACACTGGCTGCCCGGGCAGCAGCGGAGGAGAAGCGCCCGCCTCCACCGGCGTGTACTGCGGCTTCTCGCTGCTCATCTCTGGCGACGAAGCAGCGCGGCGAGAGAAGCACGATTCCAAACACAAGCTCGAAGTCGCGATCAAAACCCAGCGATCCTCGCAGCGTACGTCAGACACACGCCCCGCCCCCGCGGCCTGACGTCGGCCGGTCACGTGACACGCGCTGGGAACTATTTGCCCATTTTATTTTACGACACATTCGAAGCTAATCCAACAACACGACGCTGAACGCTTTTCCAAGTGCCGGAACATGCGAGTTGCATCGACGTGCGCTATATTTACGCCGGGAGTGTCACTGCCCTATTTGCTTCTTCACCCCGTTTTGCTTCCAGGACGCAGGCTTATGACGTCATTTACTGTCCGCATGCGCACATTGGTATTTCAAGACGTCATTTCCTGAGTATATACTCATATCAACTGAGACCTCGTAGGCAAGCTAGAAAACTGCATGCAAATTGCACAGAAAGATCCAATTACTTCATCTGAAATCTTGTTACAATATCCGAATTGTTGAATACTAGTCAAATGTAGTGATATATATATATATAAAATAAGTAATAATAATAATAAATACAGTTCATACGTCGGCGTAGTACTTTAGTCATTCAAATTCTGCTTCGCTTGATGAAATACCAGCGTGTAGTGAGGCGTGGCCTAATGACGTTGCTCATTTTATTCTAATTTATGTGTCAAGCAGCGACACCACAGGACAGGAAATGACGTCATAAGCATGAGCCCTGGAAGCAAAATGGGATGAAGCAAATAGGGCAGTGACAGTGGCATCACGGTCTAATTCAAATGACGGCGTTATACCGCGACGGTGAGGCGTGCACAACACACTCACAAACCTACACATCGGGAAACATTTATGACGTTTCAAGACAAATTACCTATTTTTTCCCCCGTGTTTTCGGAGTCTGTGAGTTTGTTTTAACATCTTTCTACATTTAGTCCCTCCCGCAATTGGTACAATTGGCACATTCCAACGACCACCTCCGAATCCCGTCCGGAATCGCTTCGATTCTTGTAAAGTGGAAACACATTTAGAAACTCGGAAAACAAACCCTGAAACACGTTTACAAACCTGGAAAGACACTTGCCAACTCAGGACAAAAAATTGTTGGAAATGTGTTTCGCTATTTGTGAATTTGCTCCGTGAGTTTGTAAATGTGTTTGAGAAGTCTGGAAATGGGGCAACGTTGGAGCCATCGCCTGCCTTCTTGAATCAAAAGGTCCACGCTGCTTCCTTTTCATGTCAAGTGGATTAAGCCCACAAAACAGGCCGCGCAGGGAGCAGTGACCCCGGCCTGACCTCAGTGCTCTTGTCAGGCGGTGCTGGGAGGCACAAGGTTTGGAGAGCCCGCTGAATCATTTTTTCAAATTTTTTTTAAAATAGGTGCCGTATCTCATGTCGTTGGTGCTCTCTGATCCCAGGGGTCATGTGACCTATTGACTGAAAATCATGCAAATTGATACAGAGTGCTGATACATTCAGTTTAAAACAACAAGCCCACATGCACGACCGGCTTTGGCAGCTGCCTGAGACGTTTTCAGGAAAGCGCCGCCCCGCTGGTGGCGGTTCCGACCAATCAGGTTGAACCTGTCCTTCTTGGGGAAAGAAGAAAGGAGCCAAAAAGATGTAGTTCCAGGTGGCGCGGTGACGCTAGGACGACTGATGACTGAACTTTTGAATGGCTCGGAAAGAAAAGGGAGGAATCTAAAGGCTAGAGCAGCCTTCAATGAACTGGCTCGATTGTTTACGTATATTTATGGGTAGTAAACAGTGTGTGAAAGATATATATATATATATATCTAACTAAAACACCAAGGACAGAAGAGATGTGAACAGAGTAAAAGCTGAAAAAAGTGTTTTCAAAATGATGCTAGCAGAATGTCATCATATTCAACCGAGAAAAAAAAGTCTTAAAAAAAAAAACATCCATGAAGAAACAGTGAGGTGAGGTCTTTCATGTGGGTCACCTGCTCCTCAACGTTCCACTCTCCGCTCGACCCGGTGGACAGAGAGCAACACACCATGCAGCGGCGAAATCGAAACCCAAAATACAACTTTTATCATCATCATAAATATATAAATAGCATAAGTTAAAAAGATACGTTAGAAAAGTCAACATGAAAAATTCACATTCAACCATCGTCCCTCCCCGGCTGCGACTTCGGGGGTGCTAAGCTCCGTCACTCTGATGAAAGGAGTGAGGATTCCTCGCTGTCGTCTGCATAGGTTCCACCAGGCTCAGGTCTCTCGACTGCATGTTCATTCACGAGCCGGGCGCCGGCGAGCCACGCCAGGATGTCAACGTCGGGTCTCCCCTGACCTGCTGGTGTGTTTTGGTCAGAGGAGGACTTGAGACAAAGGGAACTAATGTGCCAGAAGATATAAATATTAAACAGGTCATGATTCCTTCTCGCCATACAGCAACACCGCGGCTCCGCTTCAGGCGACCCGTCTCACCGCTCTACTGCATGCGGTCCGTCTGCAGCTGCTGTGGCTGGTACTGGCTGAAGGCCGCGGCGGCGGCGGCGGCACCGGGGGTGGCTGCCGCGGCCAGCGGCTGCTGGACCGCGTACCCGTACCCTGCGGCGGCCATGTAGCCGGTGGGTGCTGGAGACGCGGCGTACGGGTACTGCTCGTAGGCGGCGGCGGCGGCGGCAGCCGTGGCCGCCGCAGAGTACTGAGCGTACGCCGCCCCGGCATAGTCCAGATAAGGCGAGCTGGCAGCCGCGGCAGCGGCTGTGGCCGTGGCGGCGGAGGGTTGCACGTGAGGGATCACCACGCTGGGCTGGACGAAGGCCTGAGGGTAGACGTAGTGGGCCGGGATCCTGGTGGGGACAGACGGGTCAGACGTCAAGACACGCGTGAGGGTATCCAAGCCTCAAAAGCAGGCGCCACAAACTCCTCAGAACACAGCAAATCCATTCATTATCAACCTAGGAATGAAAAGTTAAGGAAGCAGCACAACCACAAGAAAACACAAGCGTGTTTTGGTTTGTTTTTCGAAGCCCCACAATCTGAAACGCAGAGCGGCATCAAGTGTGGACGGTGCTGCGCCAGAGCCGGGTCCCCGGCGCCACCATGCCAGCGGCTCGCACAACACCGCAAGTGGACCCAGTGGCGTCCACCTTCTGTCACACCAACACGGCAGGCATGCTAACACGTGTTAGGTCCTTCAGCACAAACACGGGCCGCTGGGCCCGGGAGCCCGCCGCCACGTTACCTGCCGCCGCCTCCCGTCTTCAGCCACACACATACAGTCAAACACAAGGACTGGTGAATGTCAGGTCGGCCAGGGCGTCTGGGCGAGTGCCACCCGGGGTAAAAATAGAGGGCAGCAGGTGGGACACCGCTATAGCACAAACATCTTGAGTGACAGCGGAGGCTGCGCCGGCGGCTATTTCGGCTCTCCTTGTCACCACCAAAGGGCCAGTTGATCTCCTTCAGCGACACATGCGACGGTCAGCCGCGCCACTCGGGGACTTGGTTACCACACGCAGCTGCCCCACCTGTTGTCTGCGCCATACATTATTAAGAGTGACTCCCATTTTCCATGTGAACCTGAGAGGCTGGGGAGATCAGCGCAGCCAACAGCTGCTGCCCGAGAGGAGCGGCCCGGACTCTCCTCCGGTCGGAACTGGAGGAAAGCGCAGGTTGGCTTGAGAGCGCGACGCGGGTCGGTCGCAAACATGCAGCCGGGTTGTTTTGCTGAAGGCCCCTTGGAAGACAAAACCCTACGGAAGATTGACTCAGAAGTGAAGAGCCACCGGCCCCCACTGCAAGTAGAGATGAGCACACAGTTAAACTGAAACACCACGTCACCCCCAAAACAATCCACGCACGCGCACACACGCACACAGCTAGGGACTAATACACCAGAACAGAGGACTCCCATGCAGCTGGTCACCGTTCGCGTGTAAACAGGTAAGACTTTAGCCCAATGCTGACTCAGCTATTCCTCAAACCACCAGTTCCCTTCCTCTGCTATTTTAACCCTTCACGAGCCTGTCGGATCAGAGAGAGACAGACACGGGGTCAAATCCCACAGCTCCCGAAGCACTTGCTTCACTGGTCGCTCACTCACAAGGATGGTGGAAAACATGGCCGCCAACTCACCCGTACGGCCGCTGGATGAACGCCGGGTGGATCTGAGGGACGCCGAAGGCAAAGCCTGGAAACAGCCCAGAAGAGCAGCGTGAGAAGCGACACTCAACAATTTTGGAGAAGAGCTAACTTCTGAAGTGGGTGGAGCCCGTGTTAAGGTGCGTTACACGAAGGGAGCGCCTTGCTAGCACTGCTAGCAGTTTCCCACACAAAGGCAACGTGACAAAAATGAATTTACTTGAAATACGACCTTCAGGTGACCTTTAGAGTGGAGCACCTGTGCCACGGCACGCGTAACTCGAGTGGATCGATAGCATTTCAGACGATCCTAATGCTAAACATGTGTTACGCACCACGGCGGGCGACTCATAAAAATGTTGTGGAATATTTGACTTCAACTTCACGTCCTACTCTTCTGCAGTCCCGTGCCAGATTGAAGCACTGACTCACCCAGCATGTTGGATCAAGATGAAAAACGTTGGCAAACTGAATTTTAGACTTTGAAAAAGCCGCTTCAACACACACGCAGGACTTCTGAAAAAGTTGACCCCAAAGCTAGCTGTGCGTGCCCTGCCTTGTAAAGTGCCGTACTGCGGTGACGTCACGCCACTCCGCTGCCGTACCTGGCTGGATGACCCGGGGTTTGGCCCCCAGATAGGCCAGGTTGACGTTGGCCTTCCGCCCGTCTATGATGGGGTTGGGGTCTTTGCAGGCTCGGTCGGCGGAGGCCCGGTCAGCCATGGTCACCTGTGGCACGCACACACACACAGGAGGGTGAGAGGAGCCGGGCTCGCGCTCCACCCGCCGCGTCACACCGTACTTACGAAGCCGTAGCCGCGGGACTTGCCGGTCTGTCGGTCAGTGATGACCACCGCCTCCTCGATGTCCCCGAAAACTTCAAAGTACTTCCTGAGGCTGGAGTCGGTGGTGTGGTAGGGCAGACCCCCCACGAAGATCTTGGTGAAGGTGGTGTCTTTCTGGGCCGAGTGCATGGTTCTGCTGCTGCTGAGGAAGCGCGTCCAGCTGAGCCGCGGTCCGGACAGAGAGTGGGGCTGCTGCCTGGCCCCGCGGGAGGAGGAGGAGGGGGAGCAGGAGGGGGAGGAGGGTGACACCTGTTGAGTGGGTTCCAGTTGTCATTGTGTGACACAGAAACTCAACTCCAGCCCAACACACACACACACACACACTCACAGCCCGCCTCCCAGCTGCCGGAGCCCCCAAGTCTCGGTCGAATCAGGAGGTCCAGGACCGACCTCTTGGTCACGCGCGGGGCCTTAGCAACAGGATTTCTGACAGAAGCCTCCACCACCACAACTCTCACCTCGAGAGGCGCCACCTGATCAGCCCTGGCAGTTGAGTCAAACGGCTCTGCTCCTCTCGGGAAACATGTCTGTTCATTGGATGTTTTTGTCTGACCGCTGCCTCAGCAGTGTCGGCCTCCTGTCATCCCAGATGAGCCACAGCTTTGCTGATCTGATCCCATCTTTCTAATATTCTTCGTTAATATTATGGTCATTGACACGTTGGCACCGATTCATTTTCAGCCAAAGACCAATTACGCTACATCGCTCATTTTATTGTCAAAGTCAGTGATTAAATGTGAGTGTGGTCTTCCATGTGAAGGACATTAGTGGAGACACGACGTGTTGACCTACTGCAGACTGGACTGATGAGCAGCAGCCGGGACTCTGCACAAGAGGAGCACCAGATGACTGAGTTCTGCTGACCAGCGCAGGCTACACCTGGGCGAGAGTCGACGTGGATTCAGCGGACGCTCACACAGCAGGAGGTGCTCACCGTGATGGAGAAGCGCTGGGGAAGAAATGCAGCCGAGCCAGTGCTGATTGTAAATGCGGTGTTCTGGAACCCAGACCATTTAAATACACCTCTGTACAGGCTGACGGCAACAATCGTGTCCAACTCCTCCACTGGGAGCTTTTTTGAAAAGTAGGGCCTAAAAAGTGACCTCACAGGATCCACCTCTCGCAGCTCCTGTAACCGGACCCTCGGGCCAGGAAAATGCATTATTCAGTACCTGTTAGCGTGTCGTTACACATCAGTCACGACCAGGGATGATAACACACACACACGCGCGCACGCACACGGGTCGGGTGACTCGCTGGCTCTCACAGAAGCAGTAAGGCAAGCATCCGAACGCCGCCCCGCGACTGGGACTGCTTCATCCAGTGTTACAGTACTCAACAATGGTCCAATACGGCAGCAAGCTTCAGGTGTGGAGGACTACAGCAGGTGCTCTTTGGCGTCCCCCGATATGCTGAAGATCAACGGGCATCAAGACAGTAGCAGGCATCCTCAGAGCGGCTTCTGTGGGACGAGCGTCTGAGGTTCTGTGTCCATGGAGGGCGGAGCACTGGCGAGGCGAGGCGGCTTCACGAACACGCCGTGGCCTGGGGGACAGCGGAAGTAGACCCGGCCCTGGACGGTCCCGTTGTGCTTGCCTGCACGACAGAGACACACGTCGCAGAGGCCCCAGGAACCGTGGTGGCGACGACGGCGGCACTCACCCACAGGCAGGTCCAGCATCACGCCGATCCAGATCCCCTTGGCGAACTCCACACCACCCACGTAGTGAACCGTCCCTCTGCGCTTCCCCACCCACACCTGCTCCCCGGGGGCCATCCAGTCGGGAAGCTGGGCCACTGGGGAGCCCTCATCCCCGCTGGAGTCCCCCGAAGGCTCAGCGCTACTGGGGTTTGGGCTGGGACAAGGACTTCCGTGAGGCAGGTCTCCCTGAGCGGGCTCCCGGATGAGAGGCTCCCCTCCCCTCAAAGCTGGTGAAAGGCCCGGGGCAGCGAGAGGCGGGGCAAATGCGGGTGCCACGAGGCGGGCGAACGAGGGGGCCGGGGCGTCGGCAGTGGGCTCCACGCTCCACCCGTCCGACAGGAGAGACAGATCCGCGTCCGCCCCTTGAAAGTCGGTGAACTGGTCTGCGGCGTCGTCAAGCGCAGGGTGGCTCCCGGTGCGAGCGTCTCTGGCGGCCAGGCTGAGGCGGTCCCAGCTCTCGCTGAGGCTCAAAGGCACGTCGGACAGCGTGGCACTGGAGGCGCTGTGTGAGAAGTAGCCGCTGGTGCAGGTGCTGGGGCTAGGACACGCCAGCCTCTCGTGGCTCTCCAGCGCGGCGTTGTAGCTGTCGAAGTTGGCAAAGTCCTCCGGGACGTAGCCGCCGCGGCGCCCTGCGGTCCGGTCCGCGTCCGATTCCTCCTCCTCAGAGTCCAGCTGCGGTTGGACAAGTCAGCTGAGTGAATCGTCGGCGGTGATTGGCGTGGAACAGGAAGTGATGGGGCGAGGTCACGTGACCACGGCAACATGCATGTCAGAGCGTGTGTGTGTGGCACTTACAGCGCAGTGGGGGGTGCAGGAGGAGGTGTGGGGCTGGCAGTTGCCGGGCAACCATGAGCGCATGCTCTGCAGAGGGTCAGAACCACAGCACAAACTTCACACAGAGAGCATGCGAGGAGGCGGAGGTCAGGTCACAGGTTGTGAGACCCTGAACATGAGGTGAGGAACATGCAGCTGCACCACGCTGGCGAGCAGACGCTCACCTCCGCCTGTCCCAGCAGCGGGCGGGTCTCCAGGACCTTCCTGGCCTCCTCCTTGACTGGCAGCAGAGACTTCAGGAACTTGGGCGGCTGAGGGGAGAGGATCTTAAAGGGGCTGGAGGTGAAAAAGGTGGGACTCTCCGGGAGCGAAACTGTAACCGAAGGCAAAAAAGATTAGCTTTGACATGAAGCGATGCCGGGTTGAGCAGCAGCTGCTTCACCGGAGGTCTCTTTGCTCCTGACCGGAGCACGGCTCGTGGATCCGTTCTGAGGACTGCAGGGCTCCGAGTGGTCGCAGTGGTTCTGCACACCAGCACAGAGTTACTGCTGGAGGGCCACGGCAGCTCAAAGCAGAGTCAAGGTTGGGCCTGTGGACGTACCTGACAGTCCAGATCCTCACAGCCGCTCAGGTCCGCCTGACAGCAGGAAGCCTGGGGAGCAGAAGAAAGGTGAATCACTGGGACAATGGCACTGAGGCTGTACTTGTGAGTCACATGTGAAAACTCTCTCTGTGGCGGCTTTGGACCCAGAGCGGGTGGAAGAATCAGACTGCTCCACTGCGTGCTGTGCTTTGTCTTCAGAAGAAGGTGGCTGCACACTTGTTCTTGACTTGGGTCATGACAACTCTTATTTAACATTAAGGTCATTGTAAACCCTGTGCTGTTGCAGGATACATTGAAAGTGGGGAGAACCTCGGGATATATATGTACTGAAATGCGTCCTTACATGCTGAACATTGGGGGTGCTGACACTCCTCCTCGGGTGTCTCCCCTTGGCAGCCAGAGCCTCCTTCACCGTCACCGCCTGCAGGAAAACACACACACACGTGACACCAGCAGGATGAATTATTGAGCCGGGCGTCACTCGACTCTGGCCGGCGCACGGACCTGTCGCAGCCTCTCCAGACTCAGGATGTTCTCCACCTCCAGCACTCCTCGAGTGTACTTCTCAATGTAGCTTTCTCCTTCCTGAGTCTCCTCGCTGTCTCCCCGCGCCGCCATCAGGGCCAAGGTCTCCCTCTCCTCCGGCTCCTCCGAGGCCTTCCACACACACACAGCAGTTGGCGTCCGGCCGCTCTCCACTTCACTCCCCGCAGTGTTTACCTTTGGTACGTTGGACACGATCTCATAGGTGACGCCACACGAGAAGAGCGAGTTCTTCATCGACATTCTTTTCTTCAGGCTCTGGGTGAAACTCTAGGAGAGCACAAACATCTCACACTTGGATTCAAAGCTTGGTTGCAGTCCAGCCATCGCGCTGTGGTCAGCGGCAGCGCCATCTGCTGTCCTTGAAGTGGAGCTGCATGCTCGCGGACACATACACGCATACACAAACGTTAATATTGCTACGCTTGTGGGGACATTGTGAGGTTTCACTGCATTGACATCACCCTTTCCCCAGCCTCTCACCCTGAACCTAACCATCCAAAACACATGGCTCGCCTTCACCAGGACTCCCAACCCAATTACAACGACGCAGACGTTTGGACGTTTTCACTCTCAAAACGATATGTGGAGTGTCCAAAATGTCCTCATGAGAGCAGTGTCTTTCTAAAGAATCCATGCGCGCACACACACACACACACACACCTGCTTGTTGTAGACATTGACAGCTATCCTCTTGCGGAGAACCAGCTCCATGGAGGCCGGGTGGCTGAGCTGCACCGTGGCTTTGATGATCAGATAGATGCGCTCGTGCGGAGACGTGAGCCGGTTCAGGTGAACAGAATCGTGGATGGAGGAGTCCCAGGAGCACACAGCCGACACCTGGAACAGCTAATTCACCATGAGCGGTCCAAACCCCTGAGTCATTTTACTTCTCTTCTTCCTTCTTGTTTTGTTCATTCATCAGTAAAAATCGATGGCTATTTTACTCTGGCCACAAGAGGGCAGTCTGCCCTCACCTCTTCATGACAGTGCCTGATGATGGGCAGGTAGAAGAACTGGCTTCCGTGCTCCTTGGGCAGGATGGAGTTCACTCCAGCAGCATGTGGTCCAGTCAGCTGCTCGCTCAGGGTCAGATGATCGGCTGGCAACACGAACGTGGTGGATGAGACCGTGACGACTTGAGAATCCTCTCGCGATTCTCTCACCATTTAAATCCAGAAAAAGGACCGGGATGTGGAGCTCCATTCCGACAGGTGGCGTCCTACAGCAAGAGAGGGTCAGCGTGTCGACTTGTCAGTCAAAAGCGTTACTCTGCTACGGCGAGTTCACCAGTCAGCAGGAGCCCCTGGTATGCCGCTGCCGGGCGCAGGAACCAGCACCGCATTCCTCTCCTCCGTCAGACCGACCCACTGCTCCACCAGCCGAGCTTCACGCTCCACATCCTCCTCTGACTTCTCTGAGGACAGACACGTCACTGAGGGTAGCCAAACAGCGACAGCATACTTGTGACTGAGCGGACACAAACGTCCAGGACTTCGACTCAGGGAGATAGCAGGCTGGCGTACATTCTGTCGGAGGGTCAGTTTGTTGCACGAGGCTTAGACAGGGCCCTCAGATGACCATAAAAGGAAGACTTCATGACATCAGAGGTCAAACAGCCTCACGTGTTCCTGACTTTTTACTTGAGCGAGAAGTTCAGCACTCACCATGCTTGTGGATGATTTTCTTGATCTGTTCGTCCAAGTACTCCCGACGTTTGATCAGCGCCTCGGACCAGCGCTCCCGCACGCAGTTCAGGTCTTCCTCCTGGATCAAACCAGAGCCAGGAAATTGCTCAAGTCTTCACAGGTGGACGCTTGTCTCATCTCCACACACACACACACACAGAGTAACTTGCTCCTCACATTAGAGTTCTGGATCAACTGATCTGGATCAAAGGTCATCTATCTCTGATCCGAGCCCCACAACAGCCCCCACAGGAGCTGAACAGTTCAGACCAATCTCTCTCTGGAGACCACAGAGTTTATCAGGGGTGTAGCTTTCAGTTCTCCATGCCATCGACGCATGACAAGGACCTCAACATTATCATTATTATTATAAATAACAGTCAAGAATACATGCAAAATAATGGCTCGATTATCACCGTATAATATTATAACAGTGGCAGGAATAAACCGCCGTCCCAGAAGACCAGCTCAGCATCGAGACCGTGTCTTCCAAACACACCAGATCCAAGCCTCACAATGCGATGGAAGGAAAACCATGCAGCCATGCAGGTTAATAAACGCTAGCATTAGTGAAAGCAGATGAGGGGGTCCCTGACTGAAGCTCAACAAAGCCGAAGCATCTTTTCATTCATGCTGCAGACCAATCGGCAGTGCGGGGGACACCGAGACGGTACCTGATAACTATCCATATCGTCCTCCACCTCTCTCTGGCAGGAGAGAACACCAGTCAAACATTAGGGACCAAAACAGAGGCCTGACTTCCAACACCGAGACAGCGGTTTCCTAGCGTCACTCCGATAGCCTGGCTGCTGTTGCGCTCCACACACCTGATAACTGTCCAGCGGCCTCTGCAGTTTGGTGGAGCGAGCCGACACGCAGCCGATCGACACGGACAGGAGCGCCTCCACCAGCAGAGGCAGCGTGCCCGAGTTCTGGACCGGCCGCACACCCACGTGCAGCCTCCTGGAGTGACCCTGCGGAGGCCGCCAACATGATCAGATAACGGTGGCTCGGCGGTGCGGCTTTCCTCCCACCTGCCGCAGCTGGAAGACTCCTCCTGTGCTCACGTCTTTCCCAGGATGCAGCTCCACGGCCGAGTACTCGCCCTGCTCGTTCAGCTCCTGGATGGAGGTCCACAACTCGATCCGGCGAGAAACTTCCCTCCACCTGAAGGAGAGCACGGCTCCTGAGCGTCAAACATCTGGACTGGGTCGTGTGGAGACTCACCTGTCCCTCAGCGTCCGTGTCTTGGCCTCCAATGCGTCCAACTCCCAGAGTGAACGGCCGTTCCCGGCACAGCAGTGGCCCCAGACTTCGATGGCAAGAGCTCCGTCTGAGATCAACTCCAGAAACTCATCCGTCACATGAACCGCGTGGTCCTGAAAAGGTCGCGGGCGTCAAAGAGCCGTCCTCCACCTCGGCGCACAGGCATGGGCACCTCTTCTTACCTTACAATGGTTGAACTGGACCGCGAACCGGGCTTCAGGGTTCCGAGGAGACGGCCTGTCTGGACTGACCATCGGTGGAGCCACTGTGGGCTCACCGTGCTCCCAAAACGTGTACTGACAGAAAACAAAGTTGGAGAGGTGATGAGGCAGACCAGTGGCCTCTCTGATCCGCACCTGCAGCAGGACACAGAAGGCGTCAGAAGATGGCTCTCCAACATCTCAGCGCTTGACTCCTTACCCTGCAGGTCAGTCTCTTGCTCATGTGCACCATCTCTCCGCTGGGGTCCATCACTTCGCAGAAGCTGCTTTCACTGGAGTTCTCTGAAGACTCGTCTCCGCCACAGAGACGCTCTGGCAGGACGCCGCTGACCCGCATTACTTCGACGTGCAGTCTGCCCGCCACCTGCTCACACCCAGACAGCCATGCTCGAGTGTGTGCCCCGTCCACTCCATGTTCTGCTCAGACTTCAATCTGGGCTGGCCTCATACCTCCCCCTGCTGGCTGATGATGGGGATGGCGTACTGCAGCTTGACGTCATGGAAAAGGCACTCCAGAAAGACATTGGCCACGCCTATGAGGTTGTGGTTCTCCTGAGCCTCGTAGAAAGGGTCGCAGTGCTTGGTGTTGGCTTTGTAATGCTTGAACAAAGGAAGCACTCACACGTCTATTTCCATCGCTCTGCAGAGGCGGCGGCCTGCTTTCTTACCACCTCCTCCGAGCCTTCCTTCCAGTCTCTGTAGTGGTCTCTCATGTCCACCAACTTGTTCTCCAGCCTCTCAATGGTCCACACTTGCGTGCCTCTCTCTTTCCTGCGCACCTGAATGGCCGGTTCGCTCACTATGGCGCCACGCTGCGGAGAACAAACTCTGGAATTACTGACAACGGCATGACAACCGTAAGATGAGTTCCGAGGTCAGACCTTGCGGTTGGCACTGAGATTGGCAGCAGGGATCTGGAGGGTGACCTGGTAGTCCGTCAGCTTATTCATCTCCTCTGCCAGGAAGTTAGCTTCTCGCACCAAGGTGTTGGCCCTCACCACCTGTTCCCGGAGCCGGGAGAGGCTCTGCCGGAAGAGCTCGTCACTGGGGCCGAAAACAGAAGTGGGTCGATCTGTGAGTCGAGCTCAAAGGATATGTCAAAAACAAGAGATGAACCCAATCATTCCGTGAACGTATCGTGTCAAAATGAAACAACCAAGAGTGCCCTCCCATGACGGTTATGATCATCACACAGGCATATCTGAGAGGACGTGTTTGCTGGAGTTGGACTGCAGAGCGGTGTGGATCGTGGGAGTTTGGGGAAGGATTCTGGGTGTGACTTCTTCACTGTTGTTTTCTCCAACAACTGACTGAGTCTGACTCATCCATTCTCTTCAGTCAGAAATGACCGGTCTTTCCCAGTGTTTTTAAGGTCTATTTCAAACTCAATTGGAAACACTTTAATGGCAAATCTAAATACTCCACTTCATTCGTCTGCAAGGAGCACGTCAAAGCTCTCCGCTGAGGCGAGGCACTGACCGCTCCTCCGTCCACAGTCGGAGCTTGCCGTGGACCGAGAGGCACTCGCTGCTGCTGCGGTTGTGCCGCAGCGTCTTCTCAGGCGTCAGCTGTTGCCGGAGTGATTCCAGCTCTCGCTCGTACATCGCCCTCTGCTCCTCCAGAGCCGTCCGCTTCTCCTCCAGGTACTGCTTCTCCAGAACCTGGACCACGTTCTGCATGGGGTCTACACGGTCACATACAGAGAACCCCTATGAAGGTCACTTTAGATCATCACAAAACATCATCAACGCAGAGAGGCGACTTGATTCAGGCCATCTGATTCTCTCAATGACTGCAGCTTCCTCTGAGCATGTACTTTCCAACAGAGGAGCTCGGTGAGGCGGTAAAAGCGAGTCAGGAGATTTTAATCACCGTTGTTCCCCAGAGTCTTCATGATGACCTCCATCTGTGCAAACTCATAGCTGTAATCCTGCTCCGAAGACGCCTCGCTGGCAGTTTCCACATCTGCCTCCGTGTAGCTCTCCCTGGGCGACGCTCTCTCCAGCTCCTTCAGCCGGTCCCGCCGCTTCCTCTTGGGAAGATTAATCCTACAACACAGCAGTACTTTGGCGTTTCACATTCACAGGCCGCCGGCAACCGTGAAGCTTGTACCTAAAAAAGTGATTGTTGCCCCACAGGATGCGATCTCCATGCCACAGGTGGACCAAGGAATCCACCGTGGTGCCGTTCACACAGGTTCTGTTGGGGGAAGACAATCACGTTCCTGGACTGCAGGTGGATGAAAAGGTGGAAACTCGGGAGAAAGTTTGAAATATACTGAAAGCCCCCACACGGAACGCAAGTTTTTCTTGTCCGTCCATTCTTGTCTGACCTACAGTGTTGCAATGGTATGACTTAAAATCATATTTACTGTTCTGCCAATCGTTAAAGCACTGAACATAGTTTTCTTTCAAAATGGTTGACTCTATACAAAGGCGTCTAACATTACATTGTTTATTTTTAAAACAATTATCACAACTATTGATAGCTGCTTTGCTGCTTTTCCCCCTAAATGATGTCCTTATTATTTTTGTCCCTATTGTTTTCCTATCACATTGATGCCTCTTTTAACTGGAGCTGGAGTTATAAAACAATGACCCGTCCCTGGAATCCCAGTGGCCCTTTGCAGTTTCCACCTCTACACTCGGGTCATGCGGCAGAGTGCGATCCGCCATGACTCAGCAGAGGAGAGCCTTTCCTATCGCTCACCTGGCATTTCCAACAGGCGCCAAGGTGACTTCACCGTCCGGGCAAAGCTCCAGGACGCAGTGCTGCGGCTGAATTCCGATCCCGAAGAGCTGAATGTCCTGAGATGTGTCAGCACCCACGTGGGTGAGCTCCTGTCCGCGCCAGGCATCAGGAAAGAGCACATGAGAATCTCAGACCACAGGGTGGGATTATAATACCCAGAAGCATTCCACGCAAGCAGGTCAAAGGTCAATCATAAATATCAGTAAGAGTATTTCAACTGACGACACTTCTGACTCCGACTATGGCATCAGGTTCTATGGCTGTTCACATTTACACGAGTGCAATAGCCTTTAAATCGCCTCTCTCTAAACACTGTCATTTCTTTTCCTATTTGAGCTTCACGGCTGTTCTTGTCTTCTCCGGGAATGAACAGCCGCTTAGATGCTCTGCTGTAATCCGCATTTGACTAGAAAATCCTGCTAATATCTGCTTGTGTTGCGGCAGAAGTGCAGATTGGAGTGAGGAGCCAAGCAGACCTCACCAGGTTTAGGGACTGAACAACATCAGCAGAGCACAGCCTCCGGTGCGAGGACAGACCTGGATCCTCTCCATCACATCACAAATATGAATCTGAAAGTCAAACAAGGGACTGGTGTTGCTTTCATCGGCGGGAGGGCGTTGTTAGACAAACATCCTCTTCTCTGGAGGATGTGCTCCCCACACCAGCATCGTCGTTCCTCACTGACATGCCAGGCGGCCCGGCAGAACCCACACAAAAGGCTGTTGTTCACTCCAACTTTGCTCTCACAAGCTTCTGCCCTGGGAAGCTCCAATCACAGGCTGGTGCTTCCATCCAGACGAAACTGCAGATTCCTGTTTGTGGCCCAACACATCTAAGTCTTTGTCTACATACTTGCCAGGTGATGCCATGTTCTCTCACATGGGAACAGCAAACACACACAAGGCTGTCTGAGAACAAATCTTTTCAGTTCATCGACGTAACACACCGTCGCTGTCAAACATTGAAGAGCAGTCGAAGGTAAACACTGTCTCCCTATTCCCCGCATCACATCACTGGGGCAGCTGCTGGACCAAAGACACCCATGCCTTTCTCTCCCCAGAAACCTCAGGTCAGATCAACTGAGCGACATCATCTCCAGGGTGAGCATGGTGAGTATCCACCTGGAGCACCTCACCTCACCTCTACTCTACTAAGAGACAGACAAAACTCACTTTCCCAAACTCCGACTGAAACACCTGTCATGAGGCCACTAGGCCACTGAAAACATCTGTATCTCAATGGCATCATCCTCCATCAACACTGTTGGTCTTTCAGCTACATTAAAGCTTCATTCTGGAGTGTGAATGCTTGGAATACCTCTACGCTTTGGGAGTGAGACACTTATTTCTCTCTTGTCACCAGAGTCTTCACCTTCAGATAGTACACCAGCAGCTCGTTGAGGGCCGGGTCTGCGTTCAGATTGACCAGGAAACACTTGTCTTCGCCCACTTTGATGCCGGATGTTTCCAAGGAGATGCCCATGCTCTCCAGCTGCTTCTGGCGTTCCTGTCAACACAGACGGAAGATGGAATAAAGTATCAACTGGCAGCTGAGGAGATTTTCTGGCAGCGTACAGTTGCGATCTCCTCCGTCTTCCGTAGTTTCTCCTCCCATGTGACCGTCATCTCCTGAATGAGCTTCTCAGATTCCTGCAGTTTCTCCTTCAGCTCTGGAGCCTTCATTGACTGTGGAATAGATTCACATCTGTCTTCACTGCCCACATAAGGCAGCCCAGCGCCTCCTCTCACCTCGGCCCGAGTGAGCTGAACCCTCAGCTTCTCCACCTCTTCTCTGAGTTCTCTGATGATCCGAGCGTTGGGGTCTTCATTGACCACTGCATGGTTCACGATTCTTTTTGCCCGGTCAGCGTAGCGCAGGGTAGACAGGGTCTCCTCGTAGTTATCAGCAGCGGGACTCACTGTCGCGATCATAGCTGTCTTACTGTTGCCGCCCAGGTTGTCCTGAACAATGAAGAGAAAACCTGACCTTCACAAGTGCAACAGACAAACTGAGAACAGAAGCGTGGCTCACACCTTGAGCAGCCAGGTGAGGACAGAGTCTCTGTAAGGCACGAACTTCGCCTTCCCCTTCCCTGCCGACTGGTCAGCCAGCGCAGATATGACGCAGCCCAGCGTGGTGAGGGACCTGATGCCGCCAATGCAACAGACACGTTATTTGCGTTTTGAGTTCCACTGATTAAATCTGCTTCTGTGTGACACCATCCATCATCTGACCCAGGAATGCCATTGGATGAGGTTTTTTGGCAATCACATATGGTCCTGAGCAGAACCTCAGAAGCAATATCTTTTTAGGAGATGCTGAAATCCAGTCCTTTGGATATATGTTTGGTTTCACCCACGAATTTTCTTCTGCTTCACCGAGGCCGGGTCGAGGTGGCGGCAGTCTCGGCGAGGAGAAGGGTTCCAGCAGACCCTCCTATGTACGAGCCCCTCAGCTGTAGTTCCAGACACCTTGCAGGATAAACTCTCTTTGGCTGCCACAGTCTCACTCCCTGGACATCATGTGTTGATGTTTGAGCAGAGCAGTCAAGTCACATTGTGACCAACTGAGTTGAAGAAAGACAGAGGGTGGGGTGCTACAGGCGTTTCGGTGGAGAAAAAGGTTGTTCCTTTCCTGCGCGGAAGGGACAGCGCACAGCCATTTGTCAGGCTTTCAATAGCAAGGTTTTTCTTGTCTCACGGGCTGGTCACAACGTGACTTGAAGCCATTCTGCCCAAACATGACGTCAACACGACTGCGTTGGCTTGGATCTGCCATCTTAGACGAGGAAAGGGCATCTTGGCTCAGATGTTTCTTCTGAAACATGGCACCGATCCAATGTAGCATCCATCCTCCCCTCACTTATGAACAGGGCTTAACTACGTAACACATTTAACACACATCTGATCCTCGACCGTCCGGATCACACCTTCCATCACACCAGAGCACTGCTCCTCTCCAAGTCTTCTCGAGGGAGGAGTCAGCTGGAGCTCACAAGCCCTTGGCCTTGAATAATGGCAGGAGCACTCAGCTGTGCCATCAAAGCAGGACACTTCATCACAGTGACTCACTTGTTGATGTTGCTCCCTTCCTTGAGTCTCTCTCCAGCCGCTCCCGTCTTGGACACCCGCTCGCTTCCTGCCAGGTCCACCAGACTCAGCTTGCTCACCTTCTCGCCCGAGTTCTATTGAATCAGCCATAAAACGACTTGATCAGAAAAGACAGTTCGGATTTCTGACAGCAACGTACAGACCCCCGACTGTAGATCGTAGAGCGTTTGCGTGACGATGATGCTGAAGACGGCGTGAGAACGACTGCTCTCCTCGTTCATGTTGGTGGCAGCGACTGTGCGAGACTTGTTCCCCTCCGACATGAGAACCTCGATGTCCTGCAGCCAACGTTTACATGGAACATTCATGCTTGAGTAGACCCTTTCTCTGCAACTGCCTGATCATATGTCAGTCAAGGATTCACACACAGTCAGACTCCCCCACATGCTAATGCTCCATTACGATAACAATTAAAGGCAGGAAAGTATTGTGCCATGTGGCTGCGCTGGGTCACACAGCAGGCAGCGGACAACAGCCCAGGGAAATCCGCAGGACTTCCAAAGGAACAGGGTGGGGATGTCAAAACATAATTAGGTGGCTTCCACCAAAGCTTGGCATAAAGCTCAGCCCATGACTGCAGAGGCATTTCCTTACATTCTGGGCTTCAATGCAAGAGAGGATCCCAGCATGGCAGTTACCAACCTCAAAGTTTGTCACAGCCAGTTGAGACAATCCATCGACGTACGGACCCAGGACTTTGTGTTCCCGAACCTTCAGCGACTGTCGGCCTCTACACAGAAGGAAACAGACGCAGCTAGAACCTGAAAAGTACATCCTGATATCATAGGTGCTTTGACTTTCAGTGGTATCCTGACCAACACGCCGTGGTTTCGGACATTATTTATTCATCTTCAAGCCTCAGGAATGCAATCAGCTGCAACAAAAAGTTTCCTCTGCAACAGCTGTTTTGGACCACGTGACTTCACTTGCACGTAGTTTCCTTTGAACGTAACGCACTAAATTAAAATGGGCAACATGTCTGTCCTCTCACGTGACTCTCTTCTTTTGTTGCAGTTATGTCTCAGTAGGCCTCCAGATGGAGAAACCACACAGTATTTTTACATATTTCCGCCTTCGTTTCTAATGGAGAAGGACAGGAAACTGACTAAAACCCTTCCAAATATAAGCCGACAGATCACACACCGTCATGATCATGTTGCCTATCAGACCATGACTGCGACACACTACACTACAAGAGGTGTGGAATAAAAGCCACCTTGATGCGAATGTCAGAGCGGGGAGTGTTATGTAAGGCAGCCGCCTCCTTCCTGCAGCACACACAGAACTCTACTGTTGTCCCGCTCAGCTGCTCCGACGGTATTCACATCATTGACATCAGTGACAGATGTCCCAGGATCGCAGACTTCCCTCCTCTACAGTCTGTTTGCAAACCCGCATCAGACGACCAAGGCTGAGAATGCAGCCCAGTCTGAGGAGCTCAGACAGTGGAGGGATCCGACAAAATTCCTTCACAGATTTTTGACACATAACTTACAGAAGCAGATAAAAGGGTCAAGAGAAGAAAACCGAGGAACAAAAATACTGTATATCTTTCCAGCTGGTTGATTGACCTCTATAAACCTTTGGTTGGAACTAAAACAGTGAGGAGATCCAACCACGGAGGTAGGATCTACTCATCACACGGACAGACGACAAACTCACCCCTTGGGGTCCAGAAGATCTCGGACTTTCTCGTTGTAGATCTCCATGTAAGAGACCTCCACTTTGAAAGAGTGGGCTTCACTGGAATCCTTCTGCACCCTCTCAAAGAGGGAGCAGCAGAGTCGGGGGATCAGACCAGGCTGGTCCCCGTTCCCCATCATGGAAAAGGACTTGCCTGAACCTGCGCATGAAAACAAAATCACTGGCCAACTCTGCTGAACTCGCATACTAGTGGGCTTTTCGGTGACTTCAAAGAAGCAGGCAGAAACCAAAAGTACATATACTTCAGTGGTGCAGGTGTGTTATCTCAGGAGTTAGAGAGGGATTAGTCTGTTTGTGTCTTCCTCCAGGGGGAAGGTACTGTCTGGGCCTCCTGACTTACCCGCTTCACCAATATAGAAACTACTGAGACAATACTGGCAAGTCAACTTGGGAAACGGTGCATTATTATTATTATTATTATGACCAACTCTGTTATCACAGTGTTGATGGAATGAAACACTGGACGCCACGTTTTCATCTCTATTTACTTTGACAGTGACAGCTGAACTGACAGATTGGCCCTGTTTGTTCTGAAGCAGCGCTAGTCTCGCTAGTCTCTACCTGGGAACAGCAAAGAGGCATTGCTACCACAAGGTAACACAAGTGAGTAACATTTAAATCCACTGGTGATTGTCATGAACCCAAAACCGTTTCGCGTGTCAACCACTGAACAGTCTGGACCTGTCATGGTGCTAGATTTCAATAGAATCCTCTAAACCAGGGCTGGTCAACTTGGGGTTTAAGAGCTACAAGAGGAATTTGACCTTATCATGTGCCCTCCAGTGACAAGCCTTCCCCCCACCACCACTGCACCCTGCCTCATCTGAGAGGCCTCCCATCTATTCTCTCACAGTCATGGGTTCGTGTCTCACCGGTTTGTCCGTAGGCAAATATGCAGGCATTATATCCTTGGAATGCATTTTCAAGTATTCCCTCCCCGAGGCACTTGAACACCACCTCTTGACCTACGAAACAAAAGCCAGTCACCACGGAGATTATGGACAGAGGGAAAGCTTTCACCTAAACAAACACATGAGGTCCAACGGCGTTTCACAACAAATGGCGTCCAAATGCCAAATCCAGACGTTTGTGTGGAAAAAGTTGAGCGCAGTGGAGAAATCCTTTCCGTGTCTTGCTATATGAGAGTTTGGCTGCACTTTAATGAGCAATAAAAACCCGTGAGGCAGCACTGGGGTGAACACTGTGGACACACACGCCAGTGGCATGAAGGAAATGGTGCCAAATAAGTCGTCTTGTACAGATGCCACACTGCAATCTAGCTTTTGTCTACAGCCATTAAGCTGCAGAAACACAGGGCTCCGTGAAAGAGGACCCACAAAAGAAGATGCTAGAAGGACCCGAGGTGCATGTGTTGCACAGTAATAACTTCCTCACATGACGCCCTCACTGTGCCACAGTTTGACACCTGGTTTGCCGGTTAGAACCTTCATCATCCACCCGGCCACTTATCTGTTGCCAGGGTGGGTCCAGAATTCAACTCCTTCCCCTCCTGACACTGATGACGCTCATGCTAACCTTCCAAACGCTCACGTCACTCACAATGAGGACGTCACTGTGCTTCACAATGAGATGCGGGATAAACTGCACCTCATCGACCCTGACACATATCATGCGCACCCGACTGCACGACATGATCCTCAAGTTCCACCTCAAATCAATTCAATAATTTAAGAATTCACAATGACCTCAAAAACTACAGCAAGGGCTCACTTTATGTCTCAAAGGTCATGTGACAAAACAGCTATTCATCCATCTGGAAGCCCAAAATGAGTGAGCTGGTTCTCGAGCGGTTTGGAAGCTCAGCTTTTAGCATTGGCACTGATGACTCACCAGCATATTTAGGAACATTGGCCTCGTCCATGGACCAGAAACAGTGGTCGAAGGCAAACACCTGCAGAGTAGACGGTACAGTCAGAGCAAAAACACACTCTCCACACCTGTTCACCAGGGCACTAGCTCTGGAATGAGCCTCATGGAAGAAAGTCTGGTCCATTGTTGCAGCTACTGCTCATTAAGGCTGTGGCACGACTGTCACAGCAGCGGGAGATCAATGAATTCACAAATCAGGGTCAACGCTCCACCAAGAAATTCCAGCACTGAGTGACCCTTGTCTCCAAGGGAACTGGACTGTTGCAGTGCTGGCACATAGCCTTCAGGAGGACAAGGCAGAAGAGACACCTTGACTTGTGTCTATGGGGCCACCGGCGAGAGCTAGAGACGGCTTGAGCAGCTTCACATCAGACTTTGATGTGTACGACTGGGAACTCTCATGCGTGTAAAATATCCAGAGGAATCACAGCGAGCACTTTCACTGGTCACCGGTAGAAGAAGGTGAGTGAACTCTTAAGCCCTCACCAAACACACTCCACAGCAGCCAACGTCATTCCTGCACTGTCAGCACAGGAAGCCGAGGAGTCAGTCAAAGCTTTGAAAACAAGACCTCCTCTTGTGACCTCAGACAAGTGAGTAGCTGCCTTTCAACGGAACAAAAGCGGCATCGTTCTCAATTAGAGCTGCTTTGGTAACAAGGCCAGTCCCGGGCGCAGAAGGCCGCTCCAGAATAATATCAAAATATTCATATTTTGCAGAGATGAATTATATCGTTTTCTTATATTTCACTTGGTATTTCATTTGAAAGTAACATCTTGTGTATTTTTCAATATTCAGCGTTACGATGATGTAGACAAATGTGGCCATGTGGAGGGCCTCAGAGACGCCACGTGCTGGTCAGTGTGGAGGGTATTAAAAGGTAACTCAGGTTCATAGGAACCCGTCGGTACGTGAGATCTTGGCACCACACTTGGCCAGGCAGTCCCTCCGCCAGACAGCGACGGAGCGAGTCCAGCACAAAGCCGTCCCAGAGCTGCTCAGCAGTGTGTTGTCACGGGGGGAGACGTGGGGGTGCGCTGCAGCAGCACAGCTCTGAATGAGGCCCAGTGTCTGCGCTCATCCCTCTCTCATTGTGGAGCCTGACACATTCACACGGACCTCCGGTGGGCTCCTGCTGACCACACTCTTCATCATGACCACACCACAAGTCAACCTGTCGGACCTGGACCAGACTTTCTGGCTTTCACTACAGCTGCCACGACTTGTATTTTGGAGTCCTGATGAGGCACACATACCTTTGCTTGCTTCCTGTCGGTCCAGACGGTCAGTCCATCAGCAGCAGAGACACATGTGGGTGAGGGACATAAACAAACAGAGTTAGGGTCACAGCGCATTGACAGCTGGTCGGTACCACTGGACCGGCAAGGAAGGGTGCAGATACAGGATCCAATATTGTTTGCCAACTTTGGAGCGTAGAACAAGATTGAAGTCTCTGGTTCTTTTAACCGTCGTTCTGCATTATGGCCGATACTCGTGATGCATATACAGGAGGAACCTGCAGATGTATGTCTACTGAGCTCTGGAGCAAGTCCAATATGCAGACATCATGACGTTCTGGAGACGAGTACACTGCAAAGATTGAAGGCCACAAGGGAAAACGTACATCTTGTGCAGCCCAACCGTCACATAATGTCCTGGATCTGGCATGTGGGGAATGTAGATGAGACTAAGGGGGGAACTGTGACTACGTGGCTATGTTTAGCACTTGAGAGAGCAGTGACTTACTCACAAAAGAAACACCAGTTAATTCCCAAACCCATTTCAAGTCAGAGTTAGAACTTCTCTCTCTGCTCCTCTTCTTTAAATACGAAACGATGTAATTAAGACGGAATTTAATATAAATCTGAGTTGGCCGACATAATCTTGATAATCTCTCCTCAAATAAGAGCCATTTAGAGTTTCCTTTGAAGACGCCGAGCTCTCTGCCAGAAATGTGCCAACTAATGAAGTGAAACGCTCCAATGAAAAACCTTGTTTCATAAGAGGTAAAATCCAGTTATTTACAGTGAAAATATAGACATGAACCAACCGCAACCTTTTTCACGATGCTGACGTCATGTCTCGGCTCGTCTTGGGATGTTTTCAAATGAAGAGAGATAACATGAAATCTAATTCAGGTGCACTGATTTCTGACCACTTGACCGCCAGTGATGTTAGCGTTCCCACGTTCCTCAGCCTCAATGGTCATTTCTAGTTGGTTCTGAACGGAGTGGACAGGAGCAGCTAGGAGCTGCCGAACCACGGAATCCTCCTCAACTCAGATGGGACGACTGAACACCACCAAATGCCTTCACCGGTTCCTTCCTCCACGTTATTTTCTGAAGAAATATCGCTGACAAGTGCGATTAGATAAAACTACTATCGGTACTTTCATTCATTGTCACTGCTTGACGTTTGTCGCCACAAAAACATCTTCTGCTTTCGCCTGTTTGACATCCCAAAAGTAAGCAAATGTGATTAATGTTCACTGGAGGGCACATGCTTGTCTGGCACAGAAATGCGGACAGTATGGACACAATTTCACATCTCGATATCCACGACAGATATCTCCGTGGTATGATATGATTAAAGCACTTTAACATGTTTGTAGCAACAGTGGGTCACACCCAGGACGGAAACAAACTCTCTGAGCTGGAGCTCAATGAGTGCTGCCACCAGAAAGGGAGAGCGTGAGCAGAGGAATCCCCCCATGGTTATAGAGCAGGATTAAGGCCATTGGTTTATTATTCTACCGAAAAATGCACTCTTTCTCGCCCAACAGAGGACATTAATCTCTGGACCATGCTGCCCTAATCTACAACATGCTGACAGCAATGAAGCTTCAACTCGGAGGAGGAGCGGTATCATCGGAACTTTCGCTCTTCAGCAGGAAACGCTGCGCTGAAGTGTGTCACTTTTGTCAAGTTGGCATCATGGATCCCAGGTCCATGGCCTTCACCAGTGAATTCCCGTCTGTCGGTCTGTGCCAATGAGCCACTTCAAAAATGTTTACAACTCTAAAGAAGCATGGCACCCGACCTGAAACATTCCTGGCTAGTGGCTCATAAAAAAAAACCCTGGAAATTGCTCCAAGTCACTGGCAAATAAATCCACTTGAAACAGCCTAGTTTAGTCCCCGCAACCCGGGTGACTCACAGTGTGTGTGCGTTCCAGTGAGAATAGCCAATCTCCAGACAGACTAGGAATATTTCAAACCACTGTCATATGTGTATATCCCGTGTACCCCCACACAACTGGTCTAGGGGGGCTGAACCCGGCCTCCCTCGCCCTATCAGCCACCGTTAACGCACACACGCAGCCTTCAGAGCCAAACACATCGCTGGGCACCAGCAGGGCTTGGGTTACAGCGCAGCACTTTCACACTGACAGTATGTTTAGAACAGAACATGCCGCTCTGGTCTGCAGCCACTCCAGGCGGAGGTCAGCCAGCAGGAACTCGAAAGCTGGGTTCCACGTAGACCTGTTCCAGGGAACATGACAGGTGCTCATTCTTGACAAAGTAAAAGAAGTGGCCCAACAGACCAGAGAAGGGGCCACTCCAGATGGAACCTCTCCAGCTCGATTACGTAACGCAGCGGAGGGAAATCAGCCTTCAGTCGTGAGCAACGTTTAAGGCAGCTGAGGGTCATTGTTGGACTAAATTTAGCATATCTGGGGTCCTCCTGATGTCAGCCATTACATCGCTCTTGGCATCTGGTGTCACTTGGCAACGGCCACAAGCAAGTCAGTCACAACAAAGCAAAGAATCTGGGCTGCAAGTTTCAGAAGCCAGAGAGTCCAGGACGAACAGGAAGGAAAGCACATGATTCTCATACTTCTAGTGTTGCCACCACGTTTCCATAACAAACAACATATGATGCAGGTCGGCTCCGATCTAATCTTCTTTGGTATTTTTGACACAACAGTGTCACACTGTGGGTCAGGTCGCGGCAAGCTACCACTTTATGGATGAATCCTCTCGCAAATTAGCACCAAACATTTTCATATATATATATATATATATATATATATATATATATATATATATATATATATCAGTGGTTCTTAACCTTGTTGGAGGCACCGAACCCCACCAGTTTCATATGCTCATTCACCGAACCCTTCTTTAGTAAAAAATAAAGTATGATTTTTTTTACTGGTGCACGAAATGAATTGTGCATTAATATCACATCAAATAACAAAACCAACATAGCGGACCGGTAGGAAATCTCAGAGCAGGACGCTTTCAATGACTGTGCCCACTAACTGCAGACTAGACTGAGGGGTGGACATCTGCGGCGGAGGCTCCACCGAACCCCTGAGACCGACTCACCGAACCCCTAGGGTTCGATCGAACCCAGGTTAAGAACCACTGATATATATATATATATATATATATATATATATAAATGACAAAACAGCAGCTTGACATGCAACATTTATACATATTCATCACTTTATCTTCATGGTGCATGTGAATAGCCTAGCTCAATATGCTAACCAAAAAACAAAATGACAAAACAAAGTGGCCATTTCTCCAGAAAAATCACACTGATTGTTGGGATGCAGCAGCAACGGCAGCTGCCAATACAGGGAAAATGACAACCGAATTGCTGTTTGCACGCTCACCCGCGCTTCCATGGTAAAACAAGACGCTTGGGCTCAGATATAGAAAGCAAAACCTTCTGAATACGGTACTGATCACCAAGAAGCAAAGCCCATCATCAAACCCGTCTTGTTGAGGAGGGCTATTTGGGTATCTGAAGCACTGACAATGGCCTAAAATAAACTGCAAGGGCAAGCAGAATGAATAGTAAAAGGAAGACTTGGTCAGAAAAACAGCCACTTAACTGCAAAAGTAAGATCTGGCTAAACTGTCCTTCAACACATTCCTTTTCACATGTGAAGGCAGAGATTTAATCTCACTGGAGCACCGCTAACTCAATAATCCGGCACTAAATCTCCATAAAAAAACATTCGCAACCGGATGACCCATATACCAAACTTCAAAAGGGCCTCGTCCTCACGACTCGAGCAAGAAGAACAGCAGAATCCTGAGTGAGTCTCCACAGACTTGACTCAGACACCACGTGTGAGATTAATGAGAGACAGACTTGACGGCGGGCAAGGACGCCATCTTTTCTCAATTGCAGACCTGCATGTAAACACGGCCGCTCCCTCAAAACAAACTCGTATGAAAATCCTCAACGCATGCCTGGCGAACGCAACAGAACAAAAGCTAAAGCAGAGAGCGACATCACTGAATGGAAAGTTTATTATCGGTGCACAGGGTGCAAAACGGAAAAACAAAGGGAACATTCCTGAGGGCAGTCACTGGACAAGGCACCATTGTCATGTAGGGGCAGCTTGTTTTGGAAGGCCACGTATGACCCCGGAGAAAGTTGAGCAGCGTCTTTCGGCGGCAGTTTTTTCCACGGCTGGCCTGTTCATGACAAGCGCATGGCATTTACCGGAACACACGTTCACTGGCATCCAGCTGTGAGCAGCTATTTTCTACTGCAACAACACACTTGAAAGTCCATCATGTCAAGCCACTGCTCCGGAATTTTTCAAACGCTAACATGACCAGCCACTAACATAAACTTTAACGCTATGGCTAAAAAGATGACATCATGACAAAAGCCAATCACATTTTACACCTTCAGTAACTTTAAAAGCTGGAAAGCAGCGCAATAAATAAGCTGACTCCATCCTGAAGTCCAAAGTGTGCTTGACTGGTGTGAAACATGCTAACAGCTACATATGCGCCATCTATTGCATTAATACACTAACATTTATCTCACTCAACACTCCAATAACTTAAGCTTTGTAGTACATGTGAATAGCCTTTTCACCAACACAAAACTAGCCACTGGTCATAATGGTAGACACTTAGTGTTTTTAAATGTGATAAGCAAAAATAAAACCATTTCCCAAGCAAATATAGACAAAATGTATCAATAAATTATTCAAATAGTTTCATTATTTTCCAGCCTCTTACTTAACAAAAATCTAAACAACAACAATACTTTTCAATACTTCACACGACATACGAACCGCCTGCAGAAGTCGCTCAATAAATGATTAGATGATCAAACCTGAGCAGATCAACTCAGTTGAGCACTGACAATCAACACAGATATGGAAGAGATTACACAGGAAATTCCACGCTGGATTTTAGACGTGATCCGACGGAGAGGGACCAGAGATGATGGGTAACAGCCAAGTGTACATGCTAATGTTGTGCTGGCTAATTTACATGATCAATCCTCGTGGACGAGCCACTTTCAACCCAGACAGGGAAGTGGCCCAGGTCCCTAAAGAGGCAGCTTGAATGAACATCATGGCATGCGATCATGTGCAGGCTGCGGGGTCAGAGTCAGGCCCAAAATAACCGACGCTGCAACTGACGGACACAACACAGCAACAATTCCAGACCATGAGGCTCAATCGGCCTCAGCTTCCAGACATGTTTGGACATGAAGGTTGGAAAATGGCTCTGTGCGTGCGTGTGTGTGTGTGCCTGCGCTCAGTTGGGGTGTTTTCCAGTAACAAAGACACATCTCCCAGAGTGACAGCCGCCTGCGGGATTTCTCCCACTGTCCACCCCCACCTCTCAATGTATCCTGGACCTGGAGGAGAGCAGGGCAACCGTCAGTGAGGAAACGTAACCTGCCGCCCTCAGGTCACAGACCGCGCTCCAGAGATGACACTGCATGTCCGACTCACGAGTGCAGCAGAGGTGCTGCAGAATGCTGCTCAACCACCACCAAAGCAAATCCCTTCTTCTTATTAACATTCCTAATGTGACAGAGTTGAGCGGGAGGAGAGGCTGTCCGCAACGCCACACTCTTTTACAAGACACCTCTAAGTATTTATAGTATTTCTGAGGCTGTGCCAGAGCATTCCCCCCAGAGAAGAAAGGTTCCCATGACCTCGCACCCGCAGGCTCATCTGGCAGACTCATGGCAACTGAATCCCACACAATAACGGCGCTCAGGAACAGGTGTCTCCAAAACTGCAAACCCACAAAGAGAAGCTGCTTCAGGAGAAACACCAGAGCTGCTCCAGACAGAGAACCTGACTCAAATTACTGCCAATCTGGCTGGGATTCATTGTTAAAGATGAGAACGCCTGGCAGGAGTCGCTGAATGATGAGGGGCACCGACATGTCGGATCATTCAGAAACCACAGGGCTGTTTCCACAACGCTTCTTTGACCAATCACGAACACTTCCTCTTCCTCTGCTGGACAAATGTCGTCTTTTGCTCATAGACCAGACACATTCCTCAAGCAAACAAACCGTGAAGACCACCGGTCTCTGCAGATATGACCTTGAATTCAGTTTAACATGCTGACAAGAACCAGCAGAGGCAGAGCTTCTTGATCACCTGGCCTCAGGAGCAGAGCCCGACTGCGCCCGCCTTGATGTGTTTCGCTCTTCTTCATGTGTGATGCGACCAGAGTTCAGGCCAGGAGAACATGATCAGCACCACAAGACCATGTAACCACCTTGGAAGTACCACAGTCGACCGACTCCCCAACACTGTTTCATCCCTCGGCCGTCAGATTGTTGAATTTGTGAACAGCCTTGTTGTTATTTTATTTTATTTATTTATTATTTTTAATTAATTTATTTTTACGTTTTGACTGCACGTTATTCCAAAACACTTTCCTAGTTCGTGGGCTCCCCACTGACCATGGCCATAAATCTGATTCCCATTCAGACAATATTTGGAGCAGGGCCACGCTTCCCTTGGGAAATCAGCCTGCAGCAGAGCAGAACCCACACTTGTTTGGAGAGATAACTTCTGCACTCTGAAGCCTCCAGAAAAAGAAAAATCATCCACTGCTCACAGCAAATGTGAAGTATTCTAGACTTCTGACCCACCTCAATCAGACCCCCGGCTATAAATAAGGGTTCCCAGAGGTGATTAGTTCCGGAAAGCCGACATGTCTCACATAACCAAATATCACGTTGCGACACACACCAGCTCCTGTTTGGGAATGGCGCGAGCGTCCAGAGCAGGCTGCGCGGGATGCGCCTGGTCCGGGGTCCGGCCGCGGTGTTTACCTGTTCTCTGCCTTCGCACTCGTCGGTGGAGGGTGCAAAACCGCCTGGTTGTCCTCCATGTCCACCACACATTTGGTGTTCAGCTCCAGTTCTGCAGAGACAAAGTTGAAAGCACAGCATTTTGCGTGGGAGTGAAGAGAGCCCCCTCCAAAGTTCCCAGGTCTCAAACCGTCCACAGCCAAGTTTTGAGACCCAACTGAGACGAGGAACTCACCCCTGCGGTTCATGGGCCGAACTCTCACCGCAACTTTCACCTTGGAATCCGACATGTTTGCTCCCGACTATCCGTTCACGACGAGAACCCGGGTCTCTGCCAGAGTCAAAGCTTCGGGTTCCTGCGCGAAACAGTCCACAATCCGCAGAGAAACGGCCGCAATGTGTCCATGGTTCCCTCTACGACAGCCACGCCGGGTCGCTTCGCGAGCATATCCAGCGCCGAGCTCCCGCTCCAGCCAGCATCCCCACCGCCATCTTCCACTGGGAGCTCGACTGGTTCTGCTCGGACTGGTGCAGCGTGAACACTCGCCGCTGGGTGGCGCAAGAGGAGCACGACTCAAACTGCCTTCGTTGGTGTTTGTGTAAAAAAGAGAGTTGGAACTCAAGATAAGGGAGTAGAGAGGAGAACTGGTGCATCTAACAGGTCCGTGAGTGTGAGCGGACGGTTCCTGTCCAGGGTGTCCCCTGCCTCTGCCCAAGCAGCTGGGACAGGCTCCCCCCTCCATCAGCCAGAATGTGCGCTTGACAAATCCTCACACAAATGACAAATGGATGGATGGAGACATGGATCCACAGAAAGGTTGTCAGCGAGATGAATAGATGAACCACAAGAAGAAAATCATGTCAGACACTCATCTTCACTCTGTGGTCCAGGACCATGAGCTTGTTGAGGTTGGACACAACAGCGACAGGACGGACGAGGCGGTCACTCACCACAGGAGTCGTGCGGGCCGAGTTGCGTTCGCTCATCTCCAAACTCCAAATCATCGGAGTCGACTGCGAGCCGACCTCCGTTTCCGTCGAAGAGGTGGACAGCAGAGTGAAGCATCAAACTGTCTGATGGAGGATGCGGAAGTCGTCCGTGAACACCGTCCCACTTCCACGACAGCACGCCACAGATTTGGGGCCACGGAGGTCAGAAGGACGGCCTGCTTGTGGTCGACTTTAATATGCCCGCCTGCACATCAGAGACCAGGATCCGCTCCTCAGGGAAGCTCAAAGTGATCCGTGACAGTGACCAGGTGAGCACCTTCACCGCATGATCCCCAGCGTCGGTCACCACCATGTTCCCACCTGTCGTCACTGCCGCGTCCGCCGGATAAATGACGCCCGCAGAGTTGTGCTTTCTCTTCCCGAAACTGTGCACCTCACTGAGCACCACAACCCGCTTCTCGCCATCATGCGCAACCGCTGCTGAGCCTGGAGCCGCCGACATGGCCACACCTGATGGATTCATGAGGGCCGCCCCAGGCAACATCTAGCGTCGTTGGACTTGAGTACCGCGACCGTCAGACAGGACACAAGGTTACAAGAAAATGTAAAAGTTTAATATCATTTCACATTGAAAAAGAATAACATACAAACACTTCAAGAGTAGAGCCAACCGAGATACAGAAACAACGGCACCGCGTGTTGTTTGCGCTGTTCATTCCGTTGAGGTCAAGGTCACGGAATAGTGTCGGTACAGAGATGATGCTGACAGTTTAAAAGGTCAACAAATTCAAACGATGCACTTCAGAAATAGACACAAAATGGTGTGAGAAAAATCACATGCATACAGGCACCGAGGGTGAATAAAAAGGTTACGGCGGGAGACGAGAACGACACTGCCACTCAAGTGTGCGCGTTTAGGACAAACATCACTTTCATGTCATGACCGCCATTCGCATATCAGTTAGTAGACGGCCATGCAAACGCTACAAGGGCCCGTGTGCGGGTCCGACCCGGCGAAATGATGACATGAAAACTGGAGGTAAAGAAGAACAACACCGTCACTTCAGGTCACAGAAATACTTCACGAGTGAGCGTCATCAGGACAAAAGTGCTATGACTGTGTGCGCTTCGCTTTGTTCCTCGACCACATTCAAGTTAAAAAAAAACGCTGGTCTGTGGGTCCAATTGCTCTCCTCAGTTTTGTTCTCCAAATCATGAGGCTCGTGTTAGACACGGCGCTCTTCAATATGACCGGTCGACTGAACCGCGATGGCCGTCCCCTCGCCAGCAAGTCAGTCGCCTCAGCACAGACCTTCCCCATCAACAGACAACTGAACACCACATCTCTCCCCACCCGACTGACCTATGGATGAGCTCCGGAGTCGCACCAACTGCTACTGACCGTTAACAGACTTCGCTCGGCGACGGGTCGCGGGACTGTCTGCATCGACGCCGGCCTCCTCTGAAACGAGAGGTGACACCGCTTCAGACACCAGAGGTCTCCCTTTCACAACTCACACCCAGCAGAAGGTCTGTACCTTTAAAGCCCTCGGCGTGGTCAGGAAACTCTGCGTAATTGCCTTCATCACATTCCGAGTAGTTCTGCGAGGGAGGAGGAGGGTCAAGCGTGAGCCGCACACCAACATCCGTCGCAACCTTCTTCGTAAGAAGCCGCTCGCATTAAGAGAAGTTCATGACCTCTGCTCTGCGTGAGGCCGTTAGATGAGACACCAGATGAAAAATCACACGTTGGAGATACGTTTCACACCTGCTTTGCTTTACAGCCACTGACCTCCGCTCACGTCAGAGTCAGTGGGAAACGACCGCCCTGGATATATTGAACCCGCTCACACATATAGGTGAGTGGGGCTAGTTGATCAGAGTTGTGTTCAGATGAACGTGAAATGTTACATTTGCACTTACTGCCGTCTTCGGATACTGGAAACTAAACTTTAAATCTTGAACAGTCTCCTGATACGATGCATTCTTATCTCTCTTTCCTCCAGGACTCGCACTCAGCTTCCTTTCTTGCCTTGTTAACAGAGGTGGCATTGATTTTTCTTGCAATATTCTCTTCTCATATTGATGCAAACAGAGGCGACTCAGAAGAAAGGGTTTGGTCTATTGTCGTAGCACGAAGACAGCGGTTAGTGAAGCGCTTGATCACCAAACAACAGGCCAAACAGAAGCAGCCATACGAGCTGATACTCTGCGGGTGTGTGGAGAAGCAGCGACGGGTCGACAAACCTTTCCTCTGGGACCGTAGTTTTCAGCGAACCACACCATCCCGTACAGACACAGGAACGTGATGAAGGCCTGAGAAGAGAAGGCAAAGGAATCCTCAGCAGTCGGTCCCGGTTCACTCCGGGAGGCGTGCGGGAACTCACCACGCAGAGAAGCCAGAGAACCACGTAGAGGATTTGAGTTTTGGAAAATAAATCCTGCCCAAATTTGACGCAGGCCAACGCCTCCAGGAAGGCAATGGCCCTGGCAGAGAATCAGAAACACAGTCTTTATTTACGTCTGCTCCCAGTGTAGGAATGTCTGGCGGCGCCGGGAGGGAACTCACCCGAACACCCAGCACTGAGTCCCCACTCGCTTGCACTGCGTGTCTGTGAGGTACGCGTAATACTGCCTGGGGAAGAAAAGAGGACCGGTCCCTTCAAACTGTGGACACCAGAGCCATCCAGTGGTACCAGTGTACCTGACAGTGGGAGCGGTGATGACGCCGATGAACAAGATCCGACACCAGCTCAGCGCGTGACTCGCAGGGAAGACAAAGATGTGTTTGAGGAAGAAGGTGTTCAACTCTGTGAGCTGGAAAGCAACAACGACGTCGCATTACTCCCACCATTTCCGACTCTCATTTCTCCTGGTTTTCTCGCGGTACTTTTTTCGTTTAAATCAAAGGTAGGTGCTGGTGATAGATAGGTGATTTTCTGTTGCTTTTGCTTCCCACAAAAGTGAAGAAAGCAAGCCAGGGGGTCTGATAACACCAACTACTGTTTACCGAGCAGCTCCATAAAGGCGGCTGCAACACCAACAAGACAGTTGAGTGAAACTGAGATGGTTTCTGATGTGGGCCAAGCCACACACTTTCACACTGGCTCCAGTCAGAAGACACAAGGAAGGAGAGAAGACGTACGTGTTTGTGCGGCGCGTTGGACACAAAGGTCTTTCACTAGTTACAGACTGAGAGCAACTAGGACCAAGCCACACGTGGCTCACGTCCAGTCAAGAATTTCTAACACATTTGAGTGGGGTTTTTTTGGATAAAACGAAGGGGGTGCAGCCACTTGCTCCTCTCATAAGCATCTCCTCAACAGTGTTCATCAGAGCCGCGCCTCTCCAGCACTTACAAGATTTGCAGGTCAGTCATGGGAGAACACTCCTGCATTATATAGATCCATGTGAGACGGGTTTTACATTTCAGTTAATGAGATGAGCCAGGATTTGGACAACAGCCCGTGGGATTATCATCTACTAGACAGTTAAGAGGAGAACAGCAGAGGATTTAAAGGAGCCCACCTGCCAGATGATCATGAAGAGATAGACCCCCATCACTCGCTGCAGAGAGGACTTGGGATCGAGCCAGCGCACGTAAGTCCAGCTCGCAGGAGTGAACTGCAACACGGCTCGCTTGATCTTCCCTGTGGTGGTGTGGATGTCTCTGGAAGGAACAGGCAGAGGGAGGGTTACAAAGGAGTGACAAGTCACATGAATCATGCAGACAAGCTGACAAAGATTCAGCAAAGGCTTCACCAGCCATCCACGTGCAGCCAGGTGAATCGGAGGAGCGACATTTAACATTTATTTCTTTGGCTGAAGCAGCTCCGACCAGCACAGATTATGTTCCATCGTTCAGTAATGTGTGTGTGATTGCTTCTTCTTTGGGAAATGAACGAATGAAATGAAATGCGGTGCCTGCTCTGCGAGGAGACGGGGAAACACGACATACTTGATACTGGCCCAATGGTAGGTCCTCATCTCCAGAAAGCGGCACACGGTCATCCCAAGCCAGATTCCACCCCCGTTACAGAGAAGAATGTCCAGAATCACCTGGTCCCACCAGCACTCCGCAAAATTAGGCAGCAGATGCATGAAGAAGAGCTTTCGGCGGAAGATCCAAAGAAGAAGAAGAAGAAGAAGAAGAAGAAGCGTTAGAAGGAAGCCGCGGCAACAAGAGGGAGTGGCGTGGTACCTCAGTGAGCTCCCAGGTAATACTTATGGTCCAGCACAGGCCGTAGCTTCGAATCAGCAGGGCTTTCATGCCCCAGCCCCAAAAATGGCTGAAGGCAAAGATATCAAAGTGGCTGAGGATTCTCTCCCAGGTGATGACGTGGCAGTTCACGGCATACTCCTGAGGACGGCAGCCAAAATGAAGCAGCGGACAACAAACCACGGTCGCACTCACCATGACGTCCGCCTCCCGCTTGGCGTAACGCAGGTTCGGATCCAGCCAGTACATCAACTGCTTCACCTGCTGCCAGTTCAAGAAGATGATGAACACCAGGAACAGGAAGTACAGAACGCTCAGACCTGGAAAAGCCCAAAGAAAGGACGATAAGAAGATGATATTTGAAGTCAGGAAAGCAGTCACTCACCAAAAACTATTCGCCATATTGCAGGATGCGGTCGAGTGAAGGGACCTACAGGACAAAGCCAAAACACCGGGATTAATAACCTCAACATCATTCTAATGTATGACTTTTGGCCGGACGTGGACACTCCTGAAGCGTCCACCCAGACCAGAAACCTTGATGCTAAAGACACATAGACTGCTGAAAGTTCATGTTCATGTTCACTCCAGACAGAGCTGAACTCACCGTTTGGAAAAGCCAAAACACTGATGATGAGAAAGAAAGAGATGACCAGGATCAGCCCAACCCACACGTTGCTGTCAGGATTGCCATCATCCCTGGAGAAACAAACACCAAGATGAGAAACAAACTCCACGGTCGTGGCAGAATGTCAGTAGCAGGTATGTGGAGGAACACATTTGCCCGCTAACGACCCTTCATAGTTTCACTTTTGGATTGTGTGGGTCGAATGTATGACAGTGAATAGAGGCACTTCGTCCTGGCCTCAATACCGTGACGGAATATAGCTCTTTGTGTCGGGTCATCGACTGTGACCTCACCTCAACATGGACGTACCACTGCAGTACACACACACTATATGATCCGGTGGCATTGAAGTAACTGAGAGGACTCAAGGGTGGGCTTGTGAGGATCCGCGTTTCCTCACATGATTGGGATTTAAGTGCCAACCGAGGCAGCAGCAGCAGCAGCAGCATCATCATCTGCGGCGCCGTTAGCCTCAGGCTAGCGAAGCTAAGCTAACCCAGCCTACCGTGTGAAGGCGAAGTACATCAAGCTGAGCACCGTGCAGGTCAGCAGCGTGATGGTGTGCGGTCGGTAGAAGAAATCGATGGTTATATCTTCCACCTGCTGCTCGTTTATCATCCGAAAATGCATTCTGTAGTTGACATCATCCTTGCTGAGGGTGTGGGAGCCGCCGCGGTAGGAGGCCGCCATGGCCGTACCGGCCCCGCTGCCACCCGAAGATGGACACACCTTAGACTATAGAGCGAAATGACATCGTGGAGCGCGTGCAGACACCGGCGGGTGATGTCACGGGTTCGAATCTGGACTGCGGAGCGCAGCTGGGACCGCGGTGTGATTGGAGCAGACGGTAGGTGGGCGGGGCTTAGAGCGGAAGCGTCTTGTGCCGTTTGTTTTCGATGTGACCTTTCAAGACCCACGTGTCCGGCCCGGTCCGTTCGATGGCGCTCATCTGCTGAGATCACAGCAGCTTTTCGTTATTTAAAATCCCTGCAACCTGTTGTTTCTTTTACCTCCCACACACACGCCGATGGTACTGTCACTGCCCTATTTGCTTCTTCATCCCGTTTTGCTTCCAGGGCTCAGGCTTATGGCGTCATTTCCTGTCCGCATGCGCACATTGTATTTCATGACGTCATTTACTGAGTATATACTCATATTAACTGAGACCTCGTAGGCAAGCTAGAAAACTGCATGCAAATTGCACAGAAAGATCCAATTATTTTATCTGAAATCTTGTTACAATATCCGAATTGTTGAATACAAGTCAAATGTAGTGATATATATATATATATATATATATATATATAAAATAAGGTTAAAATACAGTTCATACGTCGGCGTAGTACTTTAGTCATTCAAATTCTGCTTCGCTTGATGAAATACCAGCGTGTAGTGAGGCGTGGCCTAATGACGTTGCTCATTTTATTCTAATTTATATTTATTTAATTAATTTATGTGCCAAGCGGCTACACCCATGTGCGCATGCGGACAGGAAATGACGTCATAAGCCTGAGCCCTGGAAGCAAAACGGGATGAGGAAGCAAATAGGGCAGTGACATGTGACCTTTCAAGACCCACGTGTCCGGCCCGGTCCGTTCGATGGTGCTCATCTGCTGCGATCACAGCAGCTTTTCGTTTTTTCAAATCCCTGCAACCTGTTGTTTCTTTTACCTCCCACCCACACACACACACCGATGGTACAACCAGTCTGGGGAGAGGGTGCCATTGGTGGATGCCATGTCTGTGTCCTTCATGATCCGGTACGATCCGGACCGCTTTGGTCGTTTTGGTCATGCTTTGGGAAGTTCCCCAAAGTGGGAGCGATAAAGAAAAAAGAAAAAACAAACTGGTGTTTGTGACAGAACTCTTGAGCTGAAGTGCATGTGTTTCACCTAACTTCTCTAACACCGGGGGCCTCAAACGGATCCCCTAAAGGGCCGGAGTGAGCGCAGGCTTTTGTCCAGTCAGGTGCTGTTTCAGATGATCGATTCATGGCTGATGTGGCCCACCACTACGGCTGCTGCGCCTGCGACCTGCCCTCAGACAGGAGGGGGAATGCCGACAAGAGCGGCTTCAATATGTGACACGTCTGCGCTTTCAGAGTTTTTAATCATAAAAACACTGTCATTTAGCAAAACTACATGCAAGTAGAGTAAAGCCATCGAATGAAAAACATTTAAGCATTTGTTTTCGATGAAGAGCCTCAGTCATTTCTGTCGCCATCACCTCAACAAAGGACACGCTTGGACTCTGAAGACAACAGCCTGTATCACACGTCGACGCCTCTGCACTCTCCTCTGCGTCCGCATCCAGGAAGCGAGAAGCCACAACCACAACAGATGCTCAGTCTCCCCGTTTCAGAAGAACAACTGGCTGCAGAAACCGAGACAAATGTGGTGACACACCTTCTGTATTTGTCTAATAGAGCCAAGAAAGCACGCACCAACACGTTGAACTGCTGTTTGCAGACGGCATTGCTGATCCAGTAGATCAGGAAGAGAGCCATCAGGTCCTCCACCACCAGCAGACTCCAGATCAGAGCCGCGACAGAGTGATGCTCCTGCGACTGAATCAGGGAGTTCATTGTGTGTGAGGAGCTCCTCCGAAGCTTGGATCCGTTACCTGAGAAACATTGGGTCCGGAAGCAAAGATGTCCAAACAAACGGCTGCGACTGATGAGAGGACGCTGATGATGTTCAGGAGAAGTGACAGTTTAGCCTGGAGGAAGAGAGAAAGACCCCCGGTCTTGAACCTCTCCAAACATCTGGCCCGACGCCGCCTGGAAAATGGCTGACTGGAGCGTCCAGTAATTTTGACAGATGACCTTGGTGAAGGAAAACCTCAAGCATTGAATGCAATGTTTTTCCCCTGTCTGTCTTTATTTCTTCCTTTCGTCCGGACTCACATGGACTGCTGATCACTGTCTGCTGCACCAGCTCAGTACCGCCATTTTTGGTCCGAGGAGTCCTCGCTGACCCTGGCGATCAAGCTTTTCTCAACTCCGCTCGCCTCACGGAGAAGCGTCGCCTCACTTCTCCGTCGTCCCTCCACACCTCACAGTTCAAATCGCCTCAAACGAAGGCACCAATGGAAATATGTTCATGTGAATGCTTCACTATCAAGTGGCGTCAAATGAAAGCAACTTCAGACAGTCATTCATGGATCAGTGAGAGGTGGATGTCAAACTTAGGAGGACTGACTGAAGCTCATCTGGAGTGGAAACACACGTGAAGACCTCTGTGGAGGAGCACGGACGGACACTCACCACTGGCATGTTCGGAGCATGACCGGACGCCGAGGACAACAGACCCGTCACCATGTACTGAAACATTCAAGTAGGAGGTCAGCGGCGGTGGCCTTCCCCACCACAAGCGCCGTGATCTTACCAGAACAGCGGGAAAAATATAGACTCCGTGGGAGTCACCGAAGAGCAGACTGAGGAGGAGGAGGGAGATTCCGGAGGTGACTTGAGCCGCCTGAGGAGCAGCAGCAGCGTGAGATGAAGACACCAATGTAGGTCGCGTGCCGGTGCTCACCCCCAGCGCTTTGGGTCGCCCATGGTGGACGAAGACTTTGAAGGCGTCTTTGAACAGGCAGTGGAACTGCTCCGGCCACACGTTGTTGTAGCTCTCCACGGGGATGGAGATGACCGTGGACTTGTCGGTCACGAAAGACTTTCTCATCTTCAAATGAACACCTTCAAAGTGTCGACGTCCAAGAGCGTGCGCTGTGTGTGACGCGGCTCCCCCACCCAGACCTGCTGGAAATGAGCTCAGACCAATCGCAGACACGGAGGCTCTGCCGCTTGAGGGAGGAAGTGAAGGGTGACCTTGTTTTCTGAAGAAGCTGTCGATGAAAATGGCAGAGTGATGGTTCCGTCTTCATCTCAGAGAGCAACTACACAAGGTTTGGAGCGACTCCCTGGAAAGCAGTGACGGTCAGCTCCAGGAGAGCGGGAGAAGATGGCGTGTGCCGTGGCGGACATGAACATCCACTTGCTGGAAGCGGAACACAGAAGACCCAGAGGGCCCACGGTGGCGAGGTACGAGGCGGCCCACATGGTGCCCGACGCCCGGCGACCCCTGCACAACCTGCAGAGCAAACCCACGGCCGTCTTGGGGGTGAGAGCGTCAAATTCAGGCTCGCTGTAAACGCGTCACAAAAGATACCAGTTCATTGACATTTTTAACGGAATTGTTTCGTCACTATTTCTGCGATGATTTTGTGTGTTTGGTGAAGTGACTGTGACTCACCACGTGCTCCGGCCTCTTTATTGGAACTGAGGTTTTTGCATTTTGAACGTCGCCGCCACAGATTGAAACGCTGAACCGAGCGCTGAGGTGAAACTGTCTGAACCTGGACTTGTGTTGAAAACGTCTGCAGGGCATGCAGATCTCCGGCGGGTTCCTCAGCGTTGGGATCGGACTGATGTTGGCCATCACCCAGGAGATCGGTGCTTCTCTGATCACGCTTTTTAGGGTGGCCCACCTGACCGGACTGATGGTACGGACTTCAGTCAAGCGTGGGAAGTGTCACTTTAATTCATTTTAAATTGAAACATTTTCATTGGCTTGGTTCTCGTAACTAGTTTAGGGCTGGGAATTCAGGTTTATTATTATTATTATTATTATTATTATTATTATTATTATTATTATTATTATTATTATTATTATTATTATTATTATTATTATTGTTGTTGTTGTTGTTGTTGTTATTATTATTATTATTATTATTATCACTATTATATTACTATTATTATCGTTATTATTATTATTATTATTATTATTATTATTATTGACTTTATCACAGAAAACAGGTATTAGACCCAACAAACTGGTGCAGACCAATCCTTTATTCACCGCCACCCTGAAACTACGTTCAACTGACATTTGTTAATTCTGGTGTTAAATATTAAAAATGCAATTAAATGTGATTCATTTAATTAACCTCGAATTAATTTGTGATTAATGAAATAAAATAAAATAAAATTTGTCGCTAGCGATGCATTTCCACTCTTGTGTTTATTATTAACAATATAAACCGCTGCAATTCATAATAATAACTTTTATTATTATTATTATTGATTATTGAGACTGATAATGTTGCGATGTGACACATTGATATGGTCAAGGATTTTGAAACAAACATATCGTTTGTGTTTGTCTGTACAATGCAACCACACCTTTTGAAACGAACCCAAAAGATCCTGATAATCGATGAGTTAAAAATAAATAAATAAATAAATAAATAAATAAATAAATAAAATAAAATAAATAAATAAATAAATAATAAAATAAAATAAAATAAAATAAAAACGGGAAAAAAGAAAGAGTTGAAGACGTGTCGAATCGCTTTTTCTATTCAGAGGAAACAACGTTCAAAAAGCGCTCAATGAATTGTTCATTTCTTCGTAGAGAATATCACTCAGCAGGATAGTGAACGTTGTATTCATGTTTCATGATCATGGATATTATTGTCCCGTGGTATTCTGCAGTGGCCAGGGTTTCATCCAATACTAGAACTAGGATTTCTCATAGATTTGTTTCGAACTCATGAGATGATGATGATGATGAGGACTTGAGCCGAGCCAAAAGTGGTTTTTCTCTCGTGCTAAAGTCGGGTTTCCTCGTCTCCTCAGTTCATCTTCGCGGGCTACGTGTCCAACCAGCTGTTGCGACATCCAGGGCTCCTGCACGTGAGTCCGCTCCGTCCCTTTCTCCCGCGACCTTGAGCGTCCTGCCGTGACCTTGACAGACAAGCTCCGTCCCCAGGTCTCGGTGCTCCTCAACCTGATCTGTGTGGTCGTGTCCATGGCGGCTGCCGCTCTGATGACCGCTGACCTGGTTTTGGCTCGGCTGCCTCCTCCATTTTTGCAGGTAAACGACTCACAAGGTCTGGGCCTTCTTCTCCTGAAGATAGATGTATTGTTCATGTCACGTTATCCGTTTGTCAATGTGCAACAGCAGAGGAGAAAGACAAACATGTGCAAATGTAGGAATAAAATAAAACTGGTAAAAATCCAAAATAAAACAAATATACATTGAAAAAAAAAATTGTATAAGACATGAAAACTATAAAAAAATAATAATATAATAATAATGATATATAATAATAACAATAATGATAATAATATATATATATAATTGCCATGGTCATTGGGGAGCCCACTAACTAGGAAAGTGTTTTGGAATAACGTATATATATATATATATATATATATATTATTATTATATTATTGTTTTTTATATGATTGATTTTTTTTTTTTTTTACAGTTTTCATGTCTCATACGAATATTTTTTTCCAATGTATATTTGTTTTATTTTGGATTTTTAGTTTTATTTTATTCGTACATTTGCACATGTTTGTCTTTCTCCTCTGCTGTTGCACATTGAAAAACGGCTAACGTGACATTATTTATATATATATATATATATATATATATATATATATATATATATATATATATATATAATATATTATATATAATATAACATATATATAAAAAATATAGTAATAATAATAATTATATATAACGTTATATATATATATATATAAAATAAAGAGTGTTACCGAAGCGCCTTCGCGCCGCAGATGGAGATTCTGGAACTTGGCGTCTTGACTCTGGACGCTCTCATGTCGGCGCTTCTGGGTTGGTGGTTCTACAAAGAGAAGAAATCCAAAGCGTCCCGACCTGGTGGCCGTTCCTGATCAAGGTCCGTGGCCTCGACGTCGACCGCTCGTCCACATCAACTCATGGTTTTCATCTACTTCTCCCCTCAAGAGGGCGAAGAGAGTGAACCTCTTTTCCTATTGCTTGGCTATTTGCTAGAATTATCAGTGAATTATGGATGATTCATTTGCATAACACGCCGTTGTTTCCAGGCTTTGTCTCTCACTTGAACCCATTTTTTTTTCCCCTCAGATTGAATTTCCTTAAGCTGACTGTTGGACTCCGCCAAAAAATAAAACGCATTCAAATAAATGTTGTGGCAAACCTTGACACACACTTCTTTCGCAAGCGTCCACTTTCACACATTTGAGCGTCTTGCTGTGGTCTGTGCGTCACACGCAGGTCCATTTTTTTCTCGCCTTCACAGCAGGCAGCTGAGTCGAAACCACAGCGGGGGCCGCGGTCCTCGTCTCCTCAGAGCCACTCGCTCCCAACAGTTGCGGTCGACTCGTGTCAAATGTGCTTTATTGGGCTTCACATGAAGCTGCTGGCCACAATCTTCGGAAGGCTTTTCCCCTCCAGCTGTCGTGACGCCAGTTTCACCTCCGGTCGGTGAGCTGCCGTGCAGAGGCCAACACTTCCCCTCCCATAGTGCACTGCAGCAGTCACAGACAAGTCGTCCAACATGACTGGGCCGCGGGGTTCTGGAGCCAGTCACATGTTTGGCTTCACCCAGAAACACGTGCACAAACAAGCTCTCGGGAAGCATTTAATAATCTGTACAAATATCCATCCGTGTGGAAAATAAACTGCTCTTCAATATAAACAACACTGGCGTACCACGAGAACAGTGGACATTTGTGAAATGCGGGGTACAATTTGGCTTCTTCTTCTCAACCTCCTGCTTCTGGCGACGTCACTTCCTGTCCCGGACGCTACAGCTGTGGAGGAAGAAGTCAAGCGCATGAGATCTGTCCACCACCCCCCTCAAACACACACAGGTTCAGCCAGGCAGCGTCTTACTAAGTCAGACCACAGTAGAGAGGCCGACCGTTAAGTTCCGCTTCTGTCGTGACACACAAAACAGCAGCGTCGGTGAGCTTCCGCTCCAGACTCACAGATCTCCAGCCAGTGCTGATCACCCCCCCCCACAGCAGTTTGACTCCTCTGGTTCCTCATGGAGAAAGAGAAGCGTGTTGCTCCGATACTCACTGCTGTGATCAACTTGGTTGGGTGATGGTCCTGGTCCTTCTGGAAGATGGAGGCGGGCGCCGAGGAGGAGCAGAGGAAGGACTCGTCATTGAAGGAGTCCAGCGCCAGTCCGGGGAGAGTCAGCGTGCTGAGGCCAGACACGCTGTCGCACTGGGAGGACGTCTCCGAGCTCTCCGTCACTGCAACGTCAGGAGAACAGCCGTCACTGACCCCAACCTCCACGCCGCATCCAGAGGAGCCCCGTAACAGCCGACCACCCCCCGATCTCCCCCGACTGGTGTAGTCCTCACAAGGAAGACACTCAAAGTGCTGCCTTCTGGCTCAGCTCATTCCTCTCCTCTGCTGCTCACGCGGCTGGGTCGTCCGCAAACATCATGTTGGCTAACCCCATCTGTCCATCCCCACAGCAACAAGAGCTGCTCTCCAGACCTGGTCACCAGCCGGGTGCAGCTCAAGCACAGGTTCAAAACATCACATCGAAAAAGTGAAACGTGGACTCTCCAATATCGTTTTTCTGTGTTGAAATATCCTGGAATCACATGCCTCCACCAGCTCCAGCTGGACGACAGGTCAGTTGGATGACAGGTCAGTTGGACGACAGGTCAGTTGGATGATAGGTTTGGATGACAGGTCAGTTGGGTGAGAGGTCAGTTGGATGACAGGTCAGTTGGATGATAGGTTTGGATGACAGGTCAGTTGGATGACAGGTCAGTTGGATGATAGGTTTGGATGACAGGTCAGTTGGACGACAGGTCAGTTGGATGATAGGTCAGTTGGACGACAGGTCAGTTGGATGATAGGTTTGGATGACAGGTCAGTTGGACGACAGGTCAGTTGGATGACAGGTCAGTTGGACGATAGGTCAGTTGGACGACAGGTCAGTTGGACGACAGGTCAGTTGGATGATAGGTCAGTTGGATGACAGGTCAGTTGGACGACAGGTCAGTTGGATGATAGGTTTGGATGACAGGTCAGTTGGACGACAGGTCAGTTGGATGATAGGTTTGGATGACAGGTCAGTTGGATGACAGGTCAGTTGGATGATAGGTCAGTTGGATGACAGGTCAGTTGGGTGATAGGTTTGGATGACAGGTCAGTTGGATGACAGGTCAGTTGGATGACAGGTCAGTTGGATGATAGGTTTGGATGACAGGTCAGTTGGACGACAGGTCAGTTGGATGATAGGTCAGTTGGATGACAGGTCAGTTGGGTGATAGGTTTGGATGACAGGTCAGTTGGGTGATAGGTTTGGACGACAGGTCAGTTGGATGATAGGTTTGGATGACAGGTCAGTTGGACGACAGGTCAGTTGGATGATAGGTTTGAACGACAGGTCAGTTGGACGACAGGTCAGTTGGACAACAGGCTGTAGCAGGGTCTGATGGTCTTGCTGAGGGATCCAGCCGGTCGATTTTTTTTATCAACATTTCCTAAGCGAGCTCCGAGTTGACTCTGTTTCAACAAAGGACTCATGTTCCTCACATCCCTCCTCTGTCCTCAAGACCAAGAACAGAAGCCAGATCGCTGCTGAAGATCTATGCTGAGCAATGAGTGTGGAGAAACGGAGCGTGACAGTTTGGAGCTACACTGACGCCTAGTGGCGGAAAGAAGAATGAAACTCGAAGCTGGTCATGTCAGGAGCAGACTGAGAGAAACAGGAAAGCGTCTCACTCATGGAGGGCTGGCTGCCGCTGTCCTGCTCCAGCTCGTCCTCCTCGATGCAGCTGTACGGCCACTGTGCGAAGGAGGGGTGGAGGTGAGCCTGGGCGGAGCCGAGGTGGAGGTTGAGGGGGCCGAGCAGCGATGAGGACGACTGGCTGCCGGAGGAGGAGGTGCTGCTGTTGGAGATGGTGGAGTGAGGCCTCTTGATGGAGGAGGCGCACTCGTAGGAGGAGACGGCGACGGACGCTCTGCTCCTGGACCCTGCCAGCCAGACCGCAGCCCGTGAGACAGACAGCTTCAGCAGGACGTGAGCAGCTCAAGTGAAGCTCACCCGAGCCCTTCAGGAAACAATCCACAGCTCGGTCGCTGATGGCCGCCTCGCTCGGCTTGATGTCCACGAAGGGTTTGCTCCCGATTCCCATGGAGACCATCTCCTGCATGCGCAGCTCTGCCAGCCAAAAGGGAAGAGATGGTCAGACAGAGCGGCCCGCTGGCGGGGGACCACGCTGCGGAGGGACAGCAGGCTGAAACAAACCTCCGTGGGTCGGAATAAATCCACGACACAAGTGAGAAAACAGGGAGGATGAACACTCTCAGAAGGGTCTAGAGTGCACCATGTCATGAAAGGTTGAGAACCACGCCAGCGTGGGACGGAAGGAAGCGCACCTCTGTTCCGGAGCGCCTGTCTCCACAGGATCTTGCCGACGACGGACGTCCACGCAGCCTTGACTTCGGCAGAACCGGCCTGAAGAACGAAGGTGTCCTGCGACTTCCTCCGGCGAAACCAGATCTCAAAGCGCAGGCCGCTGTCTCCAACACTTTCGGTCATGCCGATCTCCGCCGTCTGGTGCGGGAGATCTTCATCACCGAGTGGGAACCAAGATCAGGATCTCACCTCCGGACGGACCTTAAAGGACTGCTTGTAGATGTACACGTCGTACCCCCCTTCCACTCGTTTGGTCTTGCTGAAGAGGACGAGGTCTTCAAACAAGAAGACGTGGCGGAGGTATTTCCGGCGTCCGCACCAGACGATGAACTCGTCCTGGCAGCGGAGTTGACCCTGCTCCTTCAAGTTCACCTGCGGTGGGAAAGGCAGATGGTCACCGGCGTCTCAGAGAAGATCAGAGCTGGGACTCCGGACTCACGTCGCAGCCCCGCACGGCGTCCATGGCCAGCAGGTCGTTGCCGTGGCGCAGCTGGAACTTGACCATCTCCTGGGCCGCGCGGAGGTCCGTCAGCTCCTGCTCCCGACTCTGGCCGCACTCCTTGATCAGGTCCTTCAGCAGCAGAGCGTACTTGCTCATCCTCTGGACGGGCTTCAGCAAGTACGACGCCAGGTCCATCTTGTCTCCCAGCTCCAGCTGCTTGTTCTGCATGCGACAGCGATTGGAGTGAACTTAAGCCAACAGGTCACGTGACCGCGCCATGTCAGAGGAGCGACTTGACAGACGGGAAACCAACGTCACGTTTCCAGACGCACCTTGAAGAATTCGTTGCCATGGCTGCAGAGCAGGGCGTCAGACTGGGGCTTGTTCTTGCTGTACAGGGCGTACATTCCAAAGTGATCCTCCTGCACACAAGAGGAACAAGTTACAACACTGCGGTGCTCGGCGACCCATGCGACTGACTCACATGTCGGAGGAAGCAGCTGCTGACGGACCACGGGGAGCGAGCGCACGCCTCCAGCTCCTTCAGGAAGTACCGGCAGTGGAAGTCCCACAGCTTCTCCACGTTCCCAAAGATGACGCCGCGCTTCCCCCGGAGGCCCTGGGGCAAATCCAGCCGCTCCATCTCCGGAAAATAGTGCTCCGTGATGTAGCCGAGCGAGCGAACGTACTCCCGCTCCGTGGAGATCATCTCGTCCACGATGTGCTGCACTTTACTGCGGCGGAAACAGCAGGTGAAGATCAGGTCTCTGGCGTTGCCGGGGACCAGCCACTGACCTGCTGTGCTTCTTGAGATCCCCTTGGCTGACGGACGGAGTGGACATGCTGCGGCCGCGTCCCACCTCCGGCCTCTGCAGCTTCTTCTCTGCAGACACGTTGTTGGTGACTTCCAAACCCTTAATATAGACGCCGGTGTAGCCGACATCTCTGGGGCTCAGCTCGTAGCTCATCGTCTTCTTCATGATCTTCTTCATGGGCTCCTTGCGAATCCGTGACGCTCCCGAGTAGACGGGCTCGGAGACGCTGGAGTCCAGGGTGCAGTCGCTGTCTGTGTCGTCGAACACGGACGGACTCCGTCTGGCAGTGCTGTCGGAGGCGAAGCGCGCGAGGGAAGAGACGGAGCTGCACGGGCTCTCGGGGAAGGCTCCGGCAGACTGAGGCTTGTCGTCCTCTGAAGTCGGGGCGACGACCACCCCATTAGCGCAGGAAGACACATCTGGCAAAAGCAAAGGTCCACTCTGTTGATGGCGCTCTGGAGTCATAACGTGCCTCTCGACTGGTTTGCTGGAATCGGCAGCCAATGCCTGAGCCAAGGTTTCTTCCAGCTGCTGCTTGGTCTGCTGACACTCGCTCCACAGCGCGTTCCACCGCTGCAGCAGCTGAGGACTGTCCAGCGACAGCACCATGTCATTCAAGGGGCTGAAGTTGTCCACGGAGAACTTGGAGGCTTCAGTGCAGTAATCCCGCAGCGTTGGGATCACGCTCAACGAGAGCCGAGAACTGGCGGCGTCCAGGTTGAGATGACGGATGTAGTCCAAGCAGTGCTCCATCCAGTGGTTCGCCTTCAAAAACCAGAGGTTGAACACACCTGTCCACGGAGAAGACAACGTTTCCAAATCGAACACTCACAGAGTCGTAGAACTCGTACAGATTGCCGAGAGTGTCTAGATGAATCTTGCGTCTCTCCGCTCGACTCAGGATGGAGCCCAGATGTTGCTCGAAATCCAGGAAGACCTGAGGTGGAACGCTTTCCGGAGACTCCTTGACCAGCTGCAAGCCGTGTCGCTGCTGGCGCTGGGGCAGCAAGCAAAGGGATTAGCAAGTGCAGAGTCAGAGGAAAGGCCGAGTCCATTTCTGTTTACCACCGACTCCTCCAAGAAGAGCTCCAAGCGCTCCTTCATGGCTGCTATTTTGCCCACAGACAAAGACAGGACCTCCAAAGGTGCCAGGTGTTTCGCCCCCTCCACACTGAACCACACCTTGATCTGATGAAGGAGTGAGATTCAGAGCATCATTCTACAGACACAGTTGCTTCGGCTGAATCGCAACGCTAAATAAGTGCTCAAAACCAGACGCGAGCCTTTGCAACATCACTGGAGGTGGAGCCTAGAATGGTCTTCAGCCTCAGGATCAGAGGAGAAAGGTGAGCTGGACCTTCTAGTGGAGCAGGGAAGCCTGTTCTTCTCACCAAAAGACGAGGAGCTTCATCAGAAATAGCTGAAGCTAGTTTGAAGCTTTGAACGCAGCAGGACTCGGCTTTGAAACGCACACAAGCAGCAAGTGAAAGGGAACAGCTGAGCCGCCTTTAGAGAGTCCAACATCCCCTTCAATTTGACGTTTACGTTTTCACGTTACCCCTCAGTGTTTCGGAGCCTTCGGACCAATAAAAATATGCACGTCACTCTCAAAAACAGCTCATTATTGGCTGCCACTTCCTCTGCCTCAGTGCAGCTTGTTGACATTCGGCACCTCCAGTGATGTCATGAAGGTGCTGGCCAAACAGGTCAGTTGGACGACAGGTCAGTTGGATGATAGGTTTGGACGACAGGTCAGTTGGACGACAGGTCAGTTGGATGACAGGTCAGTTGGATGATAGGTTTGGATGACAGGTCAGTTGGACGACAGGTCAGTTGGGTGATAGGTCAGTTGGACGACAGGTCAGTTGGGTGATAGGTCAGTTGGACGACAGGTCAGTTGGACGACAGGTCAGTTGGGTGATAGGTTTGGATGACAGGTCAGTTGGACGACAGGTCAGTTGGGTGATAGGTCAGTTGGACGACAGGTCAGTTGGATGATAGGTTTGGATGACAGGTCAGTTGGACGACAGGTCAGTTTGGTGATAGGTCAGTTGGACGACAGGTCAGTTGGACGACAGGTCAGTTGGATGATAGGTTTGGATGACAGGTCAGTTGGATGACAGGTCAGTTGGATGACAGGTCAGTTGGGTGATAGGTCAGTTGGACGACAGGTCAGTTGGGTGATAGGTCAGTTGGACGACAGGTCAGTTGGATGACAGGTCAGTTGGGTGACAGGTCAGTTGGACGACAGGTCAGTTGGATGATAGGTCAGTTGGACGACAGGTCAGTTGGACGACAGGTCAGTTGGATGATAGGTTTGGATGACAGGTCAGTTGGACGACAGGTCAGTTGGACGACAGGTCAGTTGGATGATAGGTCAGTTGGGTGACAGGTCAGTTGGGTGATAGGTCAGTTGGACGACAGGTCAGTTGGGTGATAGGTCAGTTGGACGACAGGTCAGTTGGATGACAGGTCAGTTGGGTGATAGGTCAGTTGGACGACAGGTCAGTTGGATGATAGGTTTGGATGACAGGTCAGTTGGACGACAGGTCAGTTGGATGACAGGTCAGTTGGGTGATAGGTCAGTTGGACGACAGGTCAGTTGGATGACAGGTCAGTTGGGTGATAGGTCAGTTGGACGACAGGTCAGTTGGATGACAGGTCAGTTGGGTGATAGGTCAGTTGGACGACAGGTCAGTTGGGTGATAGGTCAGTTGGACGACAGGTCAGTTGGATGACAGGTCAGTTGGGTGACAGGTCAGTTGGACGATCACAGACGAATGACCACTCACCTGCTGCGTTTGCTCCTCGAACCTGCGCACCTCCAGGAGGCTCTCCAGCCGTTTCTGCCACTTGTTGGAGAGGATGACGAGCTTGTGCACCTCCTCGTCCACCTGATTGTAAAGTGAAGACAGCAGGTCTACTGCGTCCCTGCGACACAACCGCGGGGGGGGGGTCAGTCCGCTGACGTTCACTTCAGCCACAGGTGAAGGGCGGGCACCTGTAGTTCTCATTGTCGCAGGACTCCTCCTTCCTGATGCGGGCGAGGATGGTGCCACCTTCCAGACGCAACCTGTTGAGCCCAGCGTCCTCCAGCACGCACCTCATGAGCTTCTTCTGCCGCGTCATCACGTCCGACACCTCCTGAGAGGGACACCAAAGTGACATGAGAACGGCGGGTCAGGTGGCCCGCAGGTGCCGGGACCGACCGCGGCAGTCCGCAGCTCGGCGCCGCTGCTTAAGGAGGTGATGGACTCCTGGAGAGATGAGATGGCGGCGCTGCAGCTGCTGGCAAACGGCTCAATTTTCTGTGAGGGTGGGAGTGAGAAGGGCGTTGAAGATGATCAACATGAGAGTCAATCCTCTACGGCAACTGGCGTCTGAGCTGCTGCCCGGGTCACACCCACCTGTCTGAAGTGGATCCAGTGGCTGTGGTCGTAGTGGAAGGTACCGTCCAGCTCAGGTGTGAGCTGGCTCTGGTCGACGTGCTTCAGCAAGGCCTTCAGCGAGGACAGCGTCTCCGTCTGAGGGCGGAGAACTGGGTTAGACTCCTGTCGGCAGGCGAATCTCCAGGACTTATGTTTCTGGCCAGCGCTCACCGGCAAGCTGGCGTCTCGCTCTGTCCTGGCAGCGCTCTCCTTGTCCGCCAGGATCAGGACGGAGTAAAGTGCGTTCGGTACCAAGGTCTGAAAACACACGTTTCAAACGCAGCATTTACAACCCGCTCAAGTTCAAAGTGGACATGAGCTGTGGTTGGTAAATCATCATCCGAGCGTGTCTTTCGCAAGTGCGTGTGGTTGAAAACAGACAAGCAGGCACAGGCTTCCCACACAAGCCCTTCGCTGAAGAATGTCTGGGAAGTCAGGTGAGTTGTTCTCGTGCAGGCAGAGGTGGCTCACCTGAAGCTCAGACAGAGACGACCACAGAGCAGGAGCCGGCGGCTGTTTCCTGCTGTCGATGACAACGGTCACGCCTCGGTCTCGCCGCTCTTTCCTGAGCAGAGTGAGGCGGCATCAAGCAGACGCTTCAGCTCACACCAGAAAGAGTGTGAAACTCACCGCAGGGTTGAGTAGTAGTAGCCCAGTAAAGAGGTGAGCGTGCAGCTCTCAGCGGCACACACCTGAGCGTGGCTGCACACCTGCAGCACCGCCCTGCCGCCGCGATCCCGACCCCCTGCGAGAGAGTTGCACGCAGTCAAACCCCGTCACAGCCCCAGCACTAACTGGTCTCCACCTGGTAAGATCACAGCACCCGACGCCAGCAGCTCCTGGTTGACCTCCGACGTCATTTTCGGGAGACACTCGGCCAAGGAGCTGGACTTCTCTCCACGGTGTCGCCGGCTCTCACTGTGGTCCTCATGGTGCCCTGCCAAGAGATCAGACAAACTCAGACACAAGCCTCCATCCAACAACCGTAACTCTTCCAGAAAGAGAGCGATTATTAGAGGTGTGACTCATGATGGAGACCAGGTGGAGTCGGGATCTGTGCTGGCTGCTCAGAACTTCTGCCTGCAGGCCACCTTTACAAGAATGCTGCTCCTGACATTCCCAAACAGCAGCGCCGTTTCCAGGGGTAGCGAGAGCCGTAGACAAGATCCATCACTTCAGGAGGGCCCTCACACAAATTACCAGCTGATGGAAGATGGACCCCATTAGTCTGAGGCAAGCTTGTGAGGCAGTGAGAATCAGCCGCGCAAACCCATCTAAAGAGCATCTTCACCCCACCTCAGAGGGTTTGAAGGTCCAATCCAGGTGAAAGAGGAGTTTCCAGGTGTAAGCTATCCACCAGAAACTGTGTTAATATCGCGCAGCACATCGCTGTTCAGTGATGACCGCACTCAACTGGACAACTGTGAGCCAGACAACGGAGGAAAAATGTCGCTCAAAAGGCCATGTGGTCTGCAGGGATGCGCGTCTCGTCTGGTGACACACACACACACCCACTCATCTGCCCTCAGCATCACAACACGGTGTGTTTAACCACCACTCGCCACGGCGCTCCAAATATAGCCACCTCATGATGACTGAAACACACTGATTTCCTCTCTTGCTGAAAAGGACACCATCAGAAAAAAGGCAGACCGAACAAAGAGGAGCGAAGCGTAAAGCCAGGGGGGCGGACACGCTGAGCAACCCGGGCAGAGCCACCGCTCCATCGGTTCTGAAGGCTCAGACTCTGGCAGCTCAGCCTCTATTGTTCCAAACTCCGGTGAATTTCCTGTGCAGCGATGTGACCTGTGTGCCTTCGTTTCCTTTGTTTTCGCAGGATGTGACACGCGGAGAGTAAAGCCTCTGGTGCTTTGTGACTTTTCCACAGACTGGCAGCTTCGGCCTTTACATTTACCCACCGGATCCTTGCGTGTTGTGCGCCTGTCGCAGCTCCGGAGTCATTCACGTTAAGGTTTCAGGTGTCCTCCGTGAAGCTGACTCGCTGTTTGAAAAGCTCCCTTTCACTGGTGACCCCCCAGCGGCCGGTCGCTTCACAAAGGACACTTTTGTAAACGCAGCAACCCATCTGGGATAAGGACACCCCATCCTACTGTACCACATAGTAGGACGCGGGGTCAACAGGGTCGCGAAGCTTTTGTGAGCATGCAACAGAACCCTCCTTCTCAGGAACAGCGACATCTTTAATCCAACAATATTGAGCTGTAAAAGTGACGGATAGAGACGCGCCCGTCGTCCTTTACCCAGTCTGAACCTGAAAGTGAAGTCAAGTTTCCAGGGCTGGGCTGCACATCACAACACAGAGAGGGCCTTGAAAAGCAACCTGTCACCAGTGACGGCGTTCAAGCATCAGTTCACTCCCCACTGAAGACTTTAAACGCTGCCACCCGGTGAGCTGTTGGAGCAGGTCCTGCCGCAGGCTACGATGACATAACCGGCCCCAGAAATCCCAATCCGCACCCGGGTTTGCCGCCCCCCCGGGCACAGATAAGTTGAGAAGCGTGAAAAGCAGATTCCAGCCCTTCATTGTTAGCAGTACTGTAAAGCAGACACCTACCCGGCCGTTCCTTGCCGCCCCTCTTCTCCACACCAGGCGACGCCGCCTCCACGTCCAGCTTGCCAAAGCGCAGCGCGTAGCCATTCACGAGTTTCTTGGGAGAGATGCTCACTGAGCCTCCAGAAGAAGACCTCTCCCGATGGCCTTTCACCTTGCGGGTCCGCTCCAGGGACTTGGATCGCCGCTCGGCCCTTCGCTCCGCGCTGCGCCTCTGCAGATACATCAGCGGCGTGCTGGGCCTGGAGTCGTCTCCACCGAGCCGGCCGCGACTCCGCGATACGCGTTCCCGGGTTTCTGGACTGCTGCCTGGAGTCGGCGATCCGTTTCTTAAAGCAGGACTGTGATCTGAACTTTCCTCCAGCATGGACTCAGAGCTGGACCCGAGACTCATTGGGTTCTGAAGAGCCTCCATGTAGGACTTCCTAAAAAGCCTTCTGCTCTCAAAGGTGCCTTGAGAGTCTCGGGGGATCCTTCGGCGAGGATCCGGGTTACTCGGGTCGGTAGCGAGTGAAAGCATGGCGGGCACCGTGTCTGCGGCGCTGTGGGCCTCCCCACTTGGCCCCAGCTCCGTGATGGGAGCAGAGGCGTCTGTGGTGTCGACATCGTGGTGAGGCGAGGTGGGCTCTGAGAAGGTGGAGTCTGCTCCCTGAGAGAGCAGCGACTCTCTGGAGCTGCGGTGACTATCCAAAGTCCCAGTAGATCCACTGGTGCTGAGATGGCCACGGAAGGCCCCTCTGCTACAGCGGGGCTGCATGGCGGCGTCCCCCACAAACAGAGGCTGGGCCACGTTCTTCCACGGAGTCCGGTACACAGCCGTTCCCGTTGTGAGCAGGCAGTTCTGCAGCGGGTGCAAGCGGCGCTCAGCTACAGCATTCTGCAAGAAGTCAGCGGTGAAGACGCTGCCGTACATGCTCTCGGGGACGGGGATCTCGGCGAGGGCCTGCCCGCTGGCCGACAGGCATTTTATCACCAGCTTGGCACTCTTGCGGCCTAAAGGAACAATCTGGAAGTAGAAGTCCCCTTGCTTCAGCCGGACTTTGTGCAAGGGGGCGAGCTGCAGGACCACCTTCTCGTGGATGCAGAGGGGCCAGCCTTCGTGGTAGAAGAGCAGCCCTCGGAATTTCACCTGAAACAGAGAAGTCCACCAGTCATTTTCTTCATGTTTAAACACATGTTTACCCTCACTAGAAAGGCAAGGTGTTCCACCAGATGAGTCACTAGCTGCTAGCGTTTGACTCAAGAGTCAGGCCTCCTGAAGCTACACTCAGAGAGAGGCTTCAGAGCAAGGGTTCCGGGGCAGGACTCCTAAAGAAACACCACCGGAATATAAACGTCTGAGGCAGCAACGCCGGGTCCTGACGGACGAGGATGTCTCACTGCTTCATTGTCTCCCAGGAACCTCAGCAGTCTGATGGTGGGTCATCACGCAGCCAACAGACTCACTCCTCTCTCAGGTTGCTTAACCGCTTGGATGCCACTGAAAACCTCTGACTGTCACTCTCCCGATCCCCGATCCCGAAGACTTACGCAGGATTCTTGCTGGACTGCCTGGAGGATCCGTTGGGCAGGGAGCAGAAAGTCGATGAAGCAGCGCAGGCCGTCGCCCCGGTACTGCCGCTCCACCACGCTGAAGAGCTGCCACAGAACAGTGGCGGCGGTGACGCCGAAGGGGCGGTACAGGGCCGAGAGAGTGTTCTGGATGCAGCTATCCAGCGATTCCGCGTCCTGCAGGAGAAACGCCGATCAGCTCTGAATCTGAAGCCGCTCCATCCGGAGCACAGTTTGGACTCGACGGATGAGGAATTTAAAAAGGCGAGGCAGCAACGGGTCGAGGCATAAACAACGCACACTGAGTTGCTTCCGGAATGGTTGGCTGGACGGCTGCTCGTGTCCTGGGTCGACGCACATTTGTGTCTGGGATGGCGTGAAACATGGTCCTCCTTACATACTACGGAGAGACACTCATACCCATGATGCACTGCAACAGTCCACGCCGAAGATCCACCGCAAGCGATTCCTTCATCTGAAGAAACTGAGCCTGACCATCACAGAACAATACGTTTCTTACTGACCACGATGCAGCCGGGTCAGGAAGTGGGACTACGTCCATCAGACGGCAGGGGAAACACCTGGGAGCAGTGACGCCACCAAACAGCAGAAATGGAAAGTTCTCACTGGAACACGCTTCTCTAAAAACAATCGGCACCGACCCATCTGTGACCCAACACTCGCTGAGCTCGAGGCTTGGACACTGGGATGACAAAGAACTGAAACACACCTGTCTCGATCGGCGTGCTGATCCGTAAGCTCCAGGTTTCCTAGCACATGAACTTTCTAAGGTTGTCGGGACGTATCTGCCGACATCGGCAGCGCCGTCCTTGCTCTGAGGAAGAGAAGAGCGGAACCACACAGACAGCAGTCCCCCGCTCTTAACCATGGTGAGGAGAGAGACAGCTCAAAGATGCCCTCACACACTTCTTAAAATCAGGCCACTGCTGATGCTCCAGCGGATTTACAGCCCTGCTTCTGCACTTCTCCGCTGGCCGCCACCATCAATTAGGGAGGGAGAACAGTCCAGCGCATGGAGACACAAGACTCATTGTGAAGCCCGCCTCTCTCCGAGGTACGCGCCGTACAGTGTTGGCGTCCCGAAGCAAAACACCCACATCCATTAGCAGCCCAGCGCTTTTTGTGAGAGAGCAAAGCATGAGTCACTGCTGCAGGGGAGCAGCCCAGGCTTTACTGGACCGAAGCTAGCAACGGAAGGAGAGCCAGACAGCGACAGGTGAGGCACGACGGCCAGTCGCGCTCCAGAGTGCCAATGCGAAAATGAGGCGATGAACCTCATTCAGGCCAAAAAAATGCAGCACGGTAAGAAGGAACTGCAGAGAAGGCGCTGCACGGTGCACGCTCCTTGGCATCATAAACACACTGCAGATTTTTTCAGCCACTCAGATCCAAGGGCTTTGTCAGTAGCTTCCTGGGTGACACAAGACTCCAGTGGAACAGATTACACTGCAGGTGTTCAGAAGGTTCTCGCTCCCAGGTGGAAGTTCTCAAGCCACAGCCAGACTGAAGAGAGGAGGGCGCACGGCAAAGAGAGAGCCCCCGACACATTTAGTAGGTCAGAGGCACAAAAGAAGCTGCCTACCAGCTCTCCATCAGAGCGTGAAGCCACCAGGGGGGGTGTAACAGGAGCCCCACGCAGGCTCCTCACTAACCGAGACACAAAAGAGCCTGAGAAAGTTGCCCAGACCTGCTCTGCTGCCAGGTGGCAGGACGTTAACAAAAGAGTCAGGTGTGACGGTTACTTCCGGTGCTACTCCCAACTCAGGTACGCTGTATCTCCGAGGCTGCTGTGTAATAACTGCTTTATTATGCTGAGTGCGGCGAGCCGCGAAGCTAACCGCAGGCAGATGCCCCCCATGGTCTCCTCAGTCAGTGGACTTCAGAACATTTGAATACAGAGGTGTTCCCTTCCCTGGGGGCTCAACCGTCGAGGGTGGACCTCAGATTCCAGCTGCACTTAAAGGGTTGTCACACGGTAATTTCCTGCCACCAACTTAGTCCAAGCAAGCGTGACGTCATCCGTGACTCACGGTCGCCGTGTTTGCGAACAGTCGAGATTCCATTTCTGCAGTTTAATCTGGACTTAGTAACGTTCAGACGGTGTTGGGTTGGAAGTGTTTGGGATATTCCTTCTGTCCCACCTCCATGGCTTCACCTCGGTACAGTTCCCCTGATCCTCCATCACGTCCTCCTGATGAACAGCTGTGTCCTTCAGGATGTCGTTCCTTCACAGTCACCTCCTTTCTGAACCTTCCAGAACCTCCCTCGGCCCAGCGGGCCACAGAGAACAGACAGCACAGCCCGCTGTCAACAAGGAAGGACGCAGAACTGTCTTCTTAAGAAACACATGACTACTGGGGCACATGAAACATAAGCTCAACGCCCCTGAAGCTGTGAGGAAATCATCGGAAACCCTTTCATGAGCTGCTTCTGACTGAGCAGTGGAGCTACTCCGACAAGCACCAGCCGTACAACAGTGAACCGAGCACAGTGCTCGGTCATTCCGGGAGAAAAGCAGTGACTTAGGAGAAGGTTCCAGCTGCTTTGGCGTCAGGTACGCACAAACCCCAGTGCTCCAGCGGCAGGTGAGAGAAGTTGAAAGGTAGAAGATCAGCTGCCCAGCAAGAGCGTTGTACCTTGATACTCAGGTAGTTGTCACAACTGCGTGATTTGGCTCTGGGCTGCATTTTGATCCAAAGCAAAGTTCCTCAGATCCCCAGCGGAGCAGTGGCCAGGCTGTGGGCTCCGGAGCGTAATCCAGCGAAGGTCATGGCTGTCACATGAGCAGGTCCAAGTCTCCGAGCAGACTAAAGTGCAGGAGCGTGTGAGGAGCGCCGGCTTCCCTCGTCACTGTCCCTCCCTCCCTCCCTCCCTCACATCCTCCCCCGCCCTCCGGCTCTCTGCTCCCCCTCCAGCTGCAGCTTCAGCCTCATCATTCAGGGCGAAACACAACCCCCCCTCATCCCTTCCAGCCCCCAGCAGGGGTCGGTCTATGACTAACTCCTCTCCTGACCCCACACCCCCCCTCCCACGGCGGGCCCTCTTTGTCCCGCCGATACAAATGGCCTGGGGTTTCAGCTTATTCTGCTGCTTTTCAAAAGAAAAAAGAAAGGAAGACATCAGCACAGGATCGGTGGCTCGGGTCGCCCCCTTAAATATGGCTGCTTTCGCCGTCACTGACCGACATGTGTTGCACACCTCGGGTCAGATTAACAGCCAGGAATGAAATGAAGTTTCCAGCCAACTTCTTCTTCGGCCAGGACGACGACGGACCTGAAGATGAGCTCAATATTGCGACACTTGCAGCAACAGGTGACCGCTTCAGTCCATGAGCCGCCAGTCTTGGATGAGAGTGACAGCTGAATGACCTCATTCCCACAGTGTTCCTGGAGGTTCATCTGTTTCTTCTACCATTTTGCCAGTCTTTTCTGTCCAAGAAGACAGTGACCTCAAACTGATTATTATTATTATTATGACGAGTGAATGTCACTTCAGGCTTCAGTCCAAAATGACCTCCAAGATGGTTCCCAGTCAGACTGTCGGAGTTGAGCTCCGTTCCAAGACTCAACACAAGAAATGAGAAGAACGTGGTCGACAAGAAGGTATCCTTTGTGAGACGATGGCATTAAAGAGTGAACAGAGGAGGGGGCGTAATTAGATTGGTTTATATTTAGAGGGACGATTCGGGCCAGGCCACAGCGTCTGCAGACATCCATATACTTACAGGGGCCGTTTATTTAGTCTCAGTCTCCAGTGACACCGGGCGACCTACACTCGAGTCATTTCTGCCCGCCTCACACTCGGACACAGCTTTTGATTCCGCTCCAGCTTTTCCCTACATCCTTCTCCTTTCACATTCCACTCCAGCAAATCCACTCAAGTTCAAACTGAAGTCACACCGTGAGAGGAAAGCAGAGCGACGACACACCAACTCTGGCTCCAAACACAAGTTGGGTGATCTCATTCCTGAACACCACCATTCCAAACTCCACACACCAGCTAGCCACGTCAACAGTGAGTGACCTGGAGCGTGCGGTTTGTTTCCACTCACGCAAAAAGTCCCGCTCTTCCTGTTTTCCTAAGCGCCAAACTTAAAATAGCCGACTTCTGGTAAACCTGATGGCAGCCCGATAGAGAGTCCCCCGGGTGGCACAATGGGCCCGAGCACATTAAGCAGTTGTCATCGTCCCAGCTGAAAACATGGAGTGGATTCCCAAAGAAGGAGAGCCGCTGAAGATGGGTGGTCAGCACCAATTAATGAGTGAGCCCACACACACACACAGGCACTCAAACACCAAACTGTGGAATGTCACACCTACCACACTCAGTACCAACCCCACCGTTCCGTCCCCTGAGCTGGACTCACTTTGGATTCTATTTGAATTCAGTCTGATGGGTGACGACAGGACGACCCATCTGGAGCTCAGCTGTTTGAGAAGAAAAGCTCAAGTCAGACAGCCAGCAGAGGACAGAGTGTCGACCCTCCACCAGCTGGAGATCCACCGCGAGATCAGAAAGTCGACCATTCTCTTGCACCATGCCAGGTTCAGTCGGGGCAGCCCTGGGTCTGAGGGTCACTGGAAGGAAGAGCACGCCACCTGTCATGACCCCGCCGTCACATTCCAGCACAAAAGCCGGTGTTTTGTTTGAGCAGGTGAGGAGCAGGACGGTGGAGTTGCAGCAGAAGACCCTCCAGAGATCCCACGCACAGACTTGAGCGGACCTCAGAGGAGCGTGCCATGCAGCGACACATCAGAAGTCTGACTCAGCAATATGAGTAGAGGCAGGTCTTCCATCGACCATTGCAACCGCACATCATCTTGGAACTTCAGGAGGTCTGGTGAAGGTCAAACATACCAAAGACGGAAGCAAGTGGCAGGAGCTCGTGCCGCCTTGTCGAAGATCCAATACAGTTACCACTGAATTTAGTGAGAACGTTTGCTCCCCCGCACTCAGACAGCAACAGAATCACCACTTCTCAACGCCAACATTTTTAGGATAGCACCTTGAAAACAAAGAGCACTCACCTAAAACGGCTCCTGAGCTTGAGAGGGTTCAGCAGCACACGCAGCGGTGGAGCTGCTGACGGTTGCCTCACCAGAGGGGTAGACCTGCCCCCGAGTCCGACGTGTTCCATCAAACACACCGGGAAGCATCACAATGTTCCAACCCCCGCAGGCATCCCAATTCCTCGGCGGGGCGTCTCCCTGCTCCTTTATCTACACCCATCTCCTCTGGTGCGCAGCAACTCCACTGCCATGTCGACAAGGTCTACACCAGTGTTTTCAGCCAGTGTGCCGTGGGAAATGTTCCCGCTTCACCCAATTCGTTCGGTATGGTGGCATTAAATATGAACAACTAGAGCTTGTTGTCGATCGACCAACGTGAGCAGATCACATTCTTTCTATACACTATGGATCTATGCTGATGCTACTCATCCATTGCTTCACAACGCTCCTCTTCCCATACGCTCACAGCGAAGAAGCCAGTCAAACGGCCAACATCGACTAGTTTTTTTTTTACGCCTGATGCGCCTCTGACCTGAAGAACGATGGATTGTTAAAACTGTCAGCGCCGCAGAGCTAACGTGACGTCTCCCTTCCAAACGTTGACACTCGTAGACTATCAAAGTTTGTGTCGTGGTTTAAAAGTTGGCTAAAAAAACTAAAGGCGGAACCCAATAAATGCGCTCCAAAATGTGGCGACATTAAATATGAACAACTGGAACTTGTTGTCGATCGACCAACGTGAGCAGATCACATTCTTTCTACACACTATAGATCTAAAGGCGGAACCCAATAAATGCGCTAGTCACTCTGAACGTCACACATCTGCAGCCTCGCAGATCACGAGCAGCTCTTTGGTTCTTCCCACAGATCTATTCCGAGGGGAAGAAGAAAGGCAGAAGCAGAGAACAGAGGCAGGGAGTGGACCACAGGGAGGGCGGGGTGTTTCCTGTTTCCATTGCTCTAATTATACTCGTCTCGTGGGCCCGTGAGGAAGAGGAATTTTGACCTGCCAGTCCACTATCTCGTGCTAGTTTTGCTTTTCAGGAGAGAGGAGGCACAAACGGCAGCGTGAAGGACAAGTTCAGTCAGGACAGGTAAGGTGGGTGACATGTCCATGAGATGTGACGGACGACTCGGATTGAGCCCCTCGACCGGACTGTGGATGCATCTGCTTCAAGAGGTGGCGAGTCCAGCTCCTGAGCCTGTTCCACACGGCAACCACCTGAGGCTCCTCCTCTCTCGTGGAGGATGTGGAAACACAAAGCTCTTTTGGGCAGGATATGATCAGAAACCACCTGGCGAGTGCACATGAGAGGCAGAGGGGGGTTGGAAGAAGAGCTGGGGACAGAGAAGCTTTCACCAGGCAGCTTCAATCGCCTAGCAACCGCACCGTCAGCCAGGAGCAGCGGCAAGCGGCAAGAACACTTTTGTGCGGCTGAATTAGCCAACCATCTTCCCCTCCGCTCAGCCCCCGGCTTAATCGACTGGAAATGGGGGGGTGGAGGGGCTGGCCAGGGTTGGGGTGCAGGGTGTAGAATGGAGCAATTGTTCCCATGAAGGCTTCATGTTGGGCCACTTTGATGTTTCCCCGTGAGTGTGTCGGGGGTGAGGGGTGGGGTTCACTGACCTCTCCGCACAAAGGTGCGGTAGCACGGAAATACCATTTGTTGTAGGAAAGAAAGGCTGGGGATTCGGTCATCCCGCGTCAAACCCAAGGCCCGTGGGCCAAATCCGGACCGTGAAGACATTTCATGTGGCCCAAATTATTGGAACAACTAGACATAAAAGGGAAAATACCAATGATGCTGTGGAAGTGACGCCGCATCTTCTTTCACTGCAAGAACAGGTTCCTCCTTTGAAGGAAGCTGATCAATCGCGCCGTGCTGCATCCGAGCCATTTGTCTGGCTGGCTCCGGATCAGCTGGAACGCCGTGATCCTTCTGGGATGGTGACGTTCAACTGTGAAGAGTGAAACCTCAGGGGTTCCTACGCCACGGCATGTGGTCTGACCTGCAGGTTGAGACCACCAGAAGTTGTAACAGCGTTTGGTTGCCACCTAGTGGTGAGGAACGTGTAAGTACAGCTCATATTGAGTGCGTCTTTTGGCCACTCTGGCTTGTCTCCTGAACGAACTATATGTTTATTAAAATATATAAAAGACAAAAAACATATACGCACAAATATGTTCATGATAAAATATGCATATTCATGTGTTATCATTATACAGTAAAGTGTGTTTACAGATATACATTTTTTATACATAAAGCAAGATACTTTGGCATTGAAACTGGCAGTGGTGATTCGAACCTCGGGACACAGTGGGTCCCTCCTGTGAACAGCTCGAGAGCAGCAGCACCGTTACACCTGAGATCCATGCTTCGGAAAGAACAACGCCACTGTGGTGACATATAGCTTCAAGTCTCTTTCTGAGCGCAGTGGCCACCTTCAGCACGGTGCCACACTGGTTGACTTCGACGGCCCTTCACACTATACCGACGGGATACATCTGTGTAGCTTACTAGAGTCAGAAGGTCCTGGCTCCTGCTCCCATCATGTCTGGTGGTAGTGGTGGTAGTGGTGGTGGTGGTGGTGTTCGTGGTGATGGTGATGCTCGTGGCGCTGGACCACAGGTAGCACCGAGCCGGGGCTGCCCGGCGCCGCGAACGCCGCCTCTCTCTCCGGCCCCGGGGGCACGGCGGTGGGCTGCTGAGGGTGGGGGTGAGGGCTCAGTGGCGCTCTGGATGGGGACAGGGCCTCTCTGGCTTTGCCTCGGATCCGCCTGCTGTGACTGTACTGCAGCGGGTGGCTGGCGGGCTGGTGCGGCATGTGGTACACGTCCTGACCCCCGGCCTGCAGCCAGCCGTGAAGAGGGCCGTGGTGACCCTGGCATTTAGTGGATTTGCCTCCAGCTCCGCCCTTGTAGGTTCCTTTGGGAGACTTGACGGAAGATCCTCTGGCCCGAGCCTCGGCCGGGCCGATGATCTGCGAGCGCCGACGGTGAACACCTTGGGATTCAGGCTCCTGGGAGCGCGAGCGACTCTGAGAACTGTGATGATGATGAGAGTCCTGAGGAGGGGTGCTTCCTGGCAGAGAGGGAGCGAGAGGGCGCCCGAGTTACGATCCTGGTAGCAGACTTGCTCCCCCTCCCAGTCTTATGACGTGCCCAGCAAAGACCGCGCTTCCATTGCGTTGCATTGATTCTCTTGTGGATTTGTCCGTCGTAGGGACCAAAGGTGTCCGCTTACCAAACGTGTCCCACCTGCCGTGGAGTGACGACGTCGGTAGGACACGTTTAGGAAGCCGACACATTTGGTAGCTACGCCGTCACAACACCAAACTGGTCTTGGACACTTGCTGGTACCTTCAAATCTTGAGGTGTAGTTCTCAATCCCAGCCAAGTCCAGGTAGTGATTTCTCCGCTCTGTGTTCTCGTCCACACAGTAATGCTGACCCTCAGTGGTTGCTCCCTCTGCGCTCGGCCCCCTGCCGCTGCGAACACCAGGTTTACTGTCATGTGGTTTTTGCTCCCTGAATGACGGTGAGCTCACCTCACATAGGACAACAGCCTCCTGTCAGCTGAGCGTCCCTCCTCCTGGTGACGGTCTGTGGAGGGGGAAGAGGTGAGCCACAGGAGAAGCCTCAGGAGTGACTGGTGTCCTACCTGTCCCCGTGTCTCTCCTGTGTGACTTGGGCTCCGGCGTGACGGTCAGCTTGACGCGCAGGGTCTTGCTCTTACTGCGGCAGGACTGGTTCACTGAGGCGTCCACCACGTCATAGATGGTATGCATCAGGCTGGACATGTCCTGTGCACGGGAAGGTGAGACTCAGAAAGGAGGAGATTGACCTCACAAGCGCACACCTCTTTTGTCACTTTCCCACTGTTGTCGAAGTCGTACAGCGTGAAGATCCACTCTTGTCGGTTGTCGTCCTCAACGGAGACGTCACACTCGAGGTCCTGCGGCGGGAAACACAACAAGCACGATGCTCACGACCACTTCCACCGCACTGGGACTTTAGAAGCCAAACACTGAAGACTGAGAATTCTCATCTGTCTCAACCTCGTGTCCGCAGGGAATGTTCTGTTACGGCTTACATCCAGGCTGATGCGTTTCTTTCCAGCGGCTCCGGAGGGGTCTCTGTGTGGCTGTCCGTCCTCGGGGTGAAGATACTGCAGGTGGCTCTCACAGCCTTCAGCCTTCTCTGGAGGAAGGGCCACTGGAAACACAGGCGCAAGTTAGCTTCTGGGCTACACCTGACCATGGCGGTCTGACCACCTCGCCGGTCATCTGGCGCTACTCATGTGGCGATGTTGCAGAGCATCTGAAGGTGAGTCAGGAAGTGACGTGTGCAGACCTGACCAGTAACTCAGGATTCCAATCCAGCGAGAAGACGTCGTTCCGCACTTACCCTCTAGGGGGCAGTGTTGATCCGCGAATTGACCTTCCTTCAGCTCCCCGTTTGGAAACTCCTGGGACATGGAAAGAGAGTCAGAGATGTGAGTGAATCTACAGTTCAGAAGCACAGACGCAGAGAAAACAAACAACCCCAGCTCAAGCGTTTCCTACTCAGATGAGAGCGAACATCTGCATGCTGATGGTGCTGCTGCTGAGCCTCAACCTGAAGAAGCGATCAGCTGTCAGAGATGAGTCTTGAAGGCCATACAGAAAGCAAGGCCTTCAAGACTCGCAAGTCGTTCCACACGACCAGGGGATTGTGGAAACAATGAAGAGGAAGTGCAGCACAGGCGCCAAGCCGCAACTATTTCAACAACAAATGATTCATCTTGTTTACGTCATTGTCGAAGCCGCTTCACACACACTTTGAAATCAAACCTCCACAGACTGAGCCAGAGAGATGCGAGCAAAAAAAGGAACTCCGTGTACCTTAAACAGAGCTGAGGCGGCAGAGAGTTCAAACATCTGCATGTGTTTAGGTGAACGAGCGGCGCCTGCCCCCCGGCCACCGCCAGGGCCTGTGGTTCCATTTAACAATCTCAAAGCCCTCACTTCAGAGCAAGAGACCCCCCGCTTGTCATCTGGGCCTGACCTTCACCGCCAGGGTCAGGGTCTGAGCACCTCCTGCAAATTGGTCACAAAGTGGGGGGAACAGGAAGGAGTGACACGCCGACAGGAAACTGGACCGCAGCGGGAAAGACTGATGACAACGGAGACGCTCCGGGCACGATAGATGGGATTCATGACTGTTTCATGACCGTCCCTTTCAGCCAGCGCAGACTTGGGGATCCCGAGACGTTCTCAAGCCACAGCTGCTTCAGAAAACATCCAAGGAAGGATCCTGAACGGCGGCCTTTCAGGGGGGCCGGCCCAAGTCCCCCGACAGAGGCTGGAAGCAGAACTCTGGAGGCATCCCCACCATCCCCAGCTAGAGAAAGGCGAGCACAGAAACACCCCCCTGTCAAATGTGGGTTGCTATCAGCAACAAAAAGACAAACCGATGCAGGCAAAAGGGCCTTCGATGAAGGACGGGATGATTTGCCGCGAATCGCTAATGCTAACCTGAGCCTTCAAAACTGACTCAAAAGAATTGAGTGTTAAAGTTTTCCTGTTGGAAACTGGGGCCCCAAGCACGATTGAGGCTGACACCCTGAGGTCCAGGTTTTCATTTCCAGTGCTGTCTGAAAGCTATAAGAAGAATGTCGCTAGTTAAAGATAGAAACACAGTTTCCAGCTATTGTGGATTGTTGTTTCCTCGCCACGACGGATGCTTTTATCTACCGCGGTCCCCTAATGAAGGGCCGCACGGAAGGACGAGGGATCTCACACTGTTCTGCTGCTCAGAGGAAGATCTGCTGGCTCTCCATAAATGAGTCTATCCAGAAACCTTCACTTTTTTTCAGAGGAGTGGACGTGAGGAATGTTCCATGTGGTCCAGGTGATTTTGAAACAGGGCGTCCAAAACCCCGCCCCCAACCCTAACTCCACCCCCAACACACCACGTCAACAACTCGCTTTGAAATAAACACAGCCGTAACCATCTCTTCCAAAATAACTTGACAGACAACTAAACACGCATCTGAGGCAAATAACAACAAGCAGACATGAACTCAGTAACTGTTGCCACAGTAACACTTTGAAATAATAATAATAATAAAAACATTTTTTTATATATTGATGCAAGATAAGCAGCTGTGATGGTTTTCTAAACTGTCACAACCACGACATTCAAACAACACACACAGTATATAAAGGCTCGGTCAATAGAATGCCTGGAATTCTGATCCCTGTGAAGCTATTTTGCTCTCATTCGTTCGTCCGCTCGCCATTAGAAAGCAATGAGTTTGTTTAGTGAACCATTGTTTCAAGTTTGGAACTGATCTGCGTTTCCTCCTGTCGTCAGCGATCGCGGCGGTAAACAAATATGGCGACGGCGATGGCCAAAATATGGTGGCGAAAGGTTCTGCTGAGGCGTCCGGTTTTTCATGTTTTGCAGTCCATGGTGCTCTCTAGCCAAAAGCCTGCAGGAGACCATCAGGTGGCAGGGCTGACCATCACTCTATGAAGGACAGTTGTTACTGATGACACACATCAATGGTTCTTCATTCAAGCAACTGGAAACCGGGGCAGTTTAAAACACCTCCATCTGAGAGCAGCGACCATCTGTGAATGGGACTTGGACTACACAATGCTGTGGTAACACAACAGTAGAGGATGAATCAAAGTCCGACAGAGCCACTGTATATACTGTAGTTTTGAGCAGAGCAGACAACCTTGCACTTCAAGATAAATGTTTCATTTATACCAAGCCTTTGTTCGGACAAGAAACGGCAAGAGCACGTGAAGGAATGGAGCGAAAAACAAGCCTTCAAACCAGTGATGCGATACCTGAAGTGGTGTCGCTGAGCACCAAAGGACACCAGGAGAGAGAGAGAGAGAGAGGAGAGAGAGAGAGAGAGAGAGAGAGAGGAGAGAGAGTGAGAAAGAGAGAGAGAGAAGAGAGAGAGAGAGGAGAGGGAGAGAGAGAGAGAGGGAGAGAGAGAGAGAGGGAGTGAGGGAGAGAGAGAGAGGGAGAGAGAGAGAGGGAGGAGAGAGAGAGGGAGGGAGAGATAGAGAGAGAAAGAGAGGGAGGGAGAGAGAGGAGAGGGAGAGGAGAAAGAGAGGGAGAGAGAGAGGGAGAGAGAGAGAGAGGGAGAGAGAGAGGGAGGGAGAGAGAGAGAAGAGAGAGAGGAGAGAGAGAGGAGAGGGAGAGAGAAAGAGGGAGAGAGAGAGAGAGAGAGGAGAGAGAGAGAGTGAGAGAGAGAGAGAGCACACCCTCTCCGTGTATTGAGGGAGCTAATGAGAGAGCAGGCTAGGTCGGACCACAGTCTGCAGTTCAACACATGGCAAGTCCATCCCCATCGCCCACGGTGTCGGGCTCCAATCTGCCAGCCACATGTGTAATTAACAGCCCTCTGGCTCCGCGCCGCTCTCATTCTTTCGCTATCAGATCACATACTCTCCTGTAGGCCGTGCTATTATTTCCAGGCAGCCGCATGACAGACAGCATGTGACGCTTCACCAGGAGTCGGTAAGGTTTAAGATCCGCAGCGTTACAGCGCGTGTGACCAGGCGCGTCGACACGAGAGCCGGCGAGCCAGCTCTTTGATGTTTCTTCCTGTTTAATGCACTTCTGCCAAGCTTCCTGCTGCCAGACTTTCATGTGGGATAGAGTAACCAGTGGAAGCTTTCATGACTCCCGAGCAGGTGACATCAGACATCCCTCTCACCCGTCCTCCCGCCTGAAAACACTGCACATCTTTGTTCTCCCCCCTGTCCAACTGACTCGTTCATATCTCTCTCGCGCCCTCTTCAGACCGCGCAAAAGTCTCATGCGACCAGTTTGTCTCGTTTCTGGGACCAAATATTGTGATTTGTGCTCACGCATGTTGGAGTAAACACCAAAACAGGGCTTCAGTTTTGACCTCCAGCGGCGTTTCTGTTTGAGCTCACACGCAAAAGCGCCGTCATCTTGAGCAAACAAAAGCAGCAACTTTACCGCCGCACGGCTCCTGCTACTCACATGTAACTGACACCTCCCCAGACGGGAAAGCCTTAATGACCTCCAGCAAAGCCGCCCGCTCACTCCGACCCACCGTGAATCGGGAGTGATGATGGGGTTTGCAGTGATGGGAATGGGGATTGAGCAGTGTCGAGGAACACGGCGCGGTGAACAAACCCAACAGTCCCGACCGCAGGATGAAACCAAAGAGGGAGCCAAGCCATTGAGGAATAAATGAGCCCCATTCCAGGAGAAACCAACCTGGCCTTGACACAAAACCAGATGTAAGCAGTTGCACCGGCCAGAAGAAGTCAAGGAAGTCAAGGAAGTAACTGAGCCGCACGCATTCTTCGGGCCAACTACGACCTTCATCAGAGCTGCTCTGTACTTGTGAGTCGGACGGGCAACTCTCTCGGGAGCGTGTCCCAAAGCGAATAGATGTGGATGACCTCCATCCCCGTCCTTCTAGTCTTTCGCCCCTGAAGTCGGCACTTGACTCGCTCTGAAACAGCTGTTTCATGCGCCCACACGTCCTGCGGGGCCTTTCAATTTACCCGCTCTGGTTACTCTTGGCCATCATCCCACTCCTGACACCAGCGGCAAATACCTGTCTTGGCCTTCCATACGGCCAGCCACGTGACCCTGGCAGCTAAGAGCCACCTAGAAGACCAGAGGAAGAGGCATGTTTTTGAGTGAACCAGTCCTCCAGGTCGCGGAGAGACAGAACACGCCCACCCCAGACAGGTCACCAGTCAATTGCAGGACAAGTTCAAAGTGAAGTGTCAAAGCGTCCACAGGAAACACAAGCAAGGAGACCAGAGAAGCTCCACACAGAAGGGATGTATTCATGAATAATTTGAAATAATAGGTTTGTTTTTTGTTCCAGAAATATGTGCGGAGGAACAGACAAACAAATGAAACACACAACGATAAAAAATAACTAAACTCAAGACAGCAACAGCTGGATCGTATTCCAGTGTTGGAAATGCTGTCAGATCCTGGTGTTCACCACCACAGTTCACCACTGTTGGTGTAGGACCGGTGTTACCTTGTCCTACACCACATCCTGCCAAAACGCAACCTCCACCATGACAATTCTGCTTCTGATAAACTGGATAAACACGCGGCTCACTCGCTGCTGAACATGACGGTGACCGTCGACACTGGCGTGTGACAGCTGTGGAGAGTGTGGTGGACTTTGGCTCACCATGATGTTGAATCCAGGGAACCTTTGATCATGACACTGGTCGACTCTGACTCTCTGGATCCCTGATTCTTTGATGAGATGGAGAGGTCCTCACAGGTTCTCTGACGCGCTTCTCTGCCTTGGTTCACATCAACACATGCAGCTCTCCGGCTGCCAAGGTGACAACACTGACAACCGTGTCCCCATGAGGCTTCACTGATGGAGGACACACTCTCACAGGCAGCGCTAATGCTAGGAGCCGCCATCAGTTAGGGACCATCAACAAATTCTAAAGCCTCAAAGTCTGAGTGACATCTTCAATAAGGCCATGGAAAACAAGCATTTTAGGGGAGAGAATTGTGACAAGGTTTTTCACCCCACAAGACAAAGGACTGACAGTTTTTATAATGCTGTCTGCTGTATCTCATGTCTCAGCAGCAGTCTGGACACATTTCCTAGATGCTACTGAAGAAAGCATCAGGTGAAGAAATGATCATAGAGTCAGATTCTATTCTCAAAGTAAGACGGATCAATGTAACCCCTAAATAAAGCTGCCAGAGCAGTCTGTCAGACACCATTGTGAAACACTGAATTTCTCATCTCTTCACTTAGTTGACTATTTAAATATAAACAAACCATGACGTTGGAGACAAACTCCACTCATGAGTTTCATCATCAAACAGTTTCAAGAGAGAACGTAGTGTCCAACACATGGAGGAGAATGAAAATGTATTCATCGCGATAGTTATTGTAATCGCAGAAATGACAACATTTGTTTTTGTCCATATCGCCCATCCCTGACACAATGCTTTATAGAAGTGCTGCTGCGATGGATTCATGTGATTCTGCTTCAGCATAAAAGAGGGCCCTTCTTCCATAAAGCTGTTGGATAATCTTCGCACAAAACCCGGATATGGCTGTTAGCGCGATCAGGAGGCAGCGGCGCATCAAAGCCGGTGTGCGACACGCGGTTTGACTCAAACGGGACGTGCCTCCGTTTCTGGTCTCCTCACGCAGAGGCCGAGTAACCTGGAGGGATTTGTTCCAAACAACACTCAAGATCCTAGGATGGTTGAGGATGATTGGAGAGCAGTCCTCACAGGGTCTACCACAGCACGTGAAACCCAGGGCTCCAGGCAGAGGCCACACAAGGCCCTGGTCTCAACCCTCAGCACTTCTTGTTTCACTCGAGTGTCTCCTCCCTCTCAACACAGTCAGACTCACCTGGACGCTCAGTGTCAGGTTCCCGTCTGTCTCTCACAATCGCCCTCACCTGTCAGCTAACACACTGTTTTCACGGATTTGAGTCTGAGCTTTCATGAGTGCCAGCATGCTCCAGGCGTTACAGTGCTCCTGTGGTCGACTGACAAACCTAAACAAACCATGTCAGGATGGACAGAAGCGAAGCAGCGGGGAAGAGGCACCAAAACACTCCAGTGGAATCACATCTGCACCACAGCAGGTTCGGGGTCAAGGCCAGCGATCTGAAGCGCACCGGCTCCCTGCCGCCCTCCGAGGACTTTCAACACGCCCATCCAAGAATCAGATCCCACCACTAAGACCACCTGTCCTATGAACCTTTCCTGTGACCGGACCTGCACATTCACACCAAATGATCTGCAGGCGCATGGACAGAAAAGATGTTATCAATAGCAGAGTTACCAGGCAGCACTGTGCCTCCACGTACGAACAGTCATCTCAGCAGCAGAACCAAACCAGAGCTCCCGGTTGCTCACTAGTGCTTGCACCTCCAGGGTGCCTTCCAAATGAGTGGTGGAGATGATAGAAACACTTCTACAGCAGAGTTCAGGTACAGAATACTCTTCTCCAACTGAAATGGTTTCAACCCGCGGGGAGAAAAACACTCTCTTCCTTCATGCCATCGGAGTCTTGACACTGCATTCAACCTGTGAAGTTCCTCACAGACTTGGAACCAGACTGGGGTCATCAAGGGGTCAACAGTTTTCCAGAGGATTTCTACATATACCCTCCTGCTGGCTTCAGGACGGGGTTGAGGGAGCGTGAATTCCAAGATGCTGCAGCATTCATGGATAATCGCTCACACTTTTCAAACTGGTTCCTGTGTAGGTTTGAGGTCTGAAGGTGCTGAAATGTCAGGCAAGCGCGTGACCCTCAAGGACACTGACCAGCTGGCGAAGCTCCCATCTGAATCAGAGGGTGCGACAAAAAAAGCGCCACACGTTTTCCACAAAAGAACGAACCAAAGTTGGCGAGAGCTTGGGTGAGCCTTCGGTACTCGGTAGGTGGGCGGACGTCTAGCACCCTGAACAGGCTTTACCTTTAAGACTTGAAGGATTATTAGATCGAAAAGTTCTGCGCGAACAGAACTAGCCTCGACATTGAACTCCTTCCTGCGCGTTTAAATAAACAATGGGATGAATATTGAGTCAAGAGAGTGCAACACGCGCCTCTCCTTTCTCACAACGAAGTTGCCCCATGTGCACTTCAGGCCGTGCAAGTCTCAAACGCAGCTCCCCAGTGTGAAATTCTGGAACCTAATTCATCCGTGCAGCAAGTAGAGATGAAAAGGAGCGGGGCTCCACCGCCTTCTCTGGATCTGCTTCTGCTGTAGACCGTCTTTGGGACCGCAACAATTATTGTCACACTTGAGTGTGAGCTTTTTTTGAGCTCCAGCTCAAACATTCTTATCTTATCCTAAACCCACTGGAGGCTAGCTGAAGGGCCCGGACACAGACCACTTGGAAAGCACTAAGTGTGGCACTTAACAACGGCCACACAAGTGCGGAGACCCGTGCAGCGCAGGAGGGACACCGCAGTGATGTCATCGGCGCGGCTGGCAGTCCAATGATGGCAGACGTCCGATGGTTCCAACCGGAGTGTGTCAGGTAGCGGGACGTACAGATCGCACACAAGAGTGGGCCGCGGCGTGGGAGCGGCTTCAGTGACTTCAGAAGCACGCTGGTCCAGGAGCGGAATCCATGGAGATTTGGTGAGTTTCAAAACAACCTCCAGCGTCACAATAAAGTGGCCGACTATCCAGCTGAGGACGGCGCGACCTGCGAGCAGATGGCTCCGGTGAAAGGCTCCCAGTGAGGGGGAAGGCATCCTGAAGAGAGTGGCTGTTTATTTGAAGTCAGCCTTTAGGTAAACACCTTACATGGCACACAGGGCCAGGTCAGCTTTTGAAGTGGACCAGCTCAGGAAAGACACGGGTGGGGGGAAGAAAAGAAGGCTGCCTTCAGAGGAAATGAGAACAGTGGGCTCTTTCAGCACCACTTCACCCCCCTCTTCTCCTTGTGTCGCGTGAGCACAAAAGGTTATGGGGAGAGCTGAGCTCCTCTTTCTCCAGAGGTAGAATCTTTCTGCGCTCATTATTTGCGGAATGGAATTCTACTCAAAATGCCACCCGTGTCAACAATAAACCACTTGCTGGTTCTGGTTCTGGTTTTCTTTGATGACGGGAACAGGTCTGTCCGACAAAAGGGAGCTGCGGAGGGAGAGCCAGGCATCTACTGTCTGCTGAGGCCATTTCCAAGCTGCTGTGAGTCTCAATCGCTAACCCTTCTCAGATGGGACTGTGGCGTTTTATGAGCTGTGTAACAGCGATACCTACACATGTGCAGGCCTGGGGTCCCAGAGAGGGGGAGGCTCGGCTCCCAGCTCTCGGGCAGCCACGCCCCTCTGCTCAGGGGCCTGGGTGTGCTGGAGAAAGCTTGTGTCCAGGACACTGAAATCCTAGTTGGACGATGAGTCCGTCTTCGGCCACCTGGAACGTGGAGTCATGTTCCCAGCGATACTCCTGTCTGACCATCACAACGGCACCTCAAAATCACTTCCGTCGGGATTTTGAAACGCGTTTTTGGCTCTGAAAAGATGCGTCTCGGTCGCCTGGGAGGTCAAGTCTTTCTGCTCCGAAAGAAACCACCCGAGTTACTTGCTTCTGCATCGTGGAGATGTTCTTGATGCAACTAAACGTCTGAGTCAGTACATGTGTAGCAGAGGCTTCTGTGAAAGCCAGCGGCCTCCAGAGGACAATGGCAGGGGATCTTCCCGCTTTCTCAACAGAAACTCCTGTACGGCGTTTCATTCCGCAGCCTCAGACCTCGCAGGGCGTCCGGAACGCAGAGTTTCGAAGCATGAAGGCAGCTCCGACTGATACTTTAATACAAGAACAACAAAGAGAGCGAATGCGTCTCGGGGAGACCGTCGCATCATAACATGAATCATATTGAACTCAAACAAACCACTGCTGTTTTCTGACGCCGCAATATTTTCATTTTGTCACGCAGGCAAAGATAATCACGTCTCAGATTCACAAGCGTGTGTTTTGCAGAGACTCCATATGTGCCAGGCCAGCGTCTGACCTTAGTGGAGACAATCTCAAGTTTCCCCAGCGCTGATTCTCAGAATAACAAATTCACGTCCAAAAGAGGAATCCCATGTTCTTGTGAAGCAAACAAATAGGAACCTGGGCGTCCGTCCCAAACTGCAAACATTATAGAAACTCAATATCAAAGACAAATAAAGCTACAGTGACCCCTCTGATAAGTTTCCCCGCGCAGATGCCGAGGTCACGGCATGCATCAAAGAGCTCCAAAACTCCATAACAATGGCTATTGAAACAACCGCAGAGAATGCAATATTCCCCTGACGGCATGGAAATGAAGTCCACTTGCAAAAGAGCTCCGACTTTCTACAGGGTTTATGTGGAAACATACCTTACACACTCAAATGTAATAACCTTTGAGTCTCCCGGTGTTTAACTTGGCCGGCAGACGCACAAGATCAAACACAGACTTGGATACAGCAGCATTTGCCAAAAATGTCAGCATTAAGGACCAGGCTCCAGCTTCAGGTATTTTCTTTCCTCTGCAGCGAGCAGAGACACTGACCAGCGTTCAGCCCCGTGCAGGGGGGTGAAGTGTCGGGATCCCCCCCGCCTGTCATACGTCCAGGTCACATCCTGAAAAAGCTGCAGGAGGCGTGTCTCTCCAACCCGACACACTGTCGCTCCCACGTGGGGTCGTGACGCCTCCAGAAGGAAAGCACCAAACTGCTTGGACGTGGACGCAAAGTCACCAACTTCAAATTCACAATTTTCAGAATGAACGGAAAAAAATCAGTCCAGGATTTCATCACTTGAACATCCGCCCTGTAGCCGACCCGAAAAACTTTGTTTGTCGGTAGAATGGCGCTATTATATTATCTTCAATCGCCTTGCCGTAACAACCCTCAAGTTTTCTCGGGAAATAATCATCAAGTCAGTGAAACAAGGAGAGAAGAGTCACCCAGCCCCACGCGTCGTCCTTGAAGCATGAAGGCAGTTTTAGAACAAGTGACCAGTGTGGAGGACACATGGAAGCCAGAACCATTTCCATATTCAACAGCTGAGATCAGCGGGCAGCTTCTGAAGCAGTGGACATGACATCGTGCTCCACGGCTCCCCCTCCCCCCACCGCCTTTAAAGCCCCCTCAAATATCTCCCCCAAGAAAAAAAACAGCCTCAAATCCCCTCCTCTCGTCCTCTCCCGCCCCCTGTCCCACCACAGCCCAGGATTCTGCAGCGCAAACCAGGAACAGATGTCTGCTGGGGCCGCGCTGAAAGACCCCGCTGTTCTGGATGCCAGCCACATGCTTTTCATTCAGAGATGAAGGCTCACAGCTCTCCTTCTTGTGAAGCCAATTTCAGGAAAAAAGGGGGGAAAAAAAAACTAGCGCTCCAAATGCCTTCAAGTCCCTTCAAAAGCCGCAGCACTGTATACGAGCGCACCTCTTTGTCTGCGTGCTCAAGGGGAAAGTCAGACCAAGAACAGGGAAGATTTCCCCTTAAAATTCATGAAATGTTGCAGAGTGACTTTTTGCTTCTATTAATATGTAAATGTTTTGTCGGGTCGGAAATGCAGCGGTGTGGTACCACTGGCACACTCCCTGTTTCTGGCATCCTAGGACTGCCAAGCTATCACCCAATGGAACAACGGACGGAAAGATAATCACTACAAGTGGCGTCAGAAGTGGTACGGTCACTTGAAAGGCCTTTCTTGTTCGATGGTGGAGCCAGCATGTTAATGCACGACGCTGGAGAACGAAGCCCCTGAGCGCAGTAGACAGTGAGGAGAATTGTGATGTCCGCAGGATTTCAGGGAGGAATAACGCAGGTTTTTCTCGCGCAGCCTAAAATGTTGACACGCTTCGCCTTCACAGGCCAAGTCGGAGAGAAGTCTGGAGACAAAAGAAGGTGCTGAGAACCTGAATTAGACTGGCATTAGTCGGGGACCGGAGTTCACTTGTCTGATGGTCCCAGATGAAGCCCAGCGTAGGGCTTCATCTTGGGACGTCTGGGGACAGGGGGGGAACACAGTGACCACCCTTCAGTAACGTTTCCACTGCCAGAGCTTGTGCTCGACCACAGATCACGGATCGAGCCCAGTCTGCATCCGAGTTGCCCTCCATCATGGTCAGCGCTCACTTTTGGGAAGCTAGTGCTTCGCCAGGGGACGGTGTGCAGCCAAATCGACATGTAGAGAGGGCTGCCTTTGATCTTTTGTTATGACGCGCTGGCAAACCCAAATGATAGGTGGCCGAGTCAGTTCTGGGGTCCATCCTCTGCCCCCACAGAAACATGGAGGGGGTGGGGGTCGAGGCTCCACTGATATCAGAGCTCTTTTATAACGCTCAGCTCTGCGCTTTGAAGTCGCAGCCAGACAGCTCAGGAATTCAGGAGGAGGGGGAGGGTCCCAGCTAAATGCTGTGTTTGGCTAATTTCCCTCTATACGATATCATTTGGAATAGCTGGAGTCTGCTGCTCGTCCGGCCACCGCACGCGCTAAAGTTGGCGGTCTTCACTACATCATTCTCTACGAAGCTGACATCCGTTCACGTCCTCTTGTGGCAGACCTCAGGAGGCCCCCGAGCCAGCCCTTGTCATTATTTTACCGAGTCAACGCCATCCAAGACAGGCGTGTTTATTCCTGGGGCGGTATGGATGCGGCAAATATTTACACTTCAAATAAGTTGTGAATCGTAACACAAAACTAGCTCGACTGGGACGCCGTTCTTTGAGCCGGCAGTGAAACTGCAAAGGGCCCCTCCGGACGCAGCGAGTCCCTGGGACACACTGGAGTGACTTTCACCTGGCCTCTGAAAGTCTCAAAGTCCTCAAAGAAGAATAGGAAGAGCTGGGCCTCCTCACTCAGGTTCATCATCATCCAGCAGAGACTTTACAGAGTCTGTAACGGCTGCAACCTTCTACTACTTTGCTGCTACAGGCACACACCTGAACCCGGCGCAGCTCTCACGACAACACAACCACACACTAGTGGGACGCGACTTAATGTTACTCCACAGAGAGCCGCCTGCTGGGAGCGGCATGAGAAGAAAGACAGCCCAGAGTCAGGATGGCAGCAGCCACAAGAGCACAGTCACAGTCAGATCCCACAGTCTGAGGAAGGACTACCTTTCCATCCGTGTGTGTGTGTGTGTGTGTGTGTGTGTGCCAGGCTGCTTCACACACAAGGCTGTCACAACCAAGCTGGCAGAGGAATAATGGCTGCTCTGTTGTGTCACTGCCACACGTCCACAGATCGCACAACCTCACTAGAACATCTGTTTGAAGGTGAACACCACCACCAAAGACATCGGCGCTTCCACCCTCCCGCCCCGTGTTGTGGTCCACTAGAGGTCCTGAGAGCCAAGACTGGAGAGGAGCAGACGCGATCCATACAGTTCTTACCTCTTTAGAACATGACACCAACATGCTCACGTCAGGTGACTGCATGAACCAATGAAGGACATCCCTGAGCCCAAGACTTGACTGATCAGCAAAGCCATCACATGCAAGTCTGGCCAGAGATTCACTGACATTTCTGTTCTCCTTTGAAGCCTTATACGTGGGGAACACCTCCGCGATCAGAAGGGCAGAGGAGTGCAAGAAATAAGGCCTACACATGACATCAACTTAGGATCTGTGTCTGTCGAAACAGAAACTAGAAAAGCCGCTCAAATGTATTTGAAACATGCCAATAGCCAAGTAGGAACTGATATAAAAGTTTGGTGTTTTGAGTCAGAGGTCAGATCATTTGACACGTGTGTGATGTGAAGCGTAACCAAGGGCGATATCTCCAGCGCCTGTGCGTCAAGTGGAAGCGTCTGTGACTTCAGCGGCGGATCACCTTGAAAGGCAGATGTTTTCCAAGTGAAGAAATACCTGCAGGCGCTTGATCTTGTGCTCCGACGCGCTGTAGCGCTCACATTCCTCCATCCCTCTGCGCAGGAAGGCGCCGACGACAAAGCTGTCGCCTGAGAGGACAAACACAGGGGCATCAGCAGCTCTGGCCAGTGACCTGCGACTTCCAGCGGCTCCCACTCACCTTCGGGGTTCTCTCTGCGCTTGCACGCTGCACGCACCACACACGGACACAGAGGACATTTGAGTGGTCACAGACACAGATCGTCACAGATCGAGCTGCTCACCGGGTTTGGACTGAAGTTTGCCCATCACGACTCTTCACGGGATCCGGCGGGGGTTAGTCCGAAGGGAGGGTCACTGGAGCGACGTGATCACATCGTGTTCGCGTCGCAGCGAGCGAACTGGAGCAAGGCGACACGGACCCGCCGACGAGGTCATGGGAGGCTCGGGCACCGTCCGGATCGAAAGAGGAGCACCGCTGTCCGTCCCCGCGTCAGGCTCTCTGGATGAGGAGCTCCGCTCCACGTCAGGTTCCACAGTGCAACCGCCAACTTCCGGTTATGGTCTTCAACAATAAAAGCATAAACGTCTATAACCATTAGTGCTACTTTCATAAGACATGGTGATGCGTTTATAAGGCTTTATAGAAGATGTGAAGAATGTTTATAATCATGTATTAAATATGGTGGATTAAACTTTATCCATTTATGAAGACTCTTCATAATTAGATAGTTAAACCCTTTGACCTCAGCACACAGTACAATATCAGTGAAAATAGGATAACACTATTCTGCGTCATAAAAAAAACATTCAAAACATCTATAAAGCCTGAAAAACACAATACCCTTCCCTTTGTGGGTCAAATAAAAGAAATGTAAAAGCAAGTATATACTATAGTGTTTAACCATCATCATCAGAATCATTGAGACTGTTGAGGTCTGCTTTATTTTGGAAGCTTTTTATTCAGCCTTCCTGTCCGTTCATATCATTTTGACGCTTGCAATGGCAGAATGTTGCCACGCCCCCTATTGGTGGATTTTAGTGCGCCGCTTCATTCATGGAATTCAGGCAAAAACAAAACAAAAGAACACCAATTGAACTGGTTTTCCTTCAGTGACCACTGTCATCAAGACTGTTTTTACACTGACAGAGAAGTTGCCTCCAGTGTGTTTCCCATGCTGATTCTTCCTTGAAAGAAAGTGATGTCACCTGCCTAAACATCCAAATGAGACTTCTGAACTTTGTGTTTGAACTTGTGAACTTGCGTTTCTTGTGGGGAGGGAAGGCAGTGTCCCGCCCATAAGTGCCGCCTGTCGACGAACGCGTGGTGTTTGACTGGTGACAGAGCGACAGGATGAGCCGACATTTGCCAAGGTACAAACTGTGTTTGATCCTTCTTGCCGAGTCTAATCACGTTTGTGCAGCTCACTCCCCTGATCCTCCTCTTGGTGAGGCGGCCCCCTAGCGTTGCAGCAGAGAACCAGACAGTTCTGCCATGTTTCTCACACTGTATCATTGCCACCATGATATAAAGAAGCAATGACACTCCTCTGAGAGAGAGATTACAGCTTGTACTGCATGAAGGACAAGGGACGGAAGCTTTTCAAACCTGTTGTGATCCATCAGAGGGGTTGAGGTTTTTCCCACGGAGGACAGCCACCCTTTGACAAATGGTGTCAGAAGCAGGATCCTCGCATGAAGACGTCGCAAATGCTTTTGATGCACACGATGATGGAAAAAGGGATGGAAGCAAGCCTGAAGAACTATGGACGGACAGTCAGGAGCCTCACTTTTGCTGGGTCATGTCTTCTATATTCTTCGGTTCTCATTCCCGTCTCAGTGAAACCTGCAGAGTGAAGGAAAATTAACCCAAAGGATGAGGTGGGCCCGGCTCTTCACTCTTCTTCCTGGCACAGTTGAAGAAGGCCACATGGAAATCAGAAAGCCAGGCCGTCAATCGATCATCAGAAACCACGTGGGGCCGTGGAACAGCTTCATCATCAGCTTCCTCTCTTCAACGTCCGATGTTCGTTCATTGAACTCCAACATGTAATCCACACCTGGTTTTCATTTTTGGCTCCTGGACAGCATGTGTCTCAGTTAAACTACCAGCAGGACGCTCTGAACCTGACTTGATCCTTGACGTGCTGCAGTGTTGGCTGATGATGACGTCACACAAAGAAGAAGAGCTGCAAGCGACCAGAGTTTCCAGGGCCTGCGAGCGAACATGACTGCAGTGTGGGCCCGGCTCTGTCTGAATCACCGTTGGCACCGCTGCCGTTATTCCACTGCTCCCAGCCACGTACCTGGACAACGGTCGGGAGGGTAAACATCACACTGTTTGTTTGGTTTCTGACGTTTTAAAAAAAAACAGATTTGAACAATAAGGCTTTTGACTTCCCTCCCGATTGCCCTTTAACAAGCAGCGGCTTGTTGGACTGACAACAGTCGGCAGAGCGATTGTGGTTTCATTCACTGCCACAGTCTTGTTTTCTCGCCGCGCTTCCATTGATCAGATAAAAGACGAGCATCCTCCTGATCTACTCAGACTAGTATAGAATTTGACAGTTGAAATTCGGGCTTATGATGGAGGGGAAACCAAGCCGACTGTTTTGTGCTGGCAGCCTGGAAGGCCCAGACTGGAATATCAATCCTCTGTTTGATCTCATGGCAAAATCAAACGCACTCCAATTTGATGTCCAATAAATGTCGTTGGGACAATCGCACCGTGAAGCGACTGATTAAAGATAGATTCTGTTTGCTTTACTACGCAGCCGGCAGACTTCACCTTTGAAGTTGGGGAGCGAACAGAGCCGTTGGCCGACAAAGGGCACATTGTGTGAAGCCTGCAGCTGACATGCAGGGCGGCGAGGTATTCACAGAATGTAAAACATGCTCCTGGGAACAATGGCGGCACTGATCTGCTCATGTAAACTGTGACACACCAGCGAACTGGAGCATCTTCCACTGGCTTCAGATCTGTTCAGGAGCAAGTCCAGGCCCTAATTTGCAACACTCCAAGGTCCAACAACGGCTCCAGCCGTTTAGAGCTCAGTCAGCGAGTGGGGTCGGAGTTTTTCCTTTGGTATGAAGAAGTTCGCTGGAGATGAAATCAATGGATCAAGTGCTCCCTCACGCGGTTGTGGCGGGAACTGCACAGCAAACAGAAACGACTCACTTTTTCTTGCTTAGCTCAGCAGCGTATTGCTTTTTAATTCAAGCAACATCAAAGTAGAACAGGAATTTGCAACCAGGGCATGCAGCTGGATGACCGAGCAAGTTGCAGTTGTTTCGCATCGCATCTTATCTAAAATTGGGGCTTCAGAGACGACGACCGTTCTTCAAGCTCGGCAGAACCGTTTGTTTGTTTGTTTCGGACGATTGAACTTGAAGCAAAACAAACTCATAAAGCTGCGTGTTACATAAAACATATAAACTGGACCAGAACAGAACGGAAAGAGGGTAGGAAGAAGCACAAGGCGCCTGAAAAGGCCTGAAACAGAGGAGTACCCACAGAACCACCGACCTCCTGATACATTATATAACTGATATTTCAACAACTAAGCGCTGTATAATGTGAAAAGTCCGTTATAAAATATAGACTTTTTTGTAAACAGTACAGTTTATGAACAAACGCTATGAAATACCATTCACCAAGTTATCTCTCTCCTGCAGCTGTTTCTTCACTGCCAGGTCCAAAGCCTCCAGAAACATTTCCAGAGTCACAGTAGGAGTCTAAGAAAGAAAAAACGTTATTAATATCCATCAATCTTAGCGGCCGAATTCAAAATCTACCTGGACAAACAGGGCATGAGCTAGAAACGGTGTCTTCCTGAGAGCTCTTCCACTCAAGCCTTTGCTCTTCCTGCACAGAGACAGAGGTCAAACATCACTGCTGCTGCGAAACACGATGGAGCCCTTCAGCAGCCTTTACTCACAGAGAAATGTTCCAGAGAGCCAGACTGTGTTCAGAAACTTCGCTCTGTGCAAAGTCCATCGTTTCCAGCTCAAAGATGTTGAACAGCTGGTGCCGTGGGAAGATGATCTGACACTGCAAGCAGCCACAGTGAGCCCGACCAATCGCTCTCTCGCACTCTCTTTAGTCATCGTTCCCATTACACCTTTACTCCTGTTACAACAAAAAGGTGATCACCTTCATCAACTCCTCCAAACAGGAGAGGTAGATGCTGTAGATTCCTTTCTCAGACGGAAGACCGATGAACTGCCTGATGTCAGCCCTGTCCACGAACGCCAGGTCAATCTTCCCCGTCACGTTCGACGTCGTCAGGATGACCACATTAGAATGCCTGTTCCAAGTTAGTAAAGACAAAGCTGCCTTCAGTGGAATGCTCCTCAAAATCCTCACTTGTTTTGTCATTTGCTGAAAGACAACAAGGCTGCGTCCCATGACTCCTCCCAACACTAGCTTCTGACGTCCCTAAGAACTGGGACGACACATGACGAGGTCACACGTAAAGACGGCGTATCATTGACTGCCGTGCTGTGTCTTGTTTCCTGCATATCCAGCGACGGAGACGTTTTGGAAATGCATCTTGCACCGGAACTTGGTTTGGTGAACCGACGGACAACAAATGGGCGGAGCCTATGTTGCGGTGATAGATGTGTTAGAGGTGTGAGGATGCTAACGTTAGCCTGGATGCTAGCCCACAGTTGTTTGTTCAGAAGAACTAAAAACATACTGTCGAACATCCATGTATTGTTCATGTTGTGGGATACTGTTGTCCTGTCCAACAGTGTTGTGAAATCAAGTCCTTTGGTCTCCTCTCTCCACACTTCCCACTTGTCAGCTCCGGAGCTCCCTGGGTTTGAAGGGATCATTTCAATCATTGGTGAATGGCCGCTCTGCGGAGGATCGGGACACACTACACTGACACGTGACGCGCAGAGCCAGGGTTCGGGTCAAAAACGTGTGTAAGGGTGAGAAACGGGACACCGCCTGTGACTTTCCTTTTCATCTGGTCAAGCTGAGTAAGTACAGAGTTGACCACACGGATGGCGTCTGAGGGTTCAGTTCCTGCTTGGCTGGCGTTTCTAGCTGCTGTCAGGCTCTCCACCTGCACACCATGGAGCGTTTGATCAGAGGTAAAGGTGGCAGACACCAGCCAGACGAACTCATAGCCTTATATCATACCTCATCAATCAGAACAAACACCAGAGCATCCTTGTCATCGACTAGCTGCTGGATCTTTTGGAACATCTTTGTCACCAGTTTGCCACTCTAAAACAAGAAGGATGTTTAGATGACAAACAGACACCAGAACAGCTGTTACAAAAGCCATACCAACCTCTGAGAACCACTTTGAGAATAGACTGTGGCTGTTTATTTCAACAAATTGTCCGTAAGAAAACCTGTCAGGGGAAGAGGAAGATGAAAATCAAAAGAAGGCAGCAGCGAATTTGCGTCGGAAGGCTTTTGATCAGAGCCTTACCGGTTGGAGAGCCTGATCGACAGCTTCTGAGCTAGAGCTTTGCACAAGGATGTCTTTCCTGTCCCAGGCGGACCTTAAATCACAGAAATCGTTGGATGGCACGGATGTCTCAGACACTGTTTAACACTGTTTTCCTTCTGTAAATACCATGCAGCAGCACAACACGATTCCAGCAGATGACGTTGCTGTCCACATGTTTGTCTGAGAAGTGAATTGTCGTTGTCACATAATCCAGCAGCTAACAAAGGGTTGGCAGAATAAGAAACGATAAGTAAAGCATTGAGAACAAGCTTGTTTTTATTCAAATCTCCAGCAACCTCAGTCGTTATCCTACCTGGGTTTTGATTCCATCGTCATACTCCAGAGTCTCCCAAATGCCATGAAATTCAACTGTTAACACACACAACATGCAATGGAAATATCACCTTCATCGAGTTAATGTTTTTCAATAACACAAGAGATTTTACGAGTTTTCCATTTGTTTCACTTTTAAGAGTGCATCTGCAGCACTTTCACAAAAGTTTGATTTGACCAAACGCTGCTGCATTCCAAAAATTGAATTTGTTTTTCACATTTCTCTTGCTTTTCACCAAGAAAAAAAATAATGTTGCCTTGAAAATTGAAGGCAGTTTTCTTCTATATACTTCTGTTTACAATTCACTCATATTTAAATGTACCATCGGGAATTAGACAGTATATTCTCTGTGTTTTCACCTGCAGGCAGCAACCAGTGGTTTGCAGCAGAAAGACTCTCATCCTCTTCCAGACTGAGTGTGCTGGGACCATCCTCATGCAGAGCAAAGATGTGAACAAAGACGGAGCAATTCCTCAAGTCAAGGGGCTGTAATGAAAGATTCCCATAGAATGAGGAAAACCACGCAGCTACTTGTGACACCATAAACCCACCTGGCGGCTCATTGTCTCTACGTCAACAATGGCCACAGATTCGACATGGTTGGCGAGGAACTCCTCATCAAATGTGGTCCATTTGTAATTCCCAAACACCATACTGTGTCGATCCATTAAGGCCACGACATGCAGCTTTACTTCGGACCATTTTGCAGTACTTTGAAAGAAACAAAAGAGCTTAGATTCTTAAAGGGTCTTACGTATACGTGTATTATTATATCATTACTGGCCCCGCTGGACACGAGCGGGGCTCATAAACGATGCTTGGATAACAGAGTTTCAAACCTTCGTGCTTTTACGCAAACCTCCACGTGGATGTTTTGTGTACGGTCTCCCATCTCCATTCTTGTGAAACTGTCAACGCACAACGCACACTGGTTTGTTTTCAGAGTCCAACGCAGCTAGCACAGAAAGCTAGCACGGCAATATTTGAAGGTGACAAACGCGGACAGACGTCACGATAAAGGCTCAGAGGAAATGAAATTCACAGCTGTAGTTGATATGATGCATATAGAATAGCAAGCAACAATACAGTGTCCGTTTTTTTACCTGCCAGAAAAGTGAGCCGTCGTCAAATTCACGCGCCGAATTTGCAACCGGAAAAAACGCAATGTGTTTTGTTACGTCATATCCGTTTATTGGATCTAACAGCGGACGCTAATGCTAATAACTACGAGTAAAATTTACTCCAAAAGCCTAGACACTTTGCAGCAGAAGTGAAGGAAAATGGGCAAGAAGCATAAGAAGCATAAACCAGAGTGGCGGACGGTTGATGGTAACGAATAATTCTCTTACGATTGTTTTTTTTTCTTGCTGCTTTTGTTCTGCTTAGCTCTCGGCGGCTATCAGATGAAAATGGATCTCATTCATTTAGGCATCCAGTTGGAATCCATTTGATTTTCATCGGTTGCAAGTCTTTTTTGTAGAATTCCGGATCGATCCGTTTTGTTGTAATAGAAATAGTAATGTGCGTTTGGCAGAACGATACCTGTAACTTTGGTTTTGTGTACAAGGAAATAGTTCCATTCGAATACATGAGTCCGCATTTCTCTTTCACGTAACAACACAAACATCAAAACACTTCGTTTATCTTCCTAGTTGAATTGCCATTACTTTTGTCTTGCATGCAGACTATGAAGACATGGCACTTGAGAAGCCCCTTAAGCTTGTACTCAAAGTGGGAGGGAGTGAAGTGACAGAGCTCTCTGGTTCCGGCCACGATTCGAGCTACTATGACGACAGATCCGACCTCGAACGTGAACGACACAAAGAGAAAAAGAAGAAGAAGAAAAAGAAGTCTGAAAAAGACAAAGACAAGTACGTGGATGAAGAGGAGCGGAGACGGCGCAAGGTCAGTTTCTCTGTAGCATGTGTGAGAAAAGCTGTCTTCAGTCCTGACTGCTTGCACTCTCTTTAGGAGGAGAAGAGGAAAAAGAGGGAGCGGGAGCAAAATGAGTCAGAAGCATCAGCTGCTGCCAGTGGGCCAATTGAGCCTTTTACCTTATCAAAAAGTATGATTGCTGCATATGAGGTGTGTTTTTGCTATTTTTAACATATACAATCTCGGCAAGTCCTTGGAGGTACGGATGCATGTTGTTTACATCGTCAGCCCGAGGAAAAGAAGAAAAAGAGAGAGCGGTTTGAGCCCGAGTCTGAAGTGGAGGAGTTTCATCCCAATGTAAAGGTCGAGGTGGAGCAGCAGGGAGATCGGCCGGTCCGGTCGTGCCGGACGCAGCATGGTAAGCAGTGCAGCTCGGTTGCATGTCTCAAACTGCGATGGTGTCAGTTGGGAACTGATGTTTGTGTGATACAGAAAGCGAGTCCACGCCTCGACAGCAACTGCTTGAACACTTTTTGCGGCAGTTGCAAAGGTGGGTGTGTATAGCGTCGTACTCTCTAGCGCTGCAGACCGGTTTTATCTGCCTGATGGTCTTATTAAGTCGCTGTCCCTCTGCTTCATGACAGGAAAGACCCGCATGGATTCTTCTCTTTTCCAGTCACAGATGCAATTGCTCCCGGTTACTCGTCAATTATCAAACATCCAATGGACTTCAGCACCATGAAAGACAAGATAGTAAACAACGACTACACCACGGTTACAGAATTTAAGGCAAGTCGGTGTGAACATGACGCTGCAATAAGTACTAAACATGCCCTTGCTCTTGTGCCTTCCAGGCGGATTTCAAGTTGATGTGTGACAATGCGATGGTGTACAACCGACCAGAGACGGTGTACTACAAGGCTGCAAAGAAGCTTCTTCACACGGGATTTAAGATGATGAGCAAGGTTCATTTGCGATGGATGGATGGATGGACAGAGACACTTGTTTTCCTCTGGTCTAAGCATTTGTGTTTACAGGAGCGGCTGTTGGCCCTGAAGCGCAGCATGTCTTTCATGCAGGACATGGACTTTACACAACAGGCTGCCATTTTGGGTGATGACGACCTTACAGATGATCTACCTCCTCCAGAAACCACCTCCAACCCAGTGGAGAAGAAATCTCGGAAGCAGCCTGTGAAAGACATGAAGGAAGTCATCAGGTAATGACAACTCTGCAGAACCCTCGACTGACGAGTCTGACTTACCAATTGTTTTTTCAGTTACCTCTATGAGCCGGAAGGAAATGCATGCAGCTTGACTGACAGCACGGCGGAAGAGCACGTTTTGGCTCTGGTGGAACACTCGGCCGATGAAGCCAGGGATCGAATCAACAGATACATGCCGACCTCTAAGGTTTGTTGTGTGAAGGGTAGTTGGCTATCTCTCCATACCGGATGAAAGTGAACCTCTGCAGCAAAACGTACAGTTCATGTTGATCATTTTGTTTTCAACGTCGTGGGAAGCCAAAATCAAAACAGTTCATCGCACCTCACTTGGGCATATGTTTTGATTTCTCACGCTAATGTTCACAGATGGGCTACTTGCGCAAAGAGTCCGACACATCTCTTCTCTATACTGTCGTAAATCAGCTGGATCCTGATGCAGAAGGTCAGTCATCTGTTCTTTCCTTCGTATAACATCCTCGTATTCCTGTGTCTGCAATTGTGCTCGTACTGTTGCAGAAGAGGAGACTCACAAAGTGGATTTGAGTTCCCTGTCAAATAAGCTTCTACCTGGACTAACAACACTTGGATTTAAAGACGACAGACGACACAAAGGTTTATTCACACGCTCTGGTGTCCTTGTCACGACGACGGAGTTGCTGTGTTAATCTGTGCCCTTTTTGCCTGCTTAGTGACTTTCCTGAGCAGCGCGTACAACACCCAGAGTCTGCAGAAGAACTCTGTCTTTCCAGAGCTGCTCCCCGACGAGGTGGATTTGCTATATTCGGCGTACGGGGACGACACAGGGGTGCAGTGTGCACTTAGGTACGACGGTTTCATGGCAATGGAGGCTGAGATTTGGATTTGGAATTTCTGACCTTCGCCCACAGCATACAGGAGTTTGTGAAGGGCTGTGGAAGTGTCACCAAGCACTGGGTGGACGGACTGCTGGACAAGATGACTGCAGGCGATCACACTAAAGCTGTCCATCAAATCCGACAGGTATAGTCAAACATGTCTCGCTCGTAATAACTGTCATAAAAATGAATGTTTTGATGAAGCTATCAAATCATCTCATTGTTGTAAGTTGCTATTATCACATTTTTGAAGACAAGAGTCATGTTGGCTAAAGCGATACACGGAAGTACCCGGCGAAAACAGGAGAGATTCATGGATGTGACAAAGGAGGGCATGAAGATGGGTGAAGGGGGAGGAGACTGAGTCTGTGACACCTAAATGATGCGAAGGCCGATTCTCAGGTTGATGTAACTTCCTTGTTTTGTTTCCAGAAGAGGAATATGATGTTGAAAGTGGACGAATCAAAGAACCCCCTGTGTGACATCCAAGTATGTTGTGGGCCAGGATTCCTCTTCATGAATGGCCACCTGCGTCTCCGTGGTTTGTAACCTCGTCTCGTCTCCAGATGTCGGACAGCTCAGGTCTGGGAGAGAGCAGCTCCGTGCTGGACTTCATGTCGATGAAGAGCTACCCCGATATGTCGCTGGATATCTCCATGCTCAACTCTTTAGGTGAGCATTATTGTTCGCTGTCTGTCTGCAGATAGGTGAATCCAGTTAACAGTGAATACCAGTAACAGCCCACAGATTTTCAATTCATGTCAACATGTTGCTTCATGGAACCTGTATCTGGCTTCTGAAGGTAAACCTGTGAAGAAGGAACCTGGGAATGAGGAGGGACAACAGCACTTTGAGGATGCAGACAAACTTCTGCAGGAGTTCCATGAGGCTCAAGTTGAGAGAGGAGGGTCCAGACCTTCATCCAACTTGTCGTCTCTGTCCAACGTCTCGGAGAGGGATCAGCACCACCTGGGTAGTTTTGCCTCTCTGCGCTCAGCAACACTTTCCTCAACAAAAACCTTCCTCCTTTACAGGGAGCCCATCACAGCTGGGTGACCAGACTGAGATGGTACACGACCCTTACGAGTTCCTGCAATCTCCAGAGTCGGAAGGTGGAACCAACTGATTTTAAAACGGTCATTGAACGTACATCATTTTAGCAGTTCTGTTGTCCACTTTGTACGAATATGCCACGGCTATTAAATGTTCTGTACTGTGTCTGGTGTGTTGGATAAAAGAGTCCGTTTAAAGCGCAAACGGACCCCCCCCCAATATATTCCCAGTGAAAAACATTCCAGTCAATAAGTAGTCGGCCGTTTTCCGAGTCAAACTATTGGTAGTTGCCTAGCGGCACTTTCGTCACATCAACGCTCGCAAAAGTGTACCAAATATTAGCTGCGAAAATCCACCCTATTGGAAGGATGTCAACTTGAAAACCACCTTAAAAAGAAATTGACGGTGAAAGAAGAGGGAGGTCATTTATAGCACACCTTCGTTGGCACTTCAGAGAGCCCGGAGGCGCATGCGTACTCGCCCTGTAACCATGGCGCGCCGCTGACCGAGTTGATGACTGGGAGCTGACTTCTCTGAAGACAAAATTCGACGTTCTGAAGGACTTTCCTCGCACGTTTTTTCACTGTGACGCTTTTGTGTTGCTAAGTGTTCGCCCGTGAAAGTTTTTTTGTCGATATTTGAAAGTCTTCTGACTTGTCTTCAACGGTGAGTGGAGGAACTGGCTGGCCTTCAGTCGCTGAGTACTGCAGCTCAGTACTGTGTACTGTAGCTCAGTACTGTGTACTGCAGCTCAGTACTGTGTACTGTAGCTCAGTACTGCAGCTCAGTACTGCAGCTCAGTGCTGTGTACTGTAGCTCAGTACTGCAGCTCAGTGCTGTGTACTGTAGCTCAGTACTGCAGCTCAGTGCTGTGTACTGTAGCTCAGTACTGCAGCTCAGTACTGCAGCTCAGTGCTGTGTACTGTAGCTCAGTACTGCAGCTCAGTGCTGTGTACTGTAGCTCAGTACTGTAGCTCAGTACTGTGTACTGCAGCTCAGTACTGTGTACTGTAGCTCAGTACTGCAGCTCAGTGCTGTGTACTGTAGCTCAGTACTGTAGCTCAGTACTGTGTACTGCAGCTCAGTGCTGTGTACTGCAGCTCAGTACTGTGTACTGCAGCTCAGTACTGCAGCTCAGTACTGCAGCTCAGGACTGCAGCTCAGTGCTGCAGCTCAGTGCTGCAGCTCAGTGCTGTAGCTCAGGTGGGAGTTCACGTGGCGAGTATTCGGGCTGAACCGGAGCAGAGAGAAGGAAAGCTGAGAATGATGAAAGTGCCCCTTGAGTTGTGACCACAATTGTCACTCCCACAAAGGGATGAGCTCTTTTCATCTGTTAGGTCTGAGCCAAACGTTCCAAAGAGTGTGGATCTGCCGCGGAGTTATGCTGCTGTTGTCGACGTTACACTGCGCTTCCTTTCTCTCTTAACAAGGCAGAGAAAGCGGTCTGAAGTCTGATCTTTTCACCAGCAACAGCAGCACCACGCTGGCCTCATGCCTCAGAGCATCAGCGCTGAGCTCATCCCTGCCAAGGCTCCCAGGAGGAACGGCTGGTCGTGGCCCCTTCAGACCTTCCAGGTGCTCGCCTGGCTCACATTCTTCTACATGGCCGTGGTCGGGTTCGGGATCTACATTCCACTGCTGCCTCTGCCGTGGAACTACATCGCATACTCTGTATCCTTAACACACGCCACGATGGCCTGGTCTGGTCTGGAGACAAGGGAGTTTTTGTGTGCTGCTTGTGTGAGGTATGAAGGTGGTCTACTTCCTTCACTGCTCAGCTGACTGGCGTCACATTCGTCATTCACCTTCTCACACACGTGGCTGCGACGAGCGTCGACCCGGCTGACGCCAGCGTGAGAGCCAAGGAGAGCTACTCTCAGCCCGTGCCCGCCTTCGACCGCTCGCGGCGCCCTCACGTCATCCAGGACCTGCACTGTTTCCTGTGCGACGTCATGGTGTGGGTGTCTGGAGCCGGCGTCGGCCTGGACCCACGAGGCTTGACGGTTTCCTTCCTATTCCCACAGAGGCCGCAAAACAAAGCACTGCAGCGTGTGTAACAAGTGTGTGGAGGAGTTTGACCATCACTGCAAGTGGCTCAACACCTGCGTGGGCGGAAGGAACTACAGGTGAGCCAGGCGCCACGTCTGACCTCAGAGTTCAACGGTGACGTCTCCTTCAGGTACTTCCTCTGGGCTCTGTCCTCGGCCATATGTGGGGCGCTTCTGCTCCTCGTCACCATCCTGTTCGTCTTCGTCCAGCATCACCTGGACCCGGGGACGTTACGGACACATCCAAAGTTCCAAGGTGAGTTCGGGAGACGAGCCACACACCTGGATCAGTTTGAGACCCCTGATCAATATCACAGAAAATACACCAGAAAACTGAGCAAAAAATAACGAGTCCTTCTTTTGCAAACTGTGCTTACCAGACGTGACTGCTCTTAAATGAGTCCGAGTGAAAAGGTGGTCTTGATGTCTTGATAGACGGGCGTTCTGGGTCACTGCGGAGTGGCTGAGCCGTGAGGTGTTCGTGACCTCAGCAGATTGTGCTTTCTAAGGAGTCTGTAGATGCCGCGTGACAACGGTGGAGAGCTGAGCCTCCTCTTTCACCTCCCGCAGCAGTGTCCGTGAACCAGACCTGGCTGGTGTTCCTACCTTCAGCCCCTCTGAAGACCAGTTCAGCGGCTCTGCTCACGCTAGCCTTCGTCAGCGTCATGCTGAGCCTGGCCTGCCTGCTGATGCTGGCTCACCTGCTGTGCTTCCACCTCATGCTTTGTGAGTGTCCCTCTCCACAGGCCATTCCCCGCCCGCTAACACGTCTTTGCCTCCAGTGCACAAAGGCATGAGCACATTCGAGTACATCAAGCTTCACTCGGTCAAAGAAGGACAAAAACGAAACGTAGGAGCGGAAACACCGGGCGCCACAGAGACGACCGACAGACTCCCGAAGGTCAGAACTCCCTTGTACAACTGTGACGGTCTGCTCAGCTGTCCTTCTTTTGACAGAAGGAAGAGCGTTCAGTCATATGCGAGCCAGAGCTGTCGCCGCCCGCCAGGTAAAACACAACTCACCGGTGTCTAAACACTTGGAGACATCTGTGTTTTGACTGCAGCCAGGTGTCAGCGGGACTCTGCACCCAGGTGAGCGCCCTGTCTCTCAGAAGAGCCAAGCCCGAGTCAGCACCCGCATCTCTTTCCTCTCAGGTGGGAAATCTCCGAAAAGAGCTGTTTGAGAAGTCGGCCTCTAAAACTGGTGAGTAACTGTTCTCTCTTCCCGTCTGACTGTCGTGCGCTGGACGGTCAGGAAGCCATCGGCTTCTACTGATGGTCAGATCACAATTGTTTTCACAAACCTCTTTAATATGAAAACACCTCGGAGTGTAGTCAGGTGGTGTGACGGTCACAGGTCCTCCCTGGTCTGGATTCTGCTCCTGAATGTGTGAAGGCTGTGCTTTCCTCCCAGCTGCAGGCGACACCAGCAGCTGGACTCCGGCTTCACACTGGGATGATCAACAGGAGTGTGCCAGGTCTGTGGTGCCCGGGGTCCAGGACCCCCTCGGCAGTTCCATCATGACTCCGGTGGATGTGTAGTGGGTGCGGTGCGGTGGAGGCCATCTGCAGCAGTTGCGCTGGAACTGAGGGGGTTCTGCTGGAATGACTTTGTTTTCTTATTTTCGTGTTTTATTTACGTATTGTGTTGTCTGAGCTTATGACATGTTTTATATATATATATATATATATATATATATATATATCTGTCCCTCTGAGCCACGTGTCAGATCATGTATGTACAGGTTCATGAGTTTGTTTTTAATGATATAAATATACTCTTCTACCCAGGTGTCTTTGGTTGTGCACACACCTGGACAGTGAAAAACACTCACTCCGTCATTTCAGTCAAGCGTCTTCGTCAGCTGAACCAAAGGGGCGGATTTCAAAATGGCGTTTGTGACTTTGTTAGCGTGAGAACGAAGATGAAATCAGGAAAGGTCTTGCGGTCCTGTCACTGTGCCTCTGTTGTTTGTTTGTGTGTCTCCTTTTTGGCCTTTCTTTGGCTTTGTCTTTGATCTGGCCTTGTTTTTAAACCGGCTGCACATCCTTTTTCTTCAGTGGGAGGAATGTTGAGAGACTGAATTGGTCACAAAGGTAAGCTGTTTTATTCTGCTGAGGCTGGGGGAAACAGCCACTCGGACAGGGGGACATCTGGATAACTCCAGTCTTCAGCGGCTTCTTCTGCGTCAAGTCAACTGTGGAGCCCTTCCTTTTTGCCGATAGAAAGGTGCGGTTGTTTGTTCCTTGTGCCTAGATGAAATGCGTCAGTCAGCAGTTCAAGTGCGCAGCCCGCGATCCTGCGTGCAAAGCGCCCCCCTTCAAGACCCCGAGGAAGAACGGCTGGTCGTGCCCCCTGCAGGTCATCCAGGTGCTGGCCTGGCTGGTGCTGACCTACCTGGCCGTGGTCGGCTTCGCCATCTTCATCCCGCTCCTGCCTCCGCCCTGGAACTACGTGGTCTACTCCGTATCCTTCATGTCCGCTCGGCTCACTTGCGAGCCCCGTCACGTCTTCCTTAAGTGGCCTCACAGCTGAACGGTTTGGCCTTCACCGTTCACCTCTTCAGCCACCTGGCGGCGCTGACGGTCGACCCCGCTCACACCATGGTGAGAGCCAAGGTCGACTACAGCATGCCCATGCCCATCTTTGACCGGAGCAAGCGGCCGCACGTCATTCTGGACCTGCACTGTTACCTCTGCGGCGTCACTGTGTAGGTACTGGTCAGGTGACCTCTCCACAGTCTCTGGAACTAACTGTAAACACACGCGAGATGTGACAATCCCACTTCCCTCCCTGCTCTCCAGCGGCCCGAAGACCAAGCACTGCGGCGTGTGCAACAAGTGCGTGGAGAACTTTGACCACCACTGCAAGTGGCTGAACACCTGTGTGGGGGGGCGGAACTACAGGTGAGCGCGTGAGCGTGGTCAGATGCACCGGGCGATCGAGCTTCATGACCACGTCTGTGGCTTGCAGCTACTTCTTCCTGGCTGTTTTCTCGGCCACGCTGGGCTGCTTCCTGCTGCTGGTCATTTTACTCTTCATCTTCATCCAGTACCTGGTGGATCCCCGGATCCTGCGAGCGAACCCCCACTTTCTAGGTGAGTCCCCGACGGGTGGGAAGTTTGTCGATGACCGTCTCATCCGTCCGTGCAGGTGTTGCGGACGAGGAGAGCTGGCTGCTCTTCCTACCTCTGGCTCCCATCAGGACCAGCTCCACGGTTCTGATGGGGTTCACCTTCCTCACCGTGGCTCTGTGTTTCACCTGTCTGCTGATGCTCAGTCACCTGCTCTGGTTCCACATTCTGCTCTGTGAGTCTCCAACAGTGGAGCAGCTTTCGCTCAGTTCAGCAGCCTTTCCTCTTTGGTGTTGCAGTTTTCCGAGGTGTGACCACTTACGAGTACATAAATCCCAACTTGTTGAGACCAAGTCAACCAGAAAAGGAAAGGTCTCCCTCCTCCCAGACCAGCAAGAGCCACCCGGTGAGAGCCTCGGCTTCAACTGTTGCTATCTGCGCTGCTGACATGTTCTGGCGACTTGTCTTGCAGTTGTTTCGCAGTATGGACAGTTCTGTGGTGAACGTCGGTGAGTGATGCTCCTTCGGTCGCTCCTCGAGCTGCGCAGGCACCAACCCTCTCCCTGGTTCTCAGGAGATCTTTTCATCCGCAACATGAGCAGCCAGCTCTCGACCACACCTGACTTTCAGAGGACCATTGGAATGTCTTGGGACAGCTCCAGAGGGTCGCATGACCCACGCGGCAGTCTGCTCTGGACCTCGGTGGAATTCTAGTCAAGTTTCTTCCAAAATAAACCAAACATCTAGTGGTTTCTTTGTGGACGTTTCGTGAAAAAAAAAAAAAAAACGCTGACGGCCCATCGATGTCTCGCAAGTTAGGACAGTGTTCGGACTACAAGACGTCGAATAGACGTCTAGGCTAAAATCGGTGTACCATACCACAGGTCTGAAAGTCAAAGTTTGTTGATGTTTTCACTTAGACGTCTATCAGAGGGCACGTCTAAGCTCAAGATAAATGACCATTAGACGCTTTCTCTCTCCCCGTCCCTCTCTCCTCCCTCTTTCTCTCTCTCTCTCTCTCTCTCCTTCTCTCTCCCTCTCTCCTCTCTCCATCTCTTTCTCTCTCTCCCCCCTCTCCTCTCTCTCTTCTCGCTCTCTCCCTCTCTCTCTTCTCTCTCTCTCCTCTCCCTCTCTCTCTCTCTCTCTCTCTCTCTCTCTCCTCTCTCTCTCTCTCTCTCTCTCTCCTCTCTCTCTCTCTCCCTCTCTCTCTTCTCTCTCTCTCTCTCCCTCTCTCTCTCTCTCTCTCTCTCTATATATATATATATATATATATATATATATATATATATATATATATAGACGTCTCACCTTCCCAATACACAGAACACGGACCGGCGGGTTATTCACCCAAACCCATCAAGTGCTGCCCCCGTATGGGGGAGTGATGCCATGACCTACACCTACAATAACATTCTCTTAAATAAGGTGCCAAAATCAACCTGTGACCCTTACCTTGATGTAGTTCCACGATGTCACTTCAATTTATTCACTTTTTCCCTTTTAAAATAGGCTTCCAGTAACACACTGAACATCTCTGTATTATCATTAACCAAACTATCCTACTGTCATCTAAAACTAAAGCATTATTCAAACTTCAACGTGCAAACAACATTCAACATTTATAACCATACAATTCAATTCAAAATAAAAATGTAAACTTTTGTTCATTTTGAAGGTGAAGGTGAAGGTGTTCATTTTGAAACGTAAAGTCTAATATTTAAAAAAAAACGTCATGAAAACATTTAAACAAATGCAACAACCAGAGGGGGGTGAAGAGCCACAGGTCTGGGAATGATTCCGTGAGAGCAGCGCGTGCAGCTTCCGGTGCAGCAGGTTACATCATCTCCATCCAGTGCAAGTGCACGGGTTGCGTAACGCTGGGACTCGAGAATAGTCGCATTGATATCGGACGCTTTTTCCTCACCAGAAAGCAAAGCTCCTCCGACGGAAGAGGTCCGCTTGGGCTGCGTGTTCTCCGGGTCAGACCGAGCGGGGAGGCGTTTGTTTACGAGTGAGCCATCACAGCGGAAGCAGCCAATCAGCGGCTTGCTTTCTCTTCAGCATCGCGGGGAGCGACGCCTCGGCTCAGTTGGCGGGGAGCGAGGACGCAGCGCGGAGCAGAATGGTGTGCTGAGCCACCTCAGGAGGAGCACGAGCACAGGTGAGGGCCACACTTCTCCTGCGTGTGTGACGTCACTCTTGCGTTTCCGTGCACTAGGCGTTTCACGTATTCTCCATGTTCGCGTCTGGACACGGTGAAGCCGCGCCGGATGCTGTTGCGGGTTTTATGTAACACATCTCGACTTGTCCACGAACATAAACAGGCGCTCTTCTTCTTCTTCTTCTTCTTCTCTGTTTATCTTCGGAGCGCTTGGCGGCGCATGCGCACCACCATTGGTCCCGGACAGCTAATTTGGCCAAAGACTGGGGAGACGCTGAATTCAGGCGGTTATGTAACTGTCCTCGTTTCTTAGCATCCGGAGGTCGGATGATGATGGGGAGACGGTGATCACAGCGATGCTTCTCTGTATGAGCGAGTGACACCTGCAGGTTGCATCTGCGGCCAGAAGAGCGCGTGACGTCACACACAAGCTGCAGGTGATGCGCTCCACTCCATGAGCCTGAGGTCCAGGAAGAGGAGCAGCTCAGGTCAGAGGCTCCTGGAATTGGACTCCACGTCCATGTTGCTAGTCAACAAACGCAGATAAACAAGGCACGTTTTGTTTTCGGGTGGGTGGACTTCGGTACGGAGCACGCAGTCGCTGCATCTGTCCCAGATTTGGCTGCTCCGCTCCAACAGCCTTTGGCCACACACATCACCCTCATCCAGGATCACAGTGCTTTGCATGGAAGCCAGAAGAGATGCGGTGTCACGGACAGATGGGGCTGAGGTCAGATGGTGTTCAGGCCTGATCCAGCACTGAGGTCACATGTCCTTCCAGAACATAGTCTTCACACAAGTGAATATGGACGTCACATGACTGACTTTGATTAGTAAATCCATTTGAAGCACAGATGAACATTCCACTGGAGGCCTTGGAACCATAGCAAGTGTTGCCTCTTCTCAGGGTGAATTTACTGTTGCGGGTTGCCTTCTTGTCACCTCTGCCTTCTAACTCTATTTGGCCTTCAGATGCAGCCAACCACTTTAACTTAAGCTTGTTTTACCTCTCCGAGTTGCTGGCCGCTTGCATTCACACTTGCAGGGTTGAGGGAGGGCGAAGGCCGGTGACCTCAGCGTGATGATGTCATCCTCTTGCTGGTGTGTAGATCAGGTGAAGTGGGGCTGTTCCCAGGGTGTGTGTGCAGACAGGGATGTTGCTGGTCTACGCTTGTCGGGATGACACACACGCACGCACCACCCTCGGCAGAAGAAACCCACACGTTGGGATCCTCCTCCCAGAGAAAGCGTGTGGCTGACGTGGTCTTGTGGCTGCGAGCACTTGCTGTAAAGTGGGTCAACCTCGAGCCGGAGCACTCATCTGTGGCCAGCCAGAGGGTGAGTGTACGGCAGCATGCACAGATTCATCTCCAGCTTTTCAGCCTGGATGAAAGAAGGAGCAGCCTTCGCTTTGTGTCCAGCATGAGGGCAGTGATGGAACAGATGAACTCATCGTCTCCTCTCTGCGTAGCTGCACGTACAGATGCTTCTACCCTCATGACAGATGTGGTCGTCATCTTCGCTCTCTCTCAACAGTCAGTCGGCACAAAGAGGCTCCCAGAGAAAGGTCTGCTCATGTTTTGTTTAGGATTCGATGGGTTCCCCTGGGTGTGGAGTCAGGCGACGGTTGGAGCGACTCCAGGTTCTGTGTGGTGACACTCCCCCAGAAGGTGGTCTCTTGATCCCAGATGTTCCTGGCAGCTGTGTGTGGGACAGTAACTCTCACCTCGCTCCTCCGTCTCTGCTCCTGTTGACACATGACTGCGAGCTCGCCCCTCAATAGTGTCGCCCTGCGACGTCCCCTCGCGTCCAGAGGTCAGACAGAGAGGCCACTTACAATAGTGGCCCACTGTTCATGACACTGGAGAAAGACGTGACTTCTGTGGCATGGAACACAGACACGCCAAGTGCACTGCCACCTATTCAAGTGTCCTCCGCACTCGTCCGTGACTGGAGGCGCCAACAAACCCTCTTTGCTGGTCGTCACTGTGAAAGGGGAGGGACTCGCCCCGGGTGTGTTGTGTTGCATGTGTGATGGGAACTGCAGTCAGGTGAGCGCAGAGGGATCTATGGCTGGATGAGCTCATCCGAGGGACGTGCCAGAACCAACACCTTTGATGACCGCTGTCACTGGTGCTGCTGTTTGTTGGGAGCTGAAGACTGAATCCAACAGAGTCCTGCTGAACGCTTACAGAAAAGGGCTGAGAGGTAAAAACGCCAAGTGGGCGATGCCTGATAACTACTACATTAGATTCACGAACGTGTGTGGTCCTTTATGTGAGGAGAAATACAGACGCTTCCAAACTATTTTGGGTTGCCATGTCATGAAGTTGATAGGATTCATCTACTACTTCTCTTAATATTATTTTAAATTTGTCATGTGCTTCAAAATGTCATATGCAAGTAACATATGACTTACGACTGGGATCGGTTCTGACCAACCGGTACTAAGTCGGACTGGACGTAAGTGGAATGCCATTCAAAACAGCCGACGCGAAGGTTATAGGTGCTACAGTAGTGGTAGATGGCTGTGTGAGAGTGAGATGCTGGGACGCTCTGCTGCTGTAACTGTCGTACGCGATGCCTGCCTGCTACGCGCTGCAGTGCCTGACATTGAATGAAACAAAAAATGTGCTGTCCGTGGTCCTAAATATGGGTGGACTTGGGTCGAGCAGATCGTAAGTCGGATGTTACTTGTAAAGGTATCTTATTCATTGCAAAGTACACAAGCTCTAATATGTCTCCCAGATACTACTGCAGCTCTAAAGGAAAACACGAGAAGCGGATGAAATGTCCTGACAGTTCTGAGGTTTTCAAACGTCCCGGAATTGGAACAAATCGGAGTTCAAACAAAAATTTGGAGATTTTTTTTGCTTCTGATTTTAGAATGAAAACCCAGAACTCGAACGCTGAGCCACGACGCGCTTTGTTACTGTGTATAACGCAGCCTCTGTATGCAGACGTGTCCCGTTAGCTACATTTACTGACTGTTTCTTCTTCACATTGAGGTGTAAAACCTTCCCTGTCTCCGCACTGGACCGTAGTGGAGCGCGCACTCCAGGGTTTGATGTCCTAACGAACAGCGCACCTGCAGCAGACACTCGACAGTCACTATTTTAAGGCTTAGAACACATGATTTCTTTGTCCATTAATTGTGATGGGAAAAATTGATTGAGATTTCAAACAATTTCCTTCTCGAACGGCCGTCTGGAACGGATTGTGGTGGAGAACCGAGCTACCACTGTAATATCAGCTTGAATAGTCATCCGTTTCTGCTTTGATGAAGTGGGGTCGTGGGGGCAGCAGCTGAGGTGTAGAGGCCCAAACGTACCTCAAAATCAAAGGCCAGTGTTTCGTTCCATTCACCTGGATTCTCCTTCACAGCACCAAACCTGCAGCGGAACCGTGAATCCAAGAGTTGCACCGCAGATTCTGGCACCAACATGGCCGACAGCAAGTAAGTGGATAAGCCTTCCATCCGCTGTTCTGATGCAGGAGTCCGACAGACACACCTGAGTGTTTTCACAAGCCGAGTCTTCGACTGAAGCGCTGCGTCACGCGGGACTGCTTCAAAACAAAGATTCCATCTGTGGAAAATATTTCTGGAAGAGCAGAGGGGTCACATGGTTCATGACTCTCTCTCTCTCTCAGAGACACGGTGGAGGACTTCAAGGTGCAGACGGCCAAGCATCCCAACATGACGGCGGCCCAGATGCGGCCTCACGCTGAGCAGTCCAGGGACCGGGCATCCAAGCGCCTCTCCACCGAGTCCAACGGGACCAGCAACGGCGGCGCGGGCTCGTCCACACCGGTGGAGCTCACGGCTCTGGAGGAGTCCTTTCGCCGCTTCGCCATCCACGGAGACACGCGGGCCACCGGCAAGGAGATGCACGGAAAGAACTGGTCCAAACTCTGCAAGGACTGCGGCGTGATTGACGGCAAGAACATCACCCTGACTGACGTGGACATCGTCTTCAGCAAAGTCAAGTAAGTCTGCGCTTGCACCCGCCTGACGACTGGCTGGAGAACACCGCTCTCGTGGTGACGCTCGAGCGGCGGGTGTCACCGCGAGGCTAACAATTTCCGATCCAAAAAACAAACTTCTCCTCTGCCTTTTCCGTCCCCTGCTTCGTTTCCATCGCAACTCTAGACAAGTGACATTGCGTTGTTGTGTCAGACAGGACAGAGATAGATGCTTTCTCGGAGGAGGGAGCTGCTGCTCGCCTCCTCACGGATGAGCCGAAGACAGGCCAGTGTGGTGAGTCTCATCTCTGGCTCATGGTCTATTAAAAACAAGCTTTGACCTAAATATCGCCGCCACAAAGGAGAAGCATGTTTGAACATGAGTTGGACCTGATGGCCATCGCACTGAGGCGCTGCGTCTGACCAACTTGACAAACGATCAAGTGTGTCACCGTTGCATCATGGAGGTCCTTACATGGTCAGAAGCTCCGGAGTGAGCGCCTGAGCCGCTCTCCGCTGGCTCGTCCGCTTCCTGCCGACAGCAGGTGGTGAACGAAACAGTGGAGCGGATGGTCAGCAGGGCCTGATGGACAACTCCGCTGCAGGTCTGATGGCCGTGTGCTGACATATAAAGAGCTGTTGAGATTGGGAGCTGAAGAACACACTGCGCTCACCAGGACCCAGGAGTCTGAAGTTTGAAGAAACTGACTCAGTTTTCTTTGGAAGAACAGAGTCTAGTTTATGAGAAGCCCCTAAACAGATGTTTACTGTGACCTGTTGCCATGAGACGCACGCCTTGTTTAGGTGCCTCGTCGCCGCGGAGACATGCCGTTTGTGTTTGTGTTGCTACGCTGCCGAGAAATAGCCGGTGGCAAACAAGCAACACCGGATTTTGCGGGGGAGAGTGACAGTTGGGTCCGGTCCACAACTCCTCGTGACTCATCAGAAAGAGGGCTGAGGTGGACAGCAGATGATGAAACCTTTGGACGCGGTGCGTAGTCACATGCGCTATTGTAACACCGGGGGGCGTGCTTTCATATCAATATTGGATGAAAGAATATTTGACCCCTGATGTTTGCTGATGAGACGGTGATCTGCAGTAAGCGTGAGGAGGAGGCGGGACAGGTGGAGACCTGACACCTGTCTTCACGGTTTAGGAAGAAATCCTGCCGCACCATCACGTATGAGGAGTTCAAGGCCGCCCTGGGAGAGCTGGCCCGGAAGAAGTACAAGGAGAAGAGCGGAGAAGACGCCGAGGCCGAGGTCTTCAAGCTGATCGAGGGGAAGTCGCCCATAATCGCTGGCGTTACGGTACGTGCCCGCCGTCGTTCCTCGCCGTCTTCTAACACGTGAATTTGCTTGCTCCGTCAGAGAGCGGTGGCGTCCCCCACCGTCAGCCGCCTGACCGACACCACCAAGTTCACAGGCTCGCACAAGGAGCGCTTCGACGACAGCGGCCGCGGCAAGGGGAAGGCCGGCCGAGTCGACCTGGTCGACACGTCAGGTTACGTCTCCGGATACAAGCACAAAGGAACCTACGAGAAGAAGATCCACAAACCCATGTGAAGCTCTCCCGCGAGGACTTTCCGAACTAAAGAAACGTTTCCGTCGATTTCCTTCCTGACTGTCGTCATTTCGTGTAAGAGACGTTTTTTGAGTTCCTCTCTTGATGCGAGAACTGGAAAAGTGTTTACATCTATTTTTACAAAGTCATCACCAGCTGGTACGTTCCTGCCAAAATACCGACGAGCACAAGCGAGCGAAGAGACCAGAGGGCCTTACGTTTCAAGCTCCCGTTGCACTTTTTCTAGCGCCGTATTTACACGTCCATCTTTGTAGCGTTCCAGCGGTATCTGGTGCATGTTTTGAACGGATTCTTAGCTGTCGTTCCCCAAGTTTCCCTTCAGGTCCGTCCAACAGGAGCTTCAGGTTCTTGCCAAAACAGGTTGTGCTAAACATTTCTCAGCTCAATGTTCCGTTTTTGTAGGTAACGTTTACAATCCTATCGGATGTTTCTGAGACTAAACCCCTTACAGCTTTAGTTGTGCCAGATTGTGTTGCTAACTGTCTTACAGGTTTTGATGTTCCCACCTCAGATGTCTATCCAGTAACATATGTGGTCGTGGTGTAGATTCGAAGAGACTTCTGACACCGGCGCTGGGCTCTCGTGCGTGTTGCTGTGCTGTGCATGTCGTGTCAGAGGCTCGGGCCTGACACGCTTTCCTGCGGAGAAACCCTGAACCCGATCACGGTGCCACACGACTGCAGGAAAAACAGGCTGGGTTTTTCATAAGAATAGACGATTCGCTTTGTTGCCATCCAACACTGCCTGATGAAGAATGGTGCATCCAGAGAAGAAAAACTAGCAGCTATTAACTTTTGATTTTTGAGTCCTGAAGTAGTCTTGTTCTTTTGTGCTTCATGCCAAAACTGTGCACCTTTAATGTGGAGGAGCGATGTGTGTTGCTGTCGCCCTGGTGCATGCTCCGGTTCCTCCCACCTCTTCCTGTGTGTTACCCAGCTGTAGTGCAGTATTGGAAATAAAACATCTCTGTTGAAGACTCGAGTGTGTGAATTCCTCATGGCCAAGCTCCGCCCACCAACGACACAGACGCTTGTTGCTAGGTTACCATAGCAACAAGAAGAGCCATAAACTCACACAGGAAGTTGTTGTTATGACGCACTGAGCTGCACCAGTGTTTATCATGAAGGTTGAGGAGCATCTCCAGGGGTCTCCTGTACCTCCCCTGAGAGGCAACACAGAGAAAACACATGATGCCACCGTGCCAACAGCCAGCAGAAGAACCAACTCCAAGAAGCAAAAGTCAGGAACAGTTCTTTGACTGCTGCTCAGACAAGACGAGACGAGCTCTGAGTTGAGCTCTGAGTTGAGCTCTCAGTTTCATGACCTTTTGGCCTTCCAGGGCTCAGGCTTATGACGCCATTTCCTGTCCGCATGCGCACATGGGTGTAGCCGCTTGACTCATAAATTAGAATAAAATGAGCAACGTCATTAGGCCACGCCTCACTACACGCTGGTATTTCATCAAGCGAAGCAGAATTTGAATGACTAAAGTACTACGCCGACGTATGAACTGTAGTTTAACCTTATTTTATATATATATATATATATCACTACATTTGACTTGTATTCAACAATTCGGATATTGTCACAAGATTTCAGATAAAATAATTGGATCTTTCTGTGCAATTTGCATGCAGTTTTCTAGCTTGCCTACGAGGTCTCAGTTAATATGAGCATATACTCAGGAAATGACGTCATGAAATACCAATGTGCGCACGCGGACAGGAAATGACGTCATAAGCCTGAGCCCTGGAAGCAAAACGGGGTGAAGAAGCAAATAGGGCAGTGACAGTTGTCGTCTAACGTGAACCGGAACCTGCCCTTAATACCGGTGACTCGCTCGAGTCGATGGAGTGGCTCACGTCCTGCGGCGACGCGCTCCTGGCACCGACGGCTCTACTGTCTTCTTTTCAGCTCTTTAAGGTCGGTGTCGGTTCCGGTGAAGTGAGTGTGTGTTGTGGATGATGCGGGGACTTTTGTCTCGGTTTTATATGAATGACTCTCCCTTGTAGTGGTTGGATTCCACTGACTGAAGTACGCTTTTCACCCAGGCTGTTTTTATTGTTATTGCACTTTTAAAGATCTACTTTAAATGGTGAACTACCTAGGAATCCTTACATGAATTACTTTAGGCTAAAGTCAGGATGGGTGAGGTTATTTCAGTGATAAACACTATTATAGCTATTACTTTGTTATTATTATTTATTACTTGAGTTTAAGTCATTACTGCTGTATGGAATGATTCCGCCAGAGACGGACACTGACCACGCCTCTTCTTTCGACTTCATCATTGCGCATGCGTCGTATTTATTTGTGTTAACTAGGTTTGTTGTGTTACCACAACTTCTTATTGTTTTTCACAGACGTCACACATCGCTTCTTGGCTGTTTGTGGCGCTGAAGTAGCTCTACACATGGCTCTGTGTGCCATTCTGGCAGCGATCTCTATAGTTTAGTTACTTTTCACCGTGTTCCGGTTTAGGATATACATGACCTCAAATGACTTTAGTATCAATGATTTGGTTTGTGAATGGATTTTGGAGCGTCAAGATCGATATGTCAGGATGGATCTGCGCGTCACTACTCCCTTGCCAGAGCTGTTGACCTTCTTCCCTGTGGCTGCAGGACCACCGGGCTCCTTCGGTGGGGTTCTTCATGCTCGGCGTCTCGGCAGGACTTGGCGTCCTGAATCCAGCCTCCTCCGTGCAGACGGAAGCCCAGTGGGCTAGTGAGGTTCTAGCTCCAGCGCTGGTCTCCTTCCACCTGCTGTGGCTCAGTGAAGACCACAACACCGCTCTGCTCCTGCTGTGTGGCCCCTGCCTGCTGCTGGCCCTCAGCGACAGCTTCTCCGTGGACACCCTGGCGCTGATGACGCGCTGCGCCGGCCTGTCGTCGCTGTCCTGCAGCCTGACAGTGTGGCTCTTCGCCGGGAATGCTCTCGGAGCTCTGGCCAGCGTCACACTGTGCCTGCCCTCACTCCTCTCCGCTCGTTTCACACCCAGCGCTTTTGGCAGCCCGGTCTCCACCGGGGCCTCTGACGGGTGGATGGAGTGGGTTCTGGAACTATCTCTGTGTGTCGGCTGCTGGACTGCAGCGCGTGCTCTCCCCACGTTTTTGTCCCATCTCTCAGACAGATGTGGCCTGAGCATTTAGCCGCCGGGGCGGCATCCTTGTTACGCTGCAGTGTTTTGGGAAATGATCCAGTTTCACCAGTTGAACAACATGAGTGGTTGACGTGGATTCGGTTACATTCTTTCTATACACTGTAGATCCACACTGAGCTTGGTGCTCCTCGTCCTCGTCCCACAGACACATTGACAGCGAAGAAGCCGGTCAAACGCGCAACCGAGTCGTTTATAAACCTGGTGTGACTCTAGCTTGACCACACACCGTCACGACAAAACGGAGTGTTCGAAACAGACTTGGCTAACCTGACGTCTCCCTTCAAAACTAGACACTCGTAGGCGATCAAAGTTGGCTAAAAACTAAATGCAGCAGCAAACAAATGTGCTCCGAAATGTGACAAGGGTAAGAATCGTCGTTGTTATGAAGCAACTTGATGCAAAGAATGTTAAAGATTAGCCTGGAAATCACCCAAACTAGAATGAAATCATGCAAAATAGATTGCGATGGAATCAAATTTAAAATAAATAAATGAATCATGATGTATTTCTGGCGACATCAAAATAATTCTGCAATTCAAAGTAGCTGAGTGTCATATCTTTCACAAAGGACTTTCAACTAACCACAACTGCGTTTGGTTCCGTTGGTGGTGAGACAAACGAAAAAAAAATGTTGAAAAACACTGGTCTAAAGAGTGAATAAATCTTGACCCGAGTGCTTCTCAAACCTCGACTCTCTTCCTCACTGCAGGTGCACTTCACCCTTATGGTTTACATGTAACCAGATGACATTCAATGAGTCATTTTCCATATCAATATCCAACAGAGGTGTTTTTGGAAATGGCACTGTTCCGCGTGTGGCCTTCCAGTGTTCATTACAGGGACACACCAACGTCCTGGAGCAGGTGCTGGTCCGTTCAGTGATGAATTTGAACCCCAAACGGTGTTCTGGAAGGTGGCTTCCCTCCCTGAAGGTGTTTCTGTACAAAGCATGACGTGTCTCCCTCCTCCACTGCAGCCCCCTGAACTCCACTGAGCATGCTCAGTGCGGCTGCAGCCTGTGGATGGAGAGGGGAACACCAGAGCTGCACATTGTTGGAGGCTGCTGCTGCAGCTGTGAGCGTCAGCGCTGCGCACGTAGATGGAGAGGCAGTGTCCCGCATGGACTGTCTTCACCGACGAGGACCTGTGTGAGCAGGTAGGATGAGAATTCTGTCTGATTCTGTGCTTCTCCGGAGTAACCCTGCTTCGTAGGCCTAGCAGGGGAAGATGTATGCCTTCTACTCCCTTTTGGTCTACATCTTCTACACGGTCTTCAAGGAAAAGGAGGCCGCAGAGGGGCCGCAAGGAGCCACGGCAGAAGTAGGTCCCATGTCCTCTTGTGCCAGGTTTCATCCACGTCTACTGGCACACACACGACGTTCAGTGTTGTCAATGTTCACGCTCGTGCGCACTGTTGCCGCAGGAGCAGGGAGCCGTTTCCGTGGAAACAGAGAGCAGGAGGAGAGATGGCTCCACCCCCAAATTAAGGAAAAGGCCTCTCTTCGGTGATTCCAGTGAGTTGAAGGGAGACGTTTTATTCCGGCGTCAAGACGCCTTCCTGAACACATGTGACTTCCAGGCAGCAGCAGTGATGAGTTGTCTCTCAGTGATGATGAAGAAGAGGAGGCCGGTCCAGACGTCCCAGCGTGCACCCCTCTGGCTGCCTTCCTGTCCTTCAAGCAGGAGTCAGAGAAGAGGAAAGCCTCCCAAGAGCCCGCGGGGAAGGTCAGTGAAGCTTCCCCAACGTCGACGCTTTACCAACCGCGATGCGTCGCTCAGCTGACAGAGTCGCCCCTGATGGCCGTGATGAGCCACTTGCTGAGTTTCCTGGAGCAGTACTCGCACTTCCAGCAGCTCCAGCAACAAGCCGAGCGGTACCGCGTACAGCTCAAGAGGCACCGCGTCCAGCACCGGCGGCAGATGAAGGCCCTGCGTGCCTCCTACCGCCAGCGACTCCGGGACAAGGACAGCGTCATCAGCAGCCTGGAAGAGGCCGTCGGCCCGCTGAGTGAGGGTGAGAACCACTGCCACGGCAGCTCCTGGCCCCCAGGGCTGACCAAAACCTCTCCCCTATCTTCGCTGGACTCTGCCAAAGCTCGTGTTAGATGCAGTTCAGTAGCGGCCGCGGTCCCACCGGGCCTCCAGCGGTGTGGGAGTCAGATCCATGTCCTGGTGCGGCAGGGCGAGAGTGGAACTCTGGCCTGAATAACTGATGGCCGTGTGCTGCTTTACTTGCCACCGACGAGTGGCGGCACACGCTCAGCGCCACGTGCGCTCGTGTCGCTCTAAAAATAGCATCCGCTTGAGTAATCCAGATTTAATGAAAGACAATGTCGCTGTGAATAAAGAACAAGGTGGGAATTGAGCTGGGAGAAAGAAGAAAGTGCCTTTTAACACTAGACCTCCAGTCCCTTTTTATCGGTGTGATGTCACATTCATCTCTTGGGATGAATCTGTCTCAACCGTTCACTTTCCTGAGCCACATTGGGCAGTACCCCTCCGCTGAGACTGATGTTCTGTCGGGCTGGAAGGTTGCAACAATGAGGTTAAGTCAGCTGACTGCACTGCGTGTGAAACGGCTTGGATCTGATCTTCATTTTACAGCATCCAAGACTTTGAAAAGCAAGCATGACGTTGAGTCCGGGACGTGCTGCTGGATGTTTCCTCGGCCACATATTGGGGTGCAGTGGGGTGTCCGCGCATGTACAACAGAGGGTCCTCCTCAGGCAGATGCTGGGCTCTGAAGTGATCCGTGTGTGTGTGTGGCAGGTGAGTGTAGCGGCGGTGGAGTCCACAGGCTGGTGGAGTCTCTGTCCGCTCTCCAGGGTGAGAAGAGCAGGCTGAGAGGGGAGCTGCGGCTCCTCCACTCGCAGCTGGAGCAGACAGACGGAGACCGACTCGCTCGCGTCCAGGCCTTTGAGCAGCAGGTGGGCTCTCCTTCTTCTCTCCCAGAACCGCGAGTTAACATCTCACTGGACATGCTCATGATCCATATCACCATATTCTGATGTGTCTCATCTCTGTTGGTTTATACTTTACCGGAAATGTCACTCGCAGATCGACGAGCTGAAGAGTTGTATCGAGGAGCGGGAGGAGGAGCTGTCCAGACTGAGGACTGCAAGTGTGAGTCCTTTGTTCTGCTCCGAGTGGCGCCTCACGTCTGATGCCGCTTGCCTGCGTCCAGGGTGCCACCGACTCAGAGAAGAGGGCGCTGTGTCTGTCTGCGGAGAACCAGACTCTCAAGCAAAGTCTGGCTGTGACTCAGGGTCTCCTGCAGCAGCTGAGCGCCGTCCCCTCGCAGCCCAGCACCTCGCTCCTCGAGGTGAGCCGCAGGTCAGAGGTCAGAGCCGCAGGTCACCCGTCCCGTGTGCCCTCCAGGAGAACGAGAGCCTGCGCGGCCGAGTGCAGCAGCTGGAGATCTCTCTTCAGCAGCGAGCCGATCAGCTGTCACACCTGCAGCGGCAGAGCGAGTGGAGAGAGAGGGAGAGAGAGGAGCGCGCGAGGGAGCTGCAGCGGCAGCTGGACAGAGAGCGAGGCAAGGAGCCGGCAGTGAAGGTGATTCTGCCGCCCGTCACAGCACAATCCAGCCCAGTCGGTGACAGTCATGCCTTTGCAGTTGGTGACTCAGACCGTGGAGGTGGAGTCTCCCGCCACCATCAAGACGCTGAGCAGAGTCCGTCAGAAGAACGAGCTGCTGTCCAGCAAGCTGGCCGATCAGAGCGAGCGATGCAGACAGCTGGAGGAGCAGATCAGCAAGTCGGACCAGCACAGCTGTAACCTGCAGCACAAGGTGACCACGACTGGAACCTCCCTGATCTCTCGCTCATAACCGCTAACCGCTGTTCCCAGATTGCAGCTTATGAGCGAGAGATCAGTAGGTTGAGGGAAGAGCTAATGAAGGAGATCGGACACCTGGAGGAGAGGAAGGCAGAGGCCGTGAAGGCTGCGGCCAGCTGCTCAGAGGAGCACCTTCAGGACCTGCAGCAGCAGTTCTCCTGTGCGTGTCTGGGAGACGACTCTTGTTTCGCTCGCACACCAAGCAGCGCTAACTTTTCCGGCTGGCTTCCTCAGGTCTGCGGAGGCGCCTGACGTCGCTGCCGCCCACTCTGCGCTGCGTGAAGACGGACTACGCCAGCCTCCGCAGCCAGGTCCGAAACTTCTCCGACTTTTATGGAGCAGCTATTAAGGAGGCCAAGAAGCAGGTGAAGGAGTTTGCCGCCGTCGTGCGTTCAAACACGTGGTGACAAACGCCCCTCTCTGCCAGATTTCCGCTGCCATCAGTGAAATGTCTGAAGCCAACAAAGATCTCCTGGAGAAATACAGGAAGGAGGTGGCCCTCCGAAGAAAGTACCACGAGCAGCTGGTGGAGCTCAGAGGTAAGCGTGGCAGTCTTCCAAAGACGGAGGTGACTAACCGAGGAATCCCAGGGAACATCCGAGTGCTGTGTCGGGTGAAGCCGGTGCTCAAGGAGGACCAGCACCAGGAGGGTCAGTCCGTGGTGGTGACCGCACACCCCAACAATCTGACCGTGCTGAGCAAAGGGAAGAGCCGCGTCTTTGAGCTGGACAAGGTCTTCCATCCCCAGGCCACTCAGGAAGAGGTAGTGCCACCCAAGCGCCTCTTGCTCTTCAACGACCAGTCAACCACAGACTTGATTTCACAAAATCTCATCTAATCTATTGATTTTTTAAGCGGCGATTGAAAGAAATGCTAATACTGAAGCTATTCTCATGAGCCGACATGACGCTGCAGTTTGAGGACAGAAATGAGTCAAGTCAATGTTTGGTCTCCAGGTCTTTCAGGAGATCGAGCCTCTGGTCGTCTCCTGCATCGATGGATATCACGTCTGCATCTTCGCCTATGGGCAGACGGGCTCGGGGAAAACCTACACCATGGAGGTAGGATCAGCGCCAACATTCATGAGAGGAAACGAGCTGCTCACACATGTCCAGATGTTGAAGCGTATGTGACTGTCAGGGCAACGCCGAGCACCCAGGCATTAACCGAAGAGCCCTGAAGCATCTGTTCTCCGAGGTGGAGGAGAGGAAGGACATGTGGAGCTACACCATCTCCGTCAGCTCGGTGGAGATCTACAACGAAGTGCTGAGGTGAGGAAGGCGGGATCTCGAGTCTGCGGCTGAAACCTCACCGTGTCGTTTCACGTTCACGTGTCAGGGATCTGCTCAGCAAGGAGGGCGACAAACTGGACATCAAACTCAACCCGGATGGAACGGGACAGCTGCACGTGCCCGGACTCCGAGTGCTGGAGGTCAAGAGCTTGCAGCATATTAAAAAGGTTTGTAGCTCACCGGAGTGCAGCAGACGTTTGACACATCATTTACAAAGTTGGACAGAGCAGCTGAAGTCGGTGAGATGTGGAGACCAGAGGGCGGCAGAGTGAAGATTTCAAAATAGAGAACTTTTCAACAACACTGCATTTTCCTCTGGACCAGAGTGCGATCAATGCCGTTGGTTTCTGCGCAGGTCCTGGCCACAGCCCGCAGGAACAGGATCACCTTTGGTACACAGATGAACCAGCACAGCTCCCGCTCCCATGCTCTGCTCTGCATCACCGTCCGGGGCACCGACCTCGCCACCGGCGCCAAAACCACAGGTGAGCCACCTCAGACGGGGAGGGAGAAGCCGATCCGGCCGGGACTGATGTGCCGCTGGCTGGCAGGAAAGCTGAACCTGGTGGACCTGGCGGGCTCGGAGCGCGTGTGGAAATCTGGGGCGGAGGGAGAGCGGCTGAAGGAGGCGCAGAACATCAACCGCTCCCTGCTGGCTCTGGGAGACGTGATCCAGGCGCTGAGAGGACGACAGACTCACGTCCCCTTCAGGAACTCCCGCCTCACCTACCTCCTGCAGGACTCCCTCGGGAAAGGCAGCAAGACGGCCATGGTGGTGCAGGTCAGAGAGTCCCCCCCCCCCCTCCCGACTGCGGCTGTGGATTTGACTTGTTTCTGCTCAGGTGTCTGCCCTGGAGAGCAACGTGGGCGAGACGCTTTGCTCGCTCAAGTTCGCCCAGAGAGTCTGCAAAGTGGAGCTGGGTCCTGCAGCCAGGAAGCTGGAGGCCGGGGGGGGACACTGCGACTGAAGCGGCTCCAGTGTGGGAATACCCAGCCGCCGCCTCGCTCACTCCAGCCACTGATGTCACAGTTAGTGTCCTTCACCTGTGCGGCCAAACTGTAGCTCCACTGTTAAACACTTCCTGACGATGAAGTCACATTTATGTACACAAGTTTAGCTTGGGGAAGAAACGTGGGGTCGCAGCACCTGGGGTTCTATCATGTTATACTTCTATTTCCTCTAAAGCTGAGGGCTTGTGAACCCGGCGGGTGCAGACCCCTGGCTCATCATCTCATCACTGTAGCGAGGCATTCACTCGCCTTTACGTTGTTTCCCCAATAAATAAGTGACGCCACTGTGAGATCATCAGCCTGTTTCAGTGGGCCTCACAGCAACAGATTTGGAAAAAGGTGTGTATTTAAAACAAGACAACATTGTTTACAGTCACGACCTGGCCTCCATCTCAGTCGGAGTCTCCTTCTGCGACCCCCACGGCTCCAACTGCCCCGGCGAGCTCCTCCTCGCTGCCTCGCAGACGATCGCCTGGACATGAAGAGAGGGCCGGACTCATGAGAGTCAAGCGAGCGGCGCGCCAGCCAGTGTGACTCACGGATGAGTTCTGCAATGGCTCTTTGTGTTCTTCTCTCCAACTTCTCCAGCTTCTTTGCCACGTCACGCTTCAGATCCCTGCATCCAGCAGCAGTGACGGTGTCAGCGCAGGAAGCACTTGGGCAAACAAACGTCGAGCTTTTACTCACCAGTCCGGTTTTCTTGGGGCGAGGTTCGCTAGGTCCTGCAGGTAGGAAGAGGCGGCGGTGACCGAGCAGTAGAATACGTGTGGACCCGCAGACTTACCACTTCTTGAATGATGGGCTCTGGATTCGCAGCCTCCAACTGCTCTTTGACTTTGTCCTCAACTGTTTGCAAAAACCACAGCTGACTCAGGGCTCCAGCAGAAGAACAGGGGAGTTTATGAAACCATTAGTCACCTGATGCAGGCTTGGCTTTGGGGACCTGCCTCTCCTTCAGCTCCTCATCCTCAGGGGTGTAGTTCCTTAACTTGATCTCCCTGAACACACACAAAGAGGATTTCTGTATGAAATGCTCCACTCGGTGGCGGTGTACCATGCATCCTGAAGAACCAGCTGCGGAGGAGACACAGCCACAATTCTTCAAATTTGATGACTCAACAGGAAGTTGCTGAGACTCGTGGCAAAGAAAGGCTTGCTCAAAGCAGAGTCCTACCGATCTGAGTGAGTCCATGTGATTCTTCGACAGGAAACCAGCCTATAAACAAATATATATCTGCATGACGGCCAACAGCAGCTCTTGTGTTGACAGGAGGATTGATGTCTGATGGGGAGTCAAGTCTATCCTGAACTCCAACCTAACTCACACAACAACCCCCAATAACCTTGAGAAACCCCTGTCAAAAGTATGAATCCATTTTCAGGTTGCCTCTGCGTCGTAAAGAAGTGCGCAAGAATACACACGCCGCAGCACACGTCGACAGAAGCGCTGTTCACGTCCATGCAACAAAGGAAGCGTGTGAGTCATGTTCAAGTTTTGCATTCACCGCCGACAATTCTAGGCGTGGCTTGTTGGTCGTAACAATTAAAACGACCTGGACGACTACGTCACGTCTTTGTGCCAGTAAGTGCCGGTGCTGTGACACAATCATAATTGCTGCTCAGTTATTATGAAATGCAAATATCGTTAGTTTGACGTCACGCTTCATTCTGGAGGGTGTTATACTTCCACTGCGTCAAAGACTGACCCGGGTATTTTGGGGGAGCGGACACACCAGCGTGGCACCTCGAAGTGGTTTGAGTTGAGCCGTGGCTGGGGAGGAGCAGCAGCCATCTAGTGTTTACACAGATAGGACGCTACTTGCCACCAAAACCAACACTGGCTCCTTCACTCTCAAGTCCAGGAAAAGACAAAAGAGTCATCGAGGCTTTGCTGCGACACCGTAACCTGATCTCTCATGACAGATCACAAAGGTAAATATTAGAGTTTTTCACAGACGGCCAAAGCTGCTGAACTATAATCATTCTTGTGCGAGAAAGAGCGATCGGTCCAACGCAGAGACACTCCCTCTGTGTCGCCGGTTCACAGTCATTAAATATAAACAATGGAAAAAGGTCCTGTCGGACAGGAACGATGGCTGCTTCTCTCCTCTGACGGCACAAGGCGAAGTGAGCTGCAGGATATTTGAGCAGCCAACAGCACGTGGCTGCGATAGAACACAGAGCAAACACAGTCTCTAGTGACAGCAAAGGTTCCCACAGTGTCGTTTTGAGGGAGCGAATTTACAGTGCTAGACTTATTCTCAACAACAGCCTCTTCTGCTTCCTTAGACGTGGACACATAATGAGCCGTCTCACTCCTGTCTTCATCACCAGTTACTTCCCTCATTCACGCGCATGGATTCTCTCACTAACTCCCACCAGTTCTTCACCATCTCATCTCTCCTATTCCCTAAGGGCAGCATGAGCCAGCGCATATTTAACAGTCACGAGAAAGGCCGCTGCTGAAGCTGGCTCACTGCCTGCCAACATCACACAATGGGTGTAGCTGTAACTACCTGCACAAATTGGTCCACAAACCTAGGAATGTGCTGCAGCAAGTGGATTTTAACGCCCATTTAATGTCATTAATGATTCAACACAGTTTGAGCAATCCAGCTCGGATTCACGCTCATTCATTCATTCATTCAAGTGCGCCAAATAACTCCGTACAGCAATGCGGCGTCCCCTACGCCGAATATAAAAGGATGACAGTGATAAACAGACGACATGACGTGAAAGGTTTCGGCTTACCGATGCCTTTCCTGCTCCGCGTCCTCCAGCGCCGCTTTCTTCTGCTCGGGTTCACCGTCCTCTTGGTCTTGGCCCTGTTTCAGCAAGACGTAGACCTCAAATGACTTTACAATCAGCTCAATGTTCCACAAAGTTGAGAAGCATTCGGTCCTGGGGCCGCCGTTAAGAAGAAAGTAAGAATTTCCTTGGCAGCATAACAATTGTCGCTCAGTTGCATCTGACAGCTGTAACATCAAAAGGGTGTCATTATGGAGCTTATTGGGTTTTGTAAATAAAGAATTAAGCACTGGAAGTATAACCTTTATTCAGGAGGGAAATGCACCAGGTATGGTTGATGTTACAGTTAATAATTAGGCTTGTTCTCCATTTATCCTATTTGCATACAGGAGGGAAATAAAAGACCAGTATTACTTTTATAGGCTTATATGCCCCACAAAAAGCTTGTAAAAAAACCATTAAATTAACTCATTCTCCTGTGGAGAATGCCGGTCCATCTGCTGCAGTAATTCACTTGCTCTCCATGCACAAAAGAAAGTCACGACTGTCTACAGTTTGCTATCCAACACAGAGAAAATAGTCAAGAGATGAAAATCTGCATGTAAGCAACAAGAAATACATGGATGTTGCCGTTTACAACAGCATCCTGCGCAGGCTGAAGGCCTGAAGATGGATGAAAAGTATAGACGGTCATCTAACCTGGGCCATGAAAGCTCAGTTTTCATCACATTTTGAAAAATGACAAGCCAGGCTCACAGCAGAAGACACGACAAGCAGCAGCCTTCGTCACTGGATCCTTCACATGTCAATGTCGAGGACAGGCTTTGTGTCATTACTAATGACCAGCTGTCACGCTGCCTATTTTGCAACTGTTGCCTTCTGCAGTTTAATCAGCTAATAGTGGCGCACGCTGCTTCCTTCTTTAACCACTGGGCACTCGTCCTTCTTCTGCCGAACCCTTCAGAAAATCTGAAACCGTCTTAGCTGTTTCTTCCATAGCTTGCTCTTTGTAGACCATTTTTGTAGAGACGTGCAGGTGGGATCAGAGCCTTCGCCCCTTCTCACCCTGGACATGGACTGTTTGTTCCTCTTCCCTCTGGCAGGAGGCTACGGTCCATCCAGACCACAACCTCCCGTCACAGGAACAGCTTCTTCCCCTCGGCCCTCAGACTGTTGAATTCCTGAACAGCCTTCTTGTTATTTTATTTTATTATTATTATTATTATTAATTTATTTATTTATTTAGACTGCACGTTATTCCAAAACACTTTCCTAGTTAGTGGGCTCCCCACTGACCATGGCAATAAATCTGATTCTGATTCTGATATTGGTACATTGCATTATGAGGATCATCACCCTGTAGATTCCATGTTCTGCAAACGGCTCAAAGATAAAACACCTTTGTCCTCGTTCTAAACAACATATGGTACGTTGAAACCATTTCCCCGAATGTGGGAGTCAGTTTACACAGCATTTTGCATCCACGGAATTCATTTAAAAACAAGGCATCCCCTGACAATCGAGGACTGTCAACTATGTTTTCAGTACAAATACCAAACTATTAGTTATGGAAACAAAAGAGGATTCTAAGACTGTTTTAGACACGAATGTGGCAATAAAAACAAGCACACGCACGTTTGCCTTCAATTGAAAGTGATACACTGCGCATAACAAAACGCTCCGATTTTGCACCAGTGAGTACTATAAACTATTTGTTTCATTACAGGTGACATGTGAAATGATATAAACCGGCCACTGAATCTGTTAGCTAACACGCTAAGAGTAGCCGCTAAGCTAAAGTCTTCAGTGACTTGAGCAAACTGTTTCCCATTTCCTTTGAAAGCACGTCATAATAGCAAAGCGCCGCTCACGTGAAGCTGCTTATTCCGCAAAGCCTTGAGTCTTTCTTTCCTCTTGAGCGCCTGTTCCTGCAGCGAACCAACTTCTTTCTCCATGTTCACACACACGCAGCTCTATCGCCTCCGAAATCTACTAAGTACCCTGGCGAGGGCGACCAATCGATTGTCGAGCTCAACGAACGCCTTCTCAAGTGGTGTTGCTGTCAATGTGGATTCGGTTCATTTTGTCGTTATTTCACTTTAGTTCACCGCTGGATTGCTTTCTTAGAGGCTGCGTTTGATAAAAACTTGTTTGTTTCTTCATTCTTTTAGCTTTAATTGATGTTCCTCCTCAAATACACTCTGTATTACACTGAGGAATGAGTGTTGTGTTCAGACTGACCCATAAAAGCTACAGGATTAAAATACTTCTCATAATGATTACAGGTCACACACAGGACAGAGAGGCACTGTCCCACCCTGGGATGGTCCCACTGTCAGGTTTGGAATGTAGGACATCACCATGGTAATGCTGCCTTACGCCTCCCAGTAACAACACTCATCAACAACACGCTGCATCCTTGTTCATACAAGAGCTATTTTCCTATCTGGAATTAAATCTAGCGGCCGGGATGAGGATCAGCACCTCCAAGTCTGAGGCCATGGTTCTCGACCGGAATAAGGTGGTTTGCTCTCTCCAGGTCGGTGGAGAGTTCTTGCCCCAAGTGGTGGAGTTTAAGTATCTCGGGGTCTTGTTCTCGAGTGAGGGAAAAGGGGAGCGTGAGATTGATAGACGGGTTGGTGCAGCGGCAGCAGTGATGCGGTCACTGTATCGAACCGTCGTGGTGAAGAGGGAGCTGAGTCACAAGCCGAAGCTCTGGATTTACCGATCCATCTACGTTCCCACCCTCACCTATGGTCACCAGCTTTGGGTCATGACTGAAAGGATGAGATCGGCTGAGATGAGTTTCCTCCGCAGGGTGGCTGGGCGCACCATTAGAGATAGGGTGAGGAGCTCGCGGTGGAGCTGCTGCTCCTCCACATCCAGAGGAACCAGTTGAGGTGGCTCGGGCATCTGATCCGGATGCCCCCTGGACACCTCCCTGGACAGGTGTTCCGGGCATGTCCTACCGGGAGGAGACCCCGGGGAAGACCCAGGACTCGCTGGAGAGATGATGTCTCCAGTCTGGCCTGGGAACGCCTCGGGATCCCCGGTAGGAGCTGGAGGAGGTTTGGGCTTCCTTGCTCCGAATGCTGCCTCCGCGACCCAACCCCGGATAAGCGGCAGAAGAAGGTGAAAGGTCAAGGTGAAGGAATTAAATCTCACTAAACAAATGTGTCATAGAAGAGAAATATTGTTTTTGTGACGTAAAAATACTCCATAGTTCTACACAAAGATATGGCCATTCTTTATTACATTTGTGGACAATGAAGCACTCAAGAGTACACCCAGAACCAAGAGTAGTGGGAGTACAGTAGCTTCGTACTTCTGGATGGGACGTTGTCTTGAATGAAGAACTCACTGAGAGGAAAGGCAAAGCTCTCGATTTCCTAGTGGATGCATGTTCCTATCCTTATCCTTAGAGAGGAACAAAACTATCGTGGAGCCACTCAAGGGAGAGGCCAGTTCGGGCGGTTGTTTGGATGCCTCCTGGGCGTGTCCACTCTGGTCTGAGCACACCTGGCTGCTGTCTCTGCGACCCAACCTCGGATAATTCCGATTGGTGGATGTAGATGCTTCAGTGTTTCTCTGGGAAATAGCGACTACTGTCATTAGATCAGTGGTTCTAAACCTGGCTTTTTCACCTATGAAGGGTTCGGTGAATGCACATAAACGAGTGAGAACAAGGTTGAGAACCACTGCCTTCGACTGGAGAACCAGGAGCCGGGTGGGCGGGGCCTGTAAATGCGTGCGTGTCCCTTTAAGAACAGCAGCCTACCTGCGCGCTAATGTATTCCCGTGTTGACAGAGTTGCTGCTCACTTCAGAGCGTCTCTGACTGAAACCCAATCCGTCTCATTTTTTTTTTTTTTTTGAATGATTTTTACGTCGTATTTTGTGTGGTGTCGGGCGCTTCCGCGGGCACCTCTCCTCTGAACGCGGACATGGCTGCTCCGCCGCAGACGCGTTTGTTCCGGCTGTAGTTCCTTCGACGGCGCTGCGGCCGCATTCGCGTCTGCTGCTGGAGCTAGCGAGGCAGGGATGGTGGACAGAAGCGCGCCTCGTCCTCCTGCGCGCGGGAAACTACTTGTGGACATGTTTCATCGAGTTTTTGTCTCTTAAGAAGCGCGGACGAACAGCCACCAAAACACCGGGATGGCGTCCAAGGAGAGGCTGTACGAGCTGTGGATGTTATATTACACCAAGGTGAGTGACACCTGTTGCGAATGGAACATGATGATGGTGGTTTCTTGCTAGTCCTCTAACTTCACGTCAGGTTCCAAAGCGTGTTCGGTGTCGCACCTGCTGTGTAGGTGTCGCTTCTTCCTGTTTCTCTGTCGCTTCCTGTGTCTTTGTCCGTGAACCTGTTTGACCAAAAGCCAGGCGCATTTCTCCTAGAAATATCTTCTCAATGTTAACCTGCCCCATCCGTCAGAGGTGTCAAACCCGCGGCGCGGGGACGCAGTGGGCCCGCGAAGTCATTCTATGCGGCCCCTCTACTCCTATTGGTTCCGACTGTTACGCGAGCAGCATTTTGCAGGTGGCTAACAAGAGTTCGGTGACTGTTCTTCTGGGAGCGGTTGTTGTTTTCCTGCCTATAATTCAATAACCACCTGGATATTTGCCTCTCGTATAGTAGACTTTCTGAGTTGCTGCAAATGTTGTGTTTCGCCTGGAGATGGTACAAGCGCTCGGAGAATAGAGCAGTTGGTACAAACAAGTGTGTGTCGAGGAACCTCCAGAATGGCAGTAGACATCCGCCTTGCTGCAATGGTTGTTATTAGTCTGTCATTAAGTGTTGCACTCTCGGTTCTGTTACTGTTCTCGACTGCATCGTGACTCGTGTGGGTCTTCCAGAAATGCTGTCAAATCATCAGTGTGCCATTAGACACAATGTCAGGGGACTTTTTAGCAAGAGCAGGTGGAGACAAAAGATCGGCCAGTGGACCAGGGCTTCACTTGTGTAGGAGCTCCTCCAGTCCTCTTCTGACTCACCAACTATTCACAGAGTCCAGCCCTCCGTGTGTTTTCTTCATCCTCCAGCTGCGTGTGAATTGCCGTCGGAACTTCCCTTTCACGTTCCCTCGCTCAGACAGAGCCTTCAGACCCTCCGGAGCGAGTGAGGATGGTTGGCGTGAGTTTTAACTTCACTGACAGGAAGTGTGTCCTCGCAAAGCTGGGGGGTCTTTGTGTCGTGTGGTGAGGTTCATTCGAGAAGTTCCAATGCATCGGACCAAACTCAGGGGCTCCATGAAAATTGAAAAGGGCCTTGAAATCTGGGATAAATAACAAAATATCAAAATATTATCATTAATTCTATATTATCATTAATTAATTAAATTGCAAACATTTTCCAGTATTTCCTCCAAGTATTCGGCTAAAATACTGAACCATGAAGTCTTTATCTTTTTTTTTGTTGTAATATTTTATTTTACATTTTACATAATAGAAAACACAAATCACATTGCAGTATATAATTCACTCGAGTATGGTCTCTAGTATATGTTTATATAGCTGACAAATCACAAATTATAATACACATCTGTATGTATATACCACAAAACAACCATGAAAAAAATCAAAAACAAAAAAAAAAAAAAAGTTGCTGCACTTTAGATTGAGTGATCTATTTATTCTTTGACGATCATCCATGACTTCCTTGTTCCACATCATCAATATATTTTTCTTTGCAATAACACTTCCGTACCAAAATGCACGGGTCTTAAGACGGCCTAGGTCTGCAAGTTGTTTTGACCAGCCCAAGATTGCAGCTTTGGGATCAGGTTCTATATTGCATCTGAAAATCTCAGAATGAATTTGAAAAATACGGGCCCAAAAATTCCTCAGTTTTGTGCAGGACCACAACATGTGGGTCAGTGTACCATCACTCTGATGACACTTAATACATCTTGGGGAGGATAAAACGAATGCACTCTAACCCGAGAGTAATGCAATCTATGAATAACTTTAAATTGGATTCATTGATGTCTGGAATTTATTGAGCATGTGCATATAGCCTGCAGACACTTTAGCCAGGTCTCATCTGATATCTCTACGCCTATTTCAGTTGCCCATGATGTTCTTTGATGTTGTGTCGACGTATCTGGCTGTTCTGAAAATGCATTGACGAAGCGAGAGACCAGGTGTTTTGCATCCGGCTTGTCATCATCAGTGACTCTATGCAGTGAGGGGGATCATCAACATAATTTCTAATTTGTAAATATCTGAAGAAGTGCGATGCCGGAAGTGAGAATCTATCTTGCAGTTGGGTGAATGATGAGAATATATTGTCAACATATAAGTCCCGAATGTTAACCAGTCCTTTACTTTTCCAAATCAGAAACACAGGATCTGAGAGTGAGGAAGGGAATGCGTGATTATAACAAATGGGGGCGGCTCGGTTGAATTGCTTTACATCCAGGGTTTTCTTTATTTGCTGCCATACCTTCAAAGAGTTTTCGATAATCAAACCATATTTTTTGAGAGAACCTGTATTCCCCTTTGGAGCATACAGCAAAGCTGGGAGGGAAGTTCCTTTAATGTTTTGTTCAATGGCCAGCCACGATGGGGTTAAATGCGTTGGAGCTTCGGGAAATGCTTTCTGCCAGTAAGTCAGCGCACGACATATTGCGGCCCAGTAGTAATGCTGAATGAAGTCTTTATCTTTTAAAGCGTATATTGAATATGAAACGAGTGTTGGTCTTTTCACTCGACCTTTTGAGTCCCATGACCTCCTGGCAGCACAGGACTGTTTGCCGTCATCAGATGCAGAGCGGAAGTTCTTCCTCTCACGCCAGAATGCAATAAAGTTCAGGGACAACTTCATTGAAGGGATTAGTCTCATAGGCCCGACAGATGTGCCGCATATGTGTACTGATCTGGGAGCAGCTTCGCTTCAACAATGAAGACAATGGGAACAGAAGCAGCACTCGCGCACAAAAGTACATTCCTGCCGGTGTGTGTGGCGTCTAGAGACGGCTCCGTGACTGAAGTGTCGCCACCTCGTGTGAGTCACTGGAGCACAATGGAAGGGAGACTGGGTGCAGAGCAGCCTCTTTGTGTGATGTTTTTGTTGTCTGCCTGTTCGGCGAGTTTGTGCGCACGCCGACTTTGACACATCCCAGCCCTTGTTGGTGGGTCGAGGTTCTTCAGCTGCACCGCCCGAAATCATGAGCAAGTCCTCCTCCTCACTCCGTGCCGTGGCTTTGTGTCTGAATCTACCATCTACTTGATAAATCTGGCTGTTGGGAGCCACGCTGGAGCTTGTGTTTGTCAGAAGAAGAGAGCCGATTGTGTCTAACTGTTGAACGGAATGCCAAGCAGAAGAGCCGACACAGCTGCTCAGGCCGCGAGCAGCTCACGCCGCCGTTCGTGTCCGGTCCCGTGGTTGGTCTCTTTAACGGCACTTTCACATGAACGTCCGCTGCTTCTTCTTCTTCGTTCTTTAGTTTATGAAAGTATGTTTTCTTGGCGAGTCAGTCATGTGCCCGCTTGTAGCTAAGGGACACCCTAAACACGAAAAAAATGGACGCCCTAATTGTCCGTTCATTAGTACTTCCATGAAAAGAGCGTTTCCGCCCGGTTGTTTCGCTGAATAGGATCGAAATTTCGCAGCCGTCGCGACGTCTCGGGGCTGATGACAGGTGGATCCCGCAGAGAAGTGCCACGCTTTAAACCAACCGGTCGATTTTGACTTTGGACAGCCTGCTAGCTAAAAGCCTGGTCGCGTGATGCCGAGTCAAACAGCTGCGTCCAAAAAGCGCTCCTCAGTAAACAGTGCCTTTGTTTGATAGTGTTCAGCGTGGAGATCGAGTCAGGCCAGAGAAGAAGGACAGGGTCAGCCTAAACGCCTTCCACTTTGTTTTATCATTTTGACATTGGGAGAAAAGAGCGTGATGGCGTTTGTCAGAGGATTAGGGTTAGTCCAGTTGCACAACTCCTGCGGGATGTGAAGCAAAGAAGAGCAAGAAGAACACAGCAAGGCTTGAATGTTGTCTGAGAACGAAGAGGTTCTGTGGAGAGATATTGATCATCATGACGTCACAGTCGAGAGCTCAGACAGTCTGAAGACTCGTCAGCTGGACCCAGCTTGTTTGATGACCTTGAAGCGTGAGTCTGCTCGTCTCGCAGCTCAGGAACACCATGTCAACACGCTGGTGTTCCTCCTCCTCAACATACACATTTCAGTGTGCAGTAAATGGTGAGGGGAGGAAAGAAAAGCTGTGTTTATAATTGTACTGTGTAATTGTCAGTGTGAGCTCATGATACGATTCACATTCTCTATTTAGGATGTTGCATTCTCTCTCTGAACTGGGCGCATTCTTCGCTGAATACAAGTCAGGTTTCTATATTCCGCCGTATGTGATATACATCTGTCTGTAGGAGGCAATAATGCATATTTGTTGTTGTTTTACTGTGTCGTTTTCTCACAGCTGTGCACTGGACTCATGGCTTGAGGTCCATACTTTTTTTGTCAGCCATTGTGAACTTGGTTCTGTGACGTCAGTGGTGACCAATGAGACCTTTTTCATCTATGGAGACTTCAAGTGAGTGAGGAGGAGGAGGAGGAGAAGGTGGGGAGAAGAGGAGTGAATGGGATCAGTCAGATGAGGAGGAGAGTGCAGACAGGGTGAGAGAGAAGCCGGCTCCCCACCCTCTTCTGCTCTTATCCTGCAGGAGCACCTATGAAGATGTCGCAGCTTTGTCCTCCCTTGTTTGAAAAGGTTGCTCTTTCATTTCAGTATGGTCGGCACTTCTGTTTAAGAGACAAATCTTTCAACCTCAGCACTCTACCTCTCTGTACTACAACGCACCTAACCAGAAGAGGAAGGGGTTTGTCAAAGGAAGTAGACATTGGTTAAAGCGGCATGTCATTTCCTGCTGTCTTGCTTCACATTGGGAGGTTAGATCTGCTGGTGAGGAGTCAGGGAAGAAGAGAGCGTCCAGCTGTCCCGGCATGAGAGATGGACAAGCTCACGAGTTCGTGTCGCTTGGTAAAGTACATCTGTATTTGTGGCTGCTTCCTACATGTGATGTGAACATGTTACCAACGTGCTTCTCTTCTGGTGCAACACATCCACTCACAGTTGTGAAATATGCGACCTGTTTTTCTCCATTGGTCGTGGTGTCAGATTGAGCTGCCTGTCGTTGTGGGTGAACACATAGTGTTCGCCTTAAATCGGAGGCGTGTCAGGGTGTGAAAAGTCACCCTTGAAAAGTAGTGTTCAGGAAGGCCTTGGATGACATGTCTCTGGACTTGGAAGAAGATAAATTAGTGTTGGAAAAACAAACAGGCCTGAGGCTCCCCTGAGTATCTGTCAGGTGGTCGGCCTCGACGTGCCCTTCCTTCTCAGCTCCCTCTGTCCCTGAGCCCAGTTCCTTGGATGATTCTTTTGCTTGGGCCAGGCCACCCCGACATTCCCCAGTGAAGTAAAAGTTCCTGCATGTTTTGCTACATATTTAATAACATTAAAGCTTAGCCTTCCAAAGATTTGAAGGAGACTCTTGTCGGACCTCACCGATAAACGTGGCTGTGTTGGTCCAGCTCTGGAATGTGAGATAAGGATGGGAGCAACCGAGGACAAGTGGAGGGCCATTTATGTACGTAAACATCTGAAGCAAGGAGGGATTCTAGACTCCAAACGGTTCGTGGATCAACCCACTCTTCACTTTATATGCGTTTCTTTCATGTTACATCACGGCCAGATCACTGGGGCGCAGGAACTCTGCAACATCCTGTTGCGCACAGCAGGTCGTACGATTTAGTCAGCGGCAGGTGTTGACACGGAGAGCTTCGGGACAGCGTCTCATCATGATTGGTCCCGTGTTGTGGACTCACCTGTCCTCCGTTCTCACTGACAGAAAGATGTGGCCTATCTGCAGCAGTGGCTGGAAGCCTTTGTGTCCTCTTTCGAGAGGCTTATTGATGTGCAGACGCTGGAGCCTCGGAGGTGAGTGGCTGTGCGCGGATGGCTCTCATGTCTGGCTCCTTCCTTCATTCTTGTGTGCTGGTTCTAGGGTGGAGGAGTGCAACCTAGAGGTGCCCATGATCCCAAGGGAGGTCCTGGTTCTGCTCGGCAACCAGCTGTGGCAAAGCGCGTTGCATCTCTCCGGGAGCCAGACGGAGGACAGCAGCGTCCCACGTCCACTGCTGATCATCAAGTTCTTCATCATCGTCTGCAGGTCACAACTTTACTACTCACTAGACTCCTGACTTTCCGTTCTGGTAACATCCATTTCCTTCTCTTTTTCAAATGTAAGCCTCACAGATTCGTGTTCAGTCAGGTGATGTTGTTTTTTTTCTTTGACTGAGAGGTGTCTGGACGTTTCACATGACAAGGGAGTTGATTTAGTTCAACAAAATGAATGTGAAAGTTTCAGAAAAACAGATCAAAGTTCATGTGAAAAAATTGCTGAGGAGATGGACTTTTGCAAGTCAATACGCGGCTGCTTCTATGATCCAGGATCTTGGGGCACATCTTCCACCACAGCCACATGGAATCACAGGCGAGGGCATGGAAATCTCACTTTGATTTGGGACGTTTCAGTCACAAGACTGTGAAGCAAAAGAGAGTCTCAGAGAACGAGTGCTGTAACTAGTGGAAGAACCCTTTCGCTTCACACTGGCAGACACTTGTGTGGACCAAATGAACTCTTCCGAACATGAGCGACACCTCGGCTCTGTGTACGTCCAAGTTTGTCGCTGTGAGAACTGACCTGTCAGTCAGCTGCGGCTGAAGTGGTGAAGGTTCACCTCCTGTCGACTCCTCACTCTTAACATGGGATTATCAAATCATTAGTTTGGCGCTTTCTTTCCTTGTATTCTAGGAAAATGGAGAACATTGATCAAGACAAGACCCCGGGCTTCTTGTTGGAGACCATGAAGCTTCTGAGCTACTGCCTGGACCAGGTAGTGCTTTTGTCCTCAAAAAAGACGGCTTCTTAGTCTTCCTTAGTCTCCTGTGCCGGGGCAGGTTTGAAGGGTTGGGTGGCTGGACAGAGTTCTGTGACAACACAATGTCTCATTATCAGCTGAAAAGAGGAGAAGGAGACAAGCCATCTCTGCTGGCGGTGGTTCACCACGGGCTTCATCTTTGCGAGAGCCTCTTTGACCCGTATCAGACGTGGAGGCGACGCCTGGCTGGGTGAGTGTTCGGCGGCGGGAACTTCTGTGATCTCCACTGTCGTGTCGCCCCTCCGTCTCCCTCGAGCGCAGTCACGGGGGTCTTTTCTGCCACAGGGAGGAGGTGAGCCTGACGGAAAGGAACAAGTACAAGTTCTCCCCGTTGGTGCTGCCAGAGGAGCTGCCTGCTCTCTTTCACGGTGTGACCCGCTTTATGGCTTGAAGAGAAATCTTGTCTGCAACTTGTTGACTTTCAATTGACAGAAAGTCTGAAGGACAGCGAACGTCTTCCCGAGCTCCTCCGACTGAGGCTGGTTCATCTGTTCGGCGCTGTCATCAGTGGAGGAAAGGTCTGCAAGGAAACCTGTCGCTCACGTTTTTTTGACACACCCCTCAGAGCCTGACCCGCGCGCTTGTCTACCCTCCAGAAGAACGGCCTTCTCTCCATCACCCCGCAGTCAGTGGAAGATCTATTCTCGGTCCTTCGGGTTTGGTGCTGCCAGACCTCCAGTCAACCCAAAGACACCCAACTCCCTCGACTGAGCCTGCAGTGCCTGACCTCCGTCGTGCACCTCTTGCACACCAGCAGCCCTGCAGAGAGACAAGTGGAGATCAGGTCAATACTGGAGAGCTACTTCCAACTCCTGAACTGGAACCAACCCCTCCGAAGTGAGCAGCTGGACAGGGAGAGTTGGGAGGGCGGCTTGATCTCCCTCCGGAGTCTGATGCTGAGTACGTTCTGCGGCAGTGAGGCGCCGTCTTGTTGCTGCGTTTGAGATCAACCTTTGTTCCTCTCATTCTTGTTTCACAGCGACGATTCCTGAAATCCTGCAGTGCTCCGACAGGCCCGCCTTGCAGGCCGTCTTTCTCAACAACAACTGCTTCGAACACATCCTCCGACTCATTCAGAACAGCAAGGTCAGACGCCGGTCCTCCTCTCCATTGTGTTTCCCACGTGTTTTCCGTTTCTCATGTGGTCGTCGGCCCACCGCCCACTCGAGCCCCTGATGTGTTCATGCACTGTTGTTTCGTGTTACCGTTGAGATGCACTTTGTTTTCCCATTTTGTTAACGTATGCAAATTAGCGGGTGTATGTATGTGCGTGTATATGTGTGACTGCATATGTGTTTAAGCTGTCTGAATCAATTCATTTAGTTCTTCACTCAAAAGAAAGATTTATTTTTTAATTGAAGCCATTTTATTTGCGCTGGTAATGGTTGGTCGGCATGAGTCATCGCCTTCCTTCCTCTGATTCAAAGAGCTGTTACTTCCTTAAGAGAAAGATTGAAGCATCAGAAAATAGAAAACAAAAACATAAAAATCCAAATCTAAAATACTCGGCTCTCTCTGAATATCAAAACAAGTCAAGTGAAATGAAGAAAAGCATCAAGTTTCCAAGACAAAAACGACTGAATTGAACATTTATTACGCCTCAGGAAGCTTTTTGTAGACAATATATTTCCTTCTTCCTGGCTTGACCTTAAGCTTTTGTGTTTCTGTATTAAAGTAGAAACCAAATATGAGCCGAAAGCTTTGATGCATGTGTCGCACTGACTGTGTCTCATCTGTGCGTGTGCCTGTGTCTCTGTGCGTTGTTGTGTCCGGCAGCTCTTTCTGAGCAGCAGGCGCAGGCCGGAACGTGAGCTTGTGTGTGACCTCACCACCAGTTTACTCACAGAGGTCGAAGTGCAGCAGGTACTTTCTTCCCCTCAATGTTGATGTCTGTCAGCAGGAAACTCAGCCTTCACTCTGAGAGCTCTGAACCTTTTTCACAGGAAGTTACAGACAGGAAGTCCGACATGCACTTTTTAGTAAATAAAGCTGACTGTGTGTGTATATATATATATATATATATATATATATATATATATATATATATATATATATATTTTGTTTTTTGTTTTATTTTTTTTTTCCATTACCTTTCAGTAGTTAAACTGGCTTAATCTTTGATCACCTTCAGATTCATATCTGCAGCTGCAGGTTTAGTCTGTGTGGGAGTTTCGAATGGTATCTGGTTGATAATGGGAGGCTGAATTCCCTGCTGTCACGCTGCGTATTTCATGGTGCATGGGATGGTGGTTTCTCAATGCACGTCCCTCCTCCAACAGTGCATGCTGCGTGACTGGCGGTGCCTGTGTGCGAGACTTGGCTCTCGGCCTGGAGTTTTCCTGCTTGTTTTCCTCCTGCCCAACTTGTCGATGGTTCAAGTCTGTGTTCTTGGTGTTTGGCTTTGTGACTGCATGCTGGGACTTATCAGGAATGAACAGAAAGGTGCTTGTTCTAGCACATTCGCCTGGATAGGCCTTGTGTTTGTCTTCATTCAGAATGAATTCCTTCCGTTTCTGGGCTGCTGGTGTCCTGCCTGTTTCTCTGTCAGTGACCTCTTATGTTTCCCTTGCTTTATAGATGTGGGAAAAAGGCTCGGACAGTATTACCGTCCATGCTCTGGGAGTGCTGACTGCTATAATGAGCAACTCACCGTCTGCCAAGGTAGGCACACAATCGTGAGTTGTGTTTTGCTCAACATTTTGGATCAGTGGTTCTTAACCTGGGTTCGATCGAACCCTAGGGGTTCGGTGAGTCGGTCTCAGGGGTTCGGTGGAGCCTCCGCCGCAGAGGTCCACCCCTCAGTCTAGTCTGCAGTTAGTGTATCATATTTTATTTTTTACTAAAGAAGGGTTCGGTGAATGAGCATATGAAACTGGTGGTTAAGAACCACTGTTTTAGATTCATGAACATCCGCCATTAGTGGTGCTCAAAGGCCAACAAAGTCAGTGGCCAGATTTCTGACCTAAAAAAAAAAAAAACAGAGAAAATCATCTTATGTTATATGATCTGTTTGCACCATGGCCTGCAACAATGACTAGACTTTCTTCCACACCTTTGAGGTAACCAGCGTGGGCCCTTCAGATCAGTCAGAGCGTCTAGAGAAAGCATATTGTGTTGAGGAGCTATGAGAACGGTCAAGTAGAAGCTAGACGTTCTAGTCTGTCAGTGAAGCAGAGAGCTCTTCTGTGGGACTAGTTTGCTGGTCCCAGCGTGTCCTGGGTCTGCCCCATGACCTCCTCCTCACAGTTGGACACGCCCAGCTCACCACCCCTCAGAGTGTGAGGAACACGTGACTTGACCTTCTTGGCGTGTCGTTCCTCCAGAACAAGCCGACTCGCTGAGTTATGCTGTGGGCATCTTTGTCTTACGTGCTGATCTTAGCTTGTTGAAGTGTTGCGCTCCTGACCATGTGCGTCCCAGGTGACTGTGTGCCTGTCTTCACCTCCAGGAGATTTTCAAGGAGAGGATCGGCTACTCGCAGCTGTTCGATGTGCTCCGGAGTCACGGCCTCCCCTCCAAGCGTCTGCTGCAGGAGCTGATGAACATGGTGAGGAGCCGCCGTCCCTCTCGCTGCAGACCAGTGGGTTTCTCAAGTCTGATGTGCCGCAGGTGGTGGAGGGCCAGCACGCTCATGCTCGCCACCTGGGAATTGGTAACGAACAGCCTCTTCTTCTTCTCCTGCAATGGCTCCCTGACCTGAGTGGTCAGAGGGACCTCCAGCTGCTGGTGGCACAGTGGCTGGCGACCGTGTGTGGCGGCTCTCTGTCCTGCCGGACCACTGCTGTGGAGGCCGGTATGGTGGGCGCTCTGCTGCAGGTTCTCTCTCAGCCTCGCAGTCTGGACTGGCAGTGTGCAGACGCCTTGCTCGGCCTGCTGCGGGACCTGGGCTCACTGTGTCTGAGACCGGAGGAGCTGAAGAGCCTGCTCAGACTGCTGAGAGTGGATCAGGGCGATGTTGCGGGATCGGTGCACCCTTACTGCGCGCGCGCTGTCCGAGTGCTGTCTGCCATAGCCGCGAGGAAAGGTCAGGACAGCGCGCTGCAGTACTTTGACCTCACACCTCCCATGGCCGGGATCATGGTGCCCACGGTCCAGCGCTGGCCGGGCAGTGGCTTCGCCTTCCATGCCTGGCTCTGCCTGCACTACTCCAAACTCGGCAACCGCCGGCCTTCCGCGACAAGAGGTCCGCACGACGTGGCCAAAGGTCTGCGCAGAAAGCAGCTCTACAGGTGAGGACCGACCTCAGTGAGTCTCATTTAACCTGTTTAATGTCTTGTGCTTTTGTGTGTCCCTAGTTTCTTCACCGCCAGTGGGACTGGACTGGAAGCGTTTTTCACCGTGGACGGCGTGCTGGTCGTTGCTGTTTGCACGAAGAAGGAGTACATGGCAGTGTCGCTGCCAGAGCACCCGCTTGTGGACTCGTCGTGGGTGAGTGCAGCTTTATTCCAAACTGGTTCCGTTTTCAAAGAGATCTTCTCATGATGGAAGATTTTTCTTATCATATCGAGACTTTTCTTTGTATCAAAAGACATTATCAAAGTGAGTTTTGCATGCATATGTCATGTTCCGGCTCTCTGGTGCATCACAGACTGAGTGGAAGTCTGCGCACCGATGGATCTGTGTTTACCTGACGTGGTCTGCAGACTGTCCTTTGATCCCAGATTTGTGTTCAGTTCACGCCTGTTACTTCCTCCCTCCTTCAGCACTCGGTCGGTATCGTCCACGTCCCTGGCCGCCGCCCGTTCGGTCAGAACCTGGTCAACATCTACATCGATGGGAAGCTCTGTAAAAGTTCTCAGCTTCGCTTCCCGTCCTTCAGCGAGGTAGATTTCCTGCTCTTAGACGGGACTTTAGCATGAGCCTGACCTCAGCTGTCTTCCTCCTGAAGCCCTTCACGTCCTGCTGCATCGGCTCCGCCGGCCACAGAACCACTATCACCTCTACTTCCCCGACTCTGTCCTCCTCCACACCCTCCACCCCGGCGGCAGAGTTCTCCTTCCCTCCCAGCGGCCCTTCGCTCATTCGATCCCAGTCTTTCCCTGCATCATTCGCAGCAGGTCATTGGGGGTCTTTGACTGACTCCTCTGTTCACACCATATCAGCTGGTCTGCAGGACACAGAGTGGGGGACGCCCTCCTCCTTAGATGGACTACTGGGCACCGCCTTCATCTGCCACGAGGCTCTGCTGCCCAACCAGACAAAAGCTCTCCACAGTGCAGGTGGGTGCTTACAGCGGGGTGGTTGTTCCCATCCCGCTCGGCCAGTCGAATGCCACGTCATCGATGCTAAACAGATGCAGGGTGGCGGCTGATCCTCTCTGTGAACGTGCCTTCCGCTCTCCCTCACAGGACCCAATCACGTGTCTTTATTCAAAGCGGACGGCGAGCTATCTGACCTCAACGGCAAACTCCTTCTCTACTACACTCCCCAGGTGACTGAACACCAACATGCCTCGAAGATCAAAGGACCCTCCATCACCCAGTCCTGCTTTCTCTTCGTGTCTTTTAGGCTTTCAAGAGTCAGAAATGCCTGGATCTGTCTCCCAACCACCAATACGACGGCAGGCTGACCGGGCACAGGGTCGTGAACTGGGACATCAAGGTCAGATTTTCATTCATTCAGTAAAATGTTTTTAGTTTTCATTTTATTTTGTGGCTTTCAGTGACACTTTTGATCAATATAGTGTTATGTTTTTATTTTACCTGTGGAGATTTTGATTCAGATAGAGTCATCTTCTCTTAGCAAGATGCATTTTGGTTAACTGTGATTTCAGTGACTGTAAATGTGACTTGATTTAAATTGGTCTGGAAATGTCTATTAATCAAGCTGTAAGGCATGTTTAGGTTTGTTCGTTCGGTTTGGGATTATAAAGAAAGAGTGCGTTTTTGCTCGTGTTTATAGTTATTATCATGGTCTCATTTTCCTCTTGGTGTCGTAGTTGTGTTTAAAATCTGTGGAAGCCAACGTGAGTGTATTTGTGTTGCCTGCCCTGACGTGTTTCCAGGATGTCATCAATGTGGTCGGTGGCGTCGGCGTCACGCTGCCTCTGCTGGAGCAGCTGTGTGAGGCCGAGCCGGTTTTTGACGGTGACCAGGAGACGGCTGACCTGCTGGGGCCGGAGCTGACCTCTGCTCGGGGGCCTGCCGCCATGCTGCTGCCACTGGAGGAGTCTGCTGGTAAACCTGGGCGCAGTGCTGCGTGTCTGTGTGGAGCCACGGCTCATTGTCAGTGTCACCAGACGTGCGGCTGGAGAAGAACAGCGTGGCGGCTTTCCTGCTGATGGTGAAGAATCTGATTCAGCACCACCCCGTCAACCAAGAAGGTCTGCTGCAGTGCCACGGCCCCAGCATCATCGGCGCCATGCTCAGCAAAGTAAGAAGGCAAAAAATCTCTGTCATCCAGGAATCAAGAGGCCAAGCAAATAAGACACTTTTTAAAGAGCTGGAAAGCCAGGTTAGAAAGAATCCGAGGAAATGATCCCTCATTCGTTCAAGTGATGACCGGTCAACCTGCTTCTAAAAAGACCTTTTGGCTCAGCTCCTTCTTTACCAGGATCTTGAAGCCACCTCAGAAGCCACTGATCCATCTGTCAGTCCCACTAACAAACAAGATATGCTGGCCCACACACACTCACACACACACACACACACACACACACACACACACACACACTGCCAGTAGATGTCTCAAAACGGGACATGCCCGACGACCACAGACGATGAAGCCACTCAGAACAGCAACAGGTCGTCTCCCTCTGGTTGTAGGTTCCCGGCAGCATGATGGACATTAAAGTGCTGATGGCCTGCCAACAGCTGCTCAAGCAGGTCTTCAGTGAAGGCAACAGTCTGCTGCTACAGCAGCTCTACCAGCACCTGCTCTTTGACTTCAAGATCTGGACCAGAAGCCACCTTGCCGTTTGCTTGTGTAAGTGATTCACCTTCTTACGGCCCCTGCACTGCTTGAGCAGCTCTACGCAGCCAGTGCCCTCACTGACGAGAGAACGTCTTGTGTTCAAGCTCACGTGCAGTTCCTGTCGTGCGAGATCAACAAAGGGAAGCACCACCTGAAGAGAAAATACGGAGTGCAGTATGTCCTGGACACCATCCGTACTTACTACAGGTCGGTCTTTGCTGCTGCAGCTGCGCCGACACGTGCGTCATCGACTGTGGTGTCATGTGCAGTGTTGAGAAGGACGGCAGCCCTCTGACAGAAGACAAGCGTGCGGTGCAGGACGCTCTCTTTGGTATGCTGAAAGAGTTCCTCAAGTCTCCCACATCAGAGGAACTTCACAGTCTTCTGGCCTTCCTTCTGAGCGCTGGGGAGGAGAAGCAGGTGAGCTAAATCTTTCATTCATGGCCGTCAGCGACAAGGGATGTATTTTGTTTCCCGATACAAAATTGAACCTGACCACTGACTCATATGGTGCGATGCAAAACCGTGTTTGGGGAAAAAAAGCGGACATGGAAGCAACGAGCTGCTCTTGTGTAAACAGTAACTTACGAAGCTTGTTTTTCGGCCGCTCTCTCGGCATCAGGTGGGGAAAGCGCTGGACGTTCTGTACGAGCTGCTGAGGACCAGTCCTCCTCGTGAGCACGTCCAGACGGTGCTGCTGGATTGGGGAGTCGAACACCTATACAGCCTCCTCCTCAACCCCACTTTTGGAGACGGGGCTCGAGAGAGGGTATTCCGGGTGAGAACGTCCACTCCCGCCTCCAACTCTGGTGTGGTGACGTTTCACACTTTGTCACCCTGCAGATTTTGTACAAAATCATCAAGAGTGAACGAGTGTCCGAACGCCACAAGCATCGCGTCAAGCTGAGGGACTGTGGCTATCTCGGTCTGGTATTCTGCCTTGAAGACATTCCGGTCACGATGACGACGGTGCGATGTCTGTACGAGCAGGTCCTTGCAACAGGTATCGGAAGACCTGTTGGCGTTTTCAAGTTGAAGGGTATAGATGTGTGAAAGGGAAGGCCTGGGGGCCGAGTGTGGTCTGCCAAGACCAACAACAGCCTTCAAGTTTCTGAAGCAGCTGGTAGGTGCTGAAGACGATGGGGAATGTGAGGAAAGGGGATATAGGTTCGTGCCTCAGTCAGATGACCTCTAGTGGTGTGCTTTGGTATTGACGTGCAGATGTTTTACGCTGATATTTTCATGGACCTTGTTGAAGCATTTGGCCTCTCCGGACTTTTCTACAAGCATTCCCCAACAGCCGCCCTCGACCTTGTTTTTTCAGACGCCTCTCCGAACTTCAGAGACCTCCTGGCTGTGGTGAGTCTGTCCCACAGAGCGGATCTCACCGTCCGATTAGATGTCTGCCGCAAGGTCAGTCGTCGGAATAATGACAAAATAACTGGCAGCTTTGAAGCTGCCGCTTGAGCTGACCTGTTCTTCTCTTCTTCCGTCCCGCAGCTCTTTCATCTCCTCTACTCCAACAAGGATTACATGAAGCAGTTGGCCAAACAGCCCGGTTGGCAGGACGTTCTCACAAAGCTCTATGTGAAAGAGTCCTACGAGTCCTTCACTGCCACCACCCTTCCTCCGTACGGGCAGAAGCAGAGACCTCCCCTGGTCAGGGAGCCGGCTCTGAGCCTGGAGTTCCCTGAGAGTGACGTCTACCTGGAGTACTGCTCCTCGCGGGACATGGAGAAGGAGGACGAAGGTGGCCAGCAGGGGGTCTCTGAAGCCGACTCCTCACAGTCGCCCTCTGATGGAAGCCAGCTGAAAAACTTCACTGGCAGCACACCTTTTCAATCGTTCGATTCCATGGACCAGGAGAGTCAGTCCTCCTCCCTCTCCAATGCCGTTGACATCACTTCTTGTCGGCCCGAGGACGAGGGCAGGGAATACCAGCCGCTCTCCCCGTTTGGAAGCTCGCCCTTTGATTTAGAATTGGGAAGCGCGAGCGAGTGCACCAACCCAGCAGGCAGTCTGGCCAACACACCGTCTCCTATAGAGCATTCCAAAGCGTTCCCTCCTCCTCCCAGACCCCGCAAGAGTTCCAGTCTGTCTAACGTGTTGGACCACACCAGCGATGACGCCCACATCGGGGATACCATCTCAAACACGTCAAATCCACAGGTTCGCCTCTGATTTGGTTCTCGGTTCAGGCCGTTCAAATAAAGTCTGTGTTTTCTCCTCGCAGCAGACTCCAGAGGAGGAGCTGTGCAACCTTCTCACCAACATCATCTTCTCCATCCTGTGGTGTGGCAGCGCTGCCGAGGGCTCGGAGGACGTGGTCTGGAGAGAGAGGGGGCAGGTCTTCTCTGTTCTCACTAAACTGGGCTCCTCCTGCCAACTGGTCCGCCCGCCGGACGACATCAAACGCAGGTTAGTGACCGTGAGGCAGCACAATGCAACAAGGAAGAGCCACGCCCTTCAACCTCTCTGCCAAAAATCCCACCGATACGAGTTGACTTGTTTGGTACTGGAACTGTACGGCAAAGTTACAGTTTAGGTTTAAACCCTTGAGCGTGGTTGCTTCTTTATTCATGGTAGTTTCTGTCCCTGAGAGCGTTTCACAATTGATTGTTGGCCTTTGTTCTTGTGCCTGTGTCTCAGCCTTCTGGAGGAGATGTTGGAATCGTCATTGTCCGACCTGAGACAATCTCCTGGAGTCACCCTGCCCTTCTGCCCGAGCTTGGTGAGGCTACTCCGCCTGCTGCAGGACTTCCTGTTTTCTGAGGGAACAGAAAACTGCACACTCTGGAGCGAAAAGGTACGACCCTGTCCAACCCTCACTCTCACAAGTGGCTCGGGTCTTCACTGATGTCAGAAGACTCCATTTCTCCATTACCTACTCTCTGATTTATAGACTAGACTCTTCAGAGTCTCAAATCTACAACTTCCAGTCTCTGCATTTGTGCTCTCAGATGTTCATCTGTTTGTCCCTCGGTGGGACATTACAAAAACGCGGAGTGAATTTTTTCTAATTCAGCGGTGCGGTTACACGCTACAGGCGTCGTCTAGAGTCAGTTGAGTCTTGCGAGAGGGTCAGCGTGGGGCGTAATCTCAATCATTTCAACGAACTGAACGTAGGTGTGGAAACTGGTCTGCTCTTTTGTTGACAATCCTTGCTGTGCTGCAGATCTTTGAGGGGGTGGTGAACCTGCTGGACAGGTTGCAGGCCTGGCACAGCGGCAACACGGAGCTGAAGGAGATGGCCCAGATCGGCCTGCGCATCATCACCGGCTATGTCAAACAGCAGCACTCGCAGGTCAGACCATCCCGTCCGCCGCTGCACCGCAGAGGAATGCACATCTGCAGGGATTCCAGGGATAGCTTCACTCAGATAACGCTGGCTGAGGAAAAACTGCTGCAATATGGTTTTCTATTTAAAGAAAAAGCAGTCATTCCAGGGAGGGAGCATGGCGGCGTTGACCACAGAGTCGTGAGCCATCTGCTCATCATCTAGGTCTCTTCCACCAGAGGTGTAGGCAGCTGCATCTTCTACTCTCATGGGATCATTGTTATGACCCTGTCTTTATTGTACAATTGGATGCTTTTTAAAAACTTCATCTGCAGGTGACAGACAGACAGACCTTCTAAACACATGAAGCACCAGAAACGTCGTCGAGTTCATCTTCACGGATGATTCTGAGACATGACCGTGTGTTTCGTGGTCTTCTCCAACCTGTCGCGCAGCTGAGTGGGATGGCTCTGGTGAAGCTCCGCAGTCTGCTCCAGACGGTCCTGTGTCTGAGCTGGGAGGAGGTCTGCTTCCTGCTGGGTCAGCTGGGCCCACCCTTGTGGCCGGAAGACGGCGCGGAAGACGCCGACAGCAGTGACGCCGACACCTCGGCTCAGTTGGTGCAGATTGTCCGCACGCTGCTGGACCAACACGCTGACCCCGTCGTCCTCCAGAAACTGCTGCCGAACCTCCCCGTCACCAACGGCAGCACCACCTTCGCCTTGGACCTGAAGGCGTATTCACACACGCTGGAGTGGCAGGAGTTCTATCTGCAGGAGGTCAGTTCCTGCCCCATGTTTGGTCGGGGGTAGAGCGCGTAGGGGGAGGATACCGGGGTCCAAACTTGATGTCTATCCTCCTCATTAAACGTTCAGTTTAGGTGCTGCTCAATACTGCTCTGGCCAGTCACCTCGCGTGTCTTCAGAGAGAGTTTGTCTAAGGACCGGTTGGTTCTGGTCAGAGATACACGTTGGTTTGTTCTGCAGGTGTGTGTCTATAAATCAGGACCGACAGTTTGGTTTGTGCGAGAATTTGACGTCCGGCAGTCAAACCTCAGTTTTGTTCAGCACTGGTGTTTTCCCCCCCGTCCTTGTTCAGGTCCGGCCCACAACAGAACAATACGAGTTGGATACTTTTGGAAGGAGCCATGACATCATGTCCAATTTTTGGAACTCCTGCTTTGACGACCTGATGAGCGTGGCCCTACGGCGGGATAAAGAAAGATCGGACAGCAAAGCTAAATTCCAGGTTAGTGTCACCTCTCAGAAGGACTTGTGGAATCCCCAAAATCTCTCTTTCCCATCTACGTTCCCCCAGGAGTTGGTCCTCGACCCTTTCCTCAAGCGAGTTCGCAGTGAAAACAACAGATACAGCGGTGGGCAGAAGCAGAGCTCCAGCCAACAGGGGGTGGTGCTGCAGCACTGGAAAGCTCTTCGGAGGCTGCTGAGCAGTGAGAGAGCAGCCTGGGCTCAAAGGTTCGTGCGGGTGATTGAGCTCGCGAGCGGTGACAGTCTCCCTCCGGCAACAAAGTAGCGTTGTAGCATGCTGTTATTGGAGATGAAAAACCATTCTTGTTCAAAATTCCAGTGACTTGCGACGAAGTAGGAAGGAGATCAAGGGCTTCTTAGCTGGAGCATCTCTAACTTTGTCCTGAGAATTTTGAGCTTCTTGGATCCAGCTAGATATTTTCGGGTCCCTCACTTCTCACTCCTGGATGGAGGTAGCTCATCATTAGACGGATCCATGGAGCTGGCTGATCCTTCACATCTGATACTGTGACGCTGATGTTCTCTCCATCTCTCCAGAGTCCAGCCAGAAGCCAAGTGGACGCTGTCCAGTGCAGAGACGTATTCAAAAATGCGTCTCAAACTGGTGCCCAACTACCACTACGACGCCCACGTGGAGGCCAGTGCCCAGCGGGACAACATGGGTTCGTCACCGACTCGCTGGTCATCAGTCGGCCGCGTGATCGGTGCTGTAGATGTTCTGTCTGTTCTCCAGGAGCCGACAGCCCTCGCAGCTCTGATCCGATCCCGTTAGCTGTAGCTAAGGAAGCCAAAGTGAGCGACATGGAGGAGGATCAGTTGGAGGAGGAGGATCTGGTCTTCTTGGACAAGAAGTAAGTGCGATCGAGGGAGTGTCTCGGACGCCTCGGCCTTCTTCGCTTGCCGAGTGCCTCAAGTGTCTTTGGCGTCAGGGCCGAAGAGGAGGATGAGAACCAGAAGGAGAAGCTGGTTCTGTCTGAAGACTGCGAGCTCATCACCATCGTGGCTGTGATTCCCGGCCGCCTGGAGGTCACCACGCACCACCTCTACTTCTACGATGGGAGCAGTGAGAAAGAGGAAACCGAAGAAGGTATGAAGCCCAATACGCTGGGCACCAGGTCCAGCCTCAGTTTCTTTGCTCCGGCAGGGATTGGGTTCGACTTCAAGAGGCCGCTGTCGCAGCTCCGAGAGGTCCACTTGAGGCGCTACAACCTGCGTCGCTCTGCGCTGGAGCTGTTCTTCATCGACCAGGCGCATTACTTTGTCAACTTCAGGAAGAAGGTGATCTTTGCCGGCGAGACTTTTATGGCCAAGTGTTTCCCCAGGTGAGTGTGTCTCTGTACCGCCGCTTCCTTCTCAGGTACGGAACAAAGTCTACTCCAGGATTCTGGGCCTGCGCCCTCCCAACCTCTTCTACTTCGGCTCCCGGTCGCCTCAGGAGCTGCTGAAGGCGTCGGGCCTCACGCAGGTGTCTGCTTCATCGCGTTTGCTCTTTGAAATCGCGTGCTCGCCCACTGATGACCCGCCCCATGTTGCTCAGAAATGGGTCTACAGAGAGATCTCCAATTTTGAGTATTTGATGCAACTGAACACCATCGCTGGACGCACCTACAACGACCTGTCGCAGTACCCCGTGGTAGGACAAGGCTTGACCTTCCCTGTGGTTGGCGTCCATGAAGAGTGAGTCCTTCCTGCCCGGCAGTTTCCCTGGATCCTGTGCGACTACACCTCCCCGAAGCTGGACCTGGAGGACCCACTGGTTTTCAGAGACCTGTCCAAGCCTGTCAGCGTCGTGAACCCCCGACACGCCGAGATTGTGAAGGAGAAGTAAGTGGGACGAGCGGCCGTGAGTCCGGGAGGCTGAGGGTTTCACGTTCCCAGGTACGAAAGCTTCGAGGATCCGACGGGAACCATCGACAAGTTCCACTACGGCACACACTACTCGAACGCGGCGGGCGTCATGCACTACATGATCCGCATGGAGCCCTTCACCACGCTGCACATCCAGCTGCAGAGCGGCAGGTGGGCGAGGAACCCGGGCGCGTCCGCCTCGCTCCGCTCGTCCTCAAGCTCTTCCTGCGGTCCTCCAGATTTGACTGCGCCGACCGGCAGTTTCACTCGGTGGCCGCCGCCTGGCAAGCTCGAATGGAGAGTCCCGCCGACGTGAAAGAGCTCATCCCAGAGTTCTTCTACTTCCCCGAGTTCCTGCAGAACATGAACGGTAGGGGCTCTCTCCTCAGCAGCGCTTTGCGGGGTGGTCCTCAACCTGCCGCGTGGCTGTTTGGCAGGGTTCGATTTGGGACGGCTGCAGATCTCCCAGGACCCGGTGGACGACGTCCTGCTGCCTCGCTGGGCCAAGTCCAGAGAAGACTTCATCCGGCAACACAGGAACGCTCTGGTGAGAGATCCTGATGTCACGTTCCAGTCATGCGAACCCAGGCGGCCGCTGTGCTGCTCCGCAGGAGTGCGAGCACGTGTCCAACCACCTGCACGAGTGGATCGACCTGATCTTCGGCTACAAGCAGAGAGGAGAGGAGGCGGTGAAGGCGCTCAATGTCTTCTACTACTGCACGTACGAGGGTGAGGGGCTGCTGATCTCAGAGGACGTCAAGCCTCCTCAGCCGGGCTCGAGTGTTCCGAGTTCTGCTCCGCAGGCGCCGTGGACCTGGATGCTGTGGCCGATGAGAACGAGCGTAAAGCCCTGGAGGGCATCATCAGCAACTTCGGGCAGACGCCCTGTCAGCTGCTGAAGGTGCGTCCCTGCTCGCTCCCCCACCGTCTCTGACCTCGGCAGGGCAGCTGTGACTCCCCTGTCTGTGAACAGGAGCCACACCCTCCTCGCATGTCCGCTGAGAACGCGGCGCGGCGGCAGGCCCGGATGGACAACGTGCCCGCCAACATCTTCGAAAGGCTGGACAAGCTCCGGCCCTTTGTGGAGGTTGGTGCCAAATGGTCCGGAGAAGCCGGCCAGACGCTGACGCCGGCTGTTTACCCGGCAGGTGGTCAGCGACGGCCATCCTCTGGTCCAGGCCGTCGTCCCCAAGAACCAGAACCACTCGTTCATCATCCAGGACGCAGACACTCTGGTGAGCGTGAGCTCCAACGGCCTGATCGGAACGCACAGCTGGCTGCCGTACGACAAGAACATCGCCAACTACTTCACCTTCACCAAGGACCCCACCCTCAGCAACCCAAAGTGAGTGAGTTAGCTGGCCTTCACGTCTGCTGATTTACTGCTGGGTCTTACTTCGCGAACATCAGATGAAGGCCAACTTTTGAGCTGCCGTTTGTAGACACTATGATCTGATCCTGGTTTGATCGTCTGCAGAACTCAGCGTTTTCTAAGCGGGCCCTTCTCCCCGGGGCTGGACATCAGTGCTCAGGTCCTGGTGGTGTCCAACGACGGGCGGCTGCTCTTCAGTGGAGGACACTGGGACTCCAGTCTCCGCGTGACGCAGCTGGGCAAGGGCAAGCTGGTGGGCCGGATCTGCAGACACATCGGTGAGGAGCTCCGGCATGGCGCGGCAGGATGACTCGTTGCTAGCTACCTCGGGAGTGTTTGAGGAAACCTTTCGGCGTGGAGTTTGTTTGCACTCTGCTTTCCTCCGAGGCGGTGTGGCGGGTGACGCTGCCCACCTGCACAGGTGTGGAGAGAATCATATGACTAACTCGTGTGTTCCCTTCAAGATGTGGTGACCTGCTTGGCGCTGGATTTGTGCGGCATCTACCTCATCTCTGGCTCTAGAGACACATCCTGCATCGTGTGGCAGGTTTTACAGCAGGTGCCGTTTCATGCACGCCCGTTTGTTTTCCTATCTTAGCGAGGACTGTCATGGACATCACCCTTTCCCCGGCCTCGAAACCTAACCATCTAAAACAAATGGCTGACCTCAACCAGTCTGAAACCCAGTTGTTTTGACCTTTGTCCTCAGAAGATCAGTTTCTTGAGATTGGTCCACGCAAAAATATTAACACACACACACACACACACACACACACACACACACACACACACACACACACACACTGGATCTGCTGACACTGCTGCACTTCTCCCACCAGGGCGGCTTCTCCAGCAACCTGTCGCCTCGACCCGTGCAGGTTCTCTGTGGACATGAGCAGGAGGTCACATGTGTGGCCATCAGCACCGAGCTGGACATGGCCGTCTCAGGGTCAAAGGTTAGGCCCGTTCCTCCTTCTCTTGCTGCAGGCCCACCACATGAGTGAACATGGAGTGTGTCTGGAAGATTTGCTCCCCAAACACCCCAGTTAAACTGTCGTCTACTCCTCGGACGCGACCCGTGTGCTTCAGCTGTGTCCTGTCCACCTTCAGGACGGAACTGTGATCGTTCACACGGTCAGGCGAGGCTTGTTCCTGCGAACGCTGCGGCCGCCCAGCCCAGGCTGCGGGCCCGCTCAGATCTCCGCGCTTCAGGTCGGCCTGGAAGGCCACATTGTGGTCCAGACCTCGCTGGAGGAACTGTCCCACGGAAGGGTGCGTGTTCCAAACAGAAGCTCCTCCGCTTGTAGCCCAGGCCGAGCGCCGCTATGCTTCCTCGCGCAGGGCCGAGACTCCCTCCACGTTTATTCCGTCAACGGCCGTCTGCAGTCGTCCCTCTCCACCGAGGAGCACGTGACGGCTCTGCACCTGGTCTCGGAGTACGTCCTCCTGGGCACCAGGCTGGGGAACCTGCACGTCCTCCGCCTGAGCAGGTGAGGGCCCCGCGGCTTGTGTGTTGGACGTTTTGGTGAAGTGAAGTGCTTTGCTCTGCAGCCTGGACGCCGCGGTGACCCCATTGGCCTTGAAGGTCGCAGTGAGGAGTGTGTTTGTCACCAAAGAGCACAGCCACATCCTGGTGGGGCTGGAGGACGGGAAGCTGATCGTGGTGGGAGCAGGGAAGCCAGAGGAGGTGAGGCAGGCGCTTGCGTGCCAGTTAGCCGGCAGTAACGTGACGTTTGTGGCAGGTTCGCTCCGGACAGTTCTCCCGCCGCCTCTGGGGCTCCACGCGCCGCATCTCTCAGGTGTCAGCCGGTGAAACCGAGTACGTACCCACAGCCGACTAGCCGTCCTGGACCACTCGTCTCTGTGAGAGAGCAACACTCCGCACTTTTTCGTCCGGAAGGATCCCACGCTTTTAGATGCGCACTGTTTAAGATCAGCTTCAGTCCAAAGAGTGGCCTTGTATGGTGGACAGAGCAGAGCTTATTCGGCCTAGAGCATTGAATGTCCTAAAAAAGCCGTTTTTTGGCATCTTTAAAAAAAAAAAAAAACTCCTGGAAACTTGAAACTACAGAAGCTGTCGTCAGATTTTTATTGCAATACCAGTGAGTAACGCGTGGGGGCGCTGTGAAGCGGGGCGGGATCATCTGCATGTGTTATGAGCGTGTGTCGCCTGAAGGGGGAGTCTCTCTGGCCTGACACGGCCTCTGTGAGTGTTTTAAAAAAGTGCCTTGTGTGAAAGAGAGTGTCGCCTGTTTGTGTCGGGCTGAAAACATTCGAGGACGTGAAACATGCGAGTCTCTCACTTCCTGCCGGCGTCTTTCATGTGGTCACGGCTGCCACGAGGGCCGAGTCGTCGACACACGCGCGGAGGGAGATCCAGACAACAAGCCGCTTCTCCCTCAGTGGAAACATGAATCGCACGCGCTGGAGTGGGATCACATGACACGGGGCTGGGAGTGGCGGCCATATTTCCTCCAGTCGGATCGCTCTCTGCTCCGTGAAGGCGCTTCCCCACGAGATTTACCTTGCCGTAGATGTTGGTGTCCTTATAAGGCCACGAGCTGAGATCCGCTGTCTGAGATGTTAACAGCAATACAGTTGAAAAGGTCAGAGGGGGCTTTGATCTCCTGGTGGGCCCGACATCCTGTCGGCCTCCTCGTAAACACTGAGCAGGGAGGAGGGATATAAAGTGGCCCCCGGGCAAACACAAGCCTCTGATGTGGCCGGACAATGGCGGGAGGGGTCGACACCTCACTGACCTCTGTGGACCTGGGGCCGGACCTCTATTGTCATCAAGTTGTTCCTGGTCAGGAGGCAACAACCCTGCAACGAGTCTGTGTCAACAACCCCCCCCCCCCCCCGGCCCCTTTACTGCACTTCCTCCGGAGCGTCGTTGTCAGTCAAGATCAAGACGTCGTCTCAGTGGGGTAGTTGCCGTGCCGGACCTTCACGTGGACCTTCCTGGTCGACGGGCTGTCGAGAGCGATCCTTGTAAAACCTTCAGCTACGCTGAAGAAGGTTGGATTCTGGAGCAACAGTGAAGAATATCTTGCATACAAAGTGCTCAATCTTTGGCAAATACTGTTTTGGTTTTCAAACAAAAGTGAGGAACACTGCGAAAATGCACGTTTATAGAGGATAAACGGCAATATTATTCTGTCCATGAATATGCAAATGGATTTTTACCATGAGTAATTTAGTATGAAATAGAAAGAGCTGTATTTGGTTGTGGAACTCCGATGAGAGTTGAGTCCAACGCCGCGTTCTTGCATCTTCACGAGCAGACTGGCCCTGCCTCTGTTTGTACCTTGCACCGACAACCATCTGGCGTCTTGGCGCTGCGCTTCCTGCAGAACACGTGATCTTAAATGTTTCCTTCAGAAATACACTTTTATTGGTTGATATTTATTGCATCCATTGGGGTGAAGGATTCAGGTAAATCAGTTCAGCGGCCTCCGCGTGACACCGATGAGCCGCAGCCACTCCAGTGAGAAACCCCAACGTCCACGTCCCAGCTGAGCCGCTGGGTCTCTGCTGCGGCTTTGAAGTGCGAGTGACATTGTGTCTTCTCCATTTGGCCCCCTCCCCCGGGAATCCTACAGAATTTACAAGCCGTCGTTTGGCCTGCCTTGGTTTTCTAATCTTTTGACTTGCAGAGATCAAACATACAGGTGCTCCATGTTGGAGTGCCGCTCCTTTGTCTGTGATCAGCGCTCACGAGACGAGACGCTGGGCTCGGTGAGAGTGCTGAAAATGCTTCAGCAGTTCAGAAGTGACCCGATGGAGGCTCAGGGGGGTCACAGACCGCAGGGCCTCCACTCCACACCCAGAGCGTCGCAGCTCCCATCCCACAGTCCAGACGGTGGCTGTGGTTCTGGAGGGTCCACCTCCTGGTGTCTGAAGCCCTTGATGAGCAGAAGGCGAGGTGAGTTCAGTTCAACTTGACAACCGCTTTTGTCGACGGTGACCTATGTTGCCGCTCTGTCACGCGCGTCGGGGCTGCGCACGCGCACCGGGGAGCAGCCAATCAGCGAGCGTCTCTGCCGGCGGAGGCGGAGACTAGCGCTCCTCTCCTCCTTTCTCCTCCGTCGCGCCGCACAACTCCGCCGCATCCCGGAGAAACTCGAGCGACTCGGTGCCCTCCAGCAGCTGCGCGCGAGGAGGAGCTCGTAACCACGACGTCTCCCGGACTATGCTCCGCATTCCAGCCCAGCCAAGTTGAAGCCGTCCTGCTTTTTGGAGCACTTTCCCGCTGGAGCCCGCAGACATGAGGCCGCTCGTCGCATGGCTTCTTCTGCTCCAGGTGAGAGTCTCGATAGCGACCGATAACTGCCACGCAACTTCTGATTCGCTGCGCTCCGCTCCGAGCGCGTGCGTGAGAGGACTGGGACGGTCTCGCGGCCGGAGGAGGAGCAGCCCACGGGGCTCGTGCCGTGCCCCGACACGCTCCTCAGCACCCTGTTGCCGTCGGCGTGCCTTTGATTTCAGACGCCATCTTCAGGGCCAGAGTTGGGTCCGACTCTGCGTCGAGCCGAGCAATTATCATTATTTCCCCCAGTTGGCGGCGAAGCTGTGTGAGTGTGTGTGTCTGTGTCTCAGTGTGTGTGTGTGTGTGCGCGTGTTGGTGGTAGCTTACTTGTCACCAGTTTTTTCCACTGATCATTGCAGTCGACCTCTCGAGAGGGTTCTGCTTCTTCCTCCCGGATCAACCTCTGCTCCTCACTGGTGTTGTCGGCCGTCTGGTGTGTGTAACTGCCGCCAGTTGACTTTTGGCTTTCCTCCTTCAAACGATCTCTCTGTGGCGTGTGTGCGTGTCAGTCTGCGTGCGCGTGAGAGAGAGAGCCGCGATGACTGAGTGGCTCCGCCAGCCGTGGAGCTGAGAGCGGCTTTGGAAGGGCAGAGCTCCCGGTGGTCCGTCCGTCCTCTCTGGGGATTCCCATGTGATGGCAGCTTCTAACCAAAAGGCACCATGCAGAGCAACCTTGGTGTCCTCAGGCGACCATCTCCAAGTCTTCTGTGAGGGACCGCACCATATCAGCAACAGTACACAGAGGGCGTCCTGCTCCTGTTGATTCTTGAGTGTATGGAATTGGTTTCAGGAGAATGGGTTGTGTTGAAGGTCTTCTATTCTCCAAGTTCATTCTCCAAAGCGCGTTTCTTTTCTTGATTCACATGGATGAAGGCCAGTGGTGGGCTCCAGCGGCGGACAGAAATATTTATCAAAGCTGGATCCACTACCAAAAGTGAGCAGCAGTGCTGGGTAGGACACGGCAGCAGGCGCATGCATGTATGGTGGGGCCCCATTATAAGCTGTGACTGTTGTGAGGGGCCGATGACTGCGAAACGTGACGGAAAACTAATCTATAGTCACGTGGACAAAATTGACCGTTAAATATTCAACGTGCTCCGAGCGAAATATGGCATGAACAATAAAAAAAAAAGTGTTACATGCATCTTATTTGAATTTAAATGATCATAAAACTACGGACCAAACATTAAAGATAAAAAAGGCAATTTATTTCAAAATATATTTGAAATTTTCTTTTGACCAACGTTGAGGAAAACAAAAAAGAAGGGAAAAAAAAAGTCATGAATGTGTGGTTTACATCAGAGTAGGTTTCTGTGGCGAGAAGCGCAACGGCGTCCATCCACTCCCAGCGCCAGCGACCTTCTGTGCCAAACATTAAAAAGCAAGCGGTGCCACGACAGCCTCGCTATGAGTGGGGGCGCCGTTGAGTCCAGTTGACTTCCAGGCTGGCATGAGCTGGTGGGTGTGTGTTGTGTGGGTGTGAGGCAGGTTGACACTGGCTTCTCCCCTGGTTGGTTGTTAGACATCTGTTTGCTGTGGTCGCCCCGCGGGCAGCTCCGACGCGTAAAGCATGTGTGCATGTTTGAGATGGCCTTGTTGTACTGTAGCCACTTCAAAGAGCTGGCACTCACCCAGACAGACACTGGCCTGCTGGGCAGCGGTGGAGACCCCACACCCTGGCCCCAGGCCGTAGCGCTCTCCTTCCTCCCCGTGTCTTGTTCTGATTCATGTCAGGCACCAAACACGCCGCACAATGGCTGTGGAATGTGGGCCCTCCATGTTTGGCCACGTGGAGATACGGATGAGGAGCACTCTGCTGGTGTCAACCAAGGCAGATGGACAGATAGGAAGGCGCTCTTCAACATCTAATAAAATCCACGTTCTCCTGCAGGTGGCGCTGGGTGACTCCTGTGCCAGTGAGAAGTTCACGGATGCAGGAGCGTGCTGCAGTCTGTGTCCCGCCGGCTTCGGAGTGGAGGTGGAGTGTGGGAGACAGGACACCGAGTGCAGACCCTGTCCACAAGGTGAGTGGGATCGACGTGGAATCTGTGGCCGTCGCTTACGCCGCTCTTTCCCAGGAACCTTCTCTGAAGGCCTCGGCCCCTGCCTCCCGTGCAGCAAGTGTTCGAGCAGCGCCCCCATGGCGGCCGCCTGCACCGCCGCCGAGGACACGCAGTGTCGGTGCAAACCTGGGTCCTTCTTCTTGGCCCAGTCTGGCTGGTGCGCGTCCTGCTCCAAGTGCAACCGTGGCGAGGGGGCGGTGCGTCAGTGCGGCCTGCGGGGGGACGTTCAGTGCCGGGTCTGCGGTCCAGGATCCTTCATGGAGGAGCACAGGCACAGCAAACCCTGCCAAACCTGCACGCAGTGTTCTGACAGCGAGGTGGAGATCCGCGCCTGCATGGCCAACTCCGACACTCTCTGCATGGGTATGTTCCTCCACCGACATCGGGCTTTTAGCACAATGTGGAAAACTGGCCTCCCTCCTGCGCTCATAACCGGACGCCCTGTTTCCTCAGCAGGACGCCCTCACTCGTGCCTACATTCAATTGTGTTTCCGCCCAGTCATTTCACCGAGTAGGATCGCAGATTCTCGAACCTTTCGCCACCATATTCTGGCCATCGCCGTCGCCATATTTGTTTACCGCGCCGTCATCTGGCGGTCAGTGGCCACGGGGAAACCGCCCATCAGTTCCAAGCTTGAACCAATGGTTCACCAAACCAACTCATGGCTTTCTAATGGGAGGAATATTCGCCGCTCCCCTTAACAGGGATCCAACTTCCAGATTGAATCCAGCCACAAGCCTTTCTATATGTGTTGTTAGAATACAGCTGATAGAGCTGCTCATCTTGCATCAATATATGAAAAACATGTTTTTATTATTATTGTTGTTACCGTGGCGACAGTGACTGAGTTCATGTCTGTTAACGTTGCTTATTTGACTCAGATGCTTGTTGGTCTGTTGTTATTGTGGCACAAATAGATGTTGACAGTGGCGTTATTTACAAAGCAAGTCGTCAGTCGTTGACATGGTGCGTTGGGAGGGGGCGGGGTCATGGGTTGGGGGCGGGGTTTCTGTTTCAAAATCCCAGCTAAAAGCCTGACCAGCATGAGCATCTTTGTTCATCCGTCAGTCAGAAACGTTGCTCAGGAAACGTGCACCAGAACGAGGCGAGGAATTTGATTGAAATCTAAGTCAGAAAGAAGGTGTGGATATGACGGTTTTGCGTTTTTTGTCTCAAAAATTCCCTGGAAAAGATCAAACTTGTTTAGCCTCAGGCCTCGCCGGGCCCAGGTCCGTTCTGAAGCACCGTCCCTGGACCATCACGCCGACTTCAGAAAGGGCGGAGGCCTGCGTGTGTTCAGGACTTGGCTCTGACCGTGGTCCTCTGCGAAGCTGCAGAATCTCTTTGTGAAACTTGGAGAGTGGAGAGTGGCCATGTGGTCCACACCTGCAGCGGCTCCTCGGCGCCGTCTGATCCGCCGGCTCTCCAGGAGTGAGGTCATCCGGACACACGCTGGGTACGCATGTCAGGACCTCTTGACCCACCGTAGGGCAGCGCTGTTACTTGTGGCTTTTGATCCCCAAATGGTCCGACCACATGAGGAGCAGGAATCAGGGCGCTGAGAATGAGGCTTCATAAATCACCACTTTCCGTCTCGATGCTCACCAAACCTCTCTTTGTTCTCTGCAGACAAAAAGCTACACATCCTGTCCCGCCCGGCGGAGGCTGACGGATCCCGGGACTCTTCTCGCTGGCCCGTTACAGAGGAGTACCCCGCACCAGGAACCCCAAAGTTCACTCCGCAGGACGAAGGCGGCGGCGGCAACAACAACATCCTGCTTTACGTGTCGGTGCTGGCAGCCGTGGTTCTGGGCCTGCTCGTCTACGTGGCTTACAAATGGTAAAGAGCAGGACTGTCTCCTTAAATGGAAGAGACTTTATTTCACGGCCGTCGTTTCCCCTCCCACTTCCCTCAGCTGGAGATCGTGTAAACAGAAGAAGGCCCTGTCCAAGGCCCGCGCCGCCGAGCTGGGAGCCTCTCCAGAAGGCGAGAAGCTGCAGAGTGACAGCGGCGTTTTCCTGGACTCGCACAGCGTCCAAGACAGTCAGCTGAACAAAGGTGCGGCCCTGCAGTCTCCACACATGTGCCACAGACGCCTGCGCTCTTCAGGCTCGTCTCTAACGCCCCACAGTCGCTCTGATCTCGGAGAACGTGCTGTGAGATCACAATGTTTCGCCGTCTCCGCAGGCACCAAGAGGGACAGCAAGCTGGACAACCGTCTCTACGTCAACTTGGCTGTGAGCAGGCAGCAGGAGGTGGAGGCTCTGCTGCAGGACGACGCCAGCCCAGGATGGAGGCAGCTGGGAGCAGCCTTTGGCTACCAGCCGGAGCAGCTGGATCTGTTTGGGCGGGGAGAGGCGCCAGCGCACACCCTCCTCTCAAACTGGGCCCAGAAGGAGGGCTCCACTCTGGGACTGCTGTGTTCTGCCTTGGCCCGGATGGAGAGGTCCGACGTGGTGACAGTCCTCTACAGCCCGATGCAGGGGGTCTCTGTGGTCTGAGGAGAGGGGCCCACGCCGCCTCCCCTCCCTTCTGGACTCGTGAATTTTGTGGTGCCCGAACTGGTGGCACACTCAGACTGACTCGTTGACAAGCGGCCGCCGTCTTCAACTCCTCCCTCAACCACGTGGACCTGAACTCTCCACGTGAAGACTTTGCCTGGAGCTAAACGTCCGCCAGGGGGCGCTCAAACGCTCCTTTGTCTCGTGCTGATTCCGGACTTCAGCAGGCGCCTGGACGCGACCCTGAGAAGTTTGATCGTGAGCGCCTCCTTTCCACAGCCATCCGGCCCAATGTTAGCATGAGTTTGGGGGCTCCTGTCCCGCGGAGGGACTGGTTCCTCGCTTCTGCCGGTCGGCTCGACTGAACGGCGACGGCGAGCTCGGCCTCTCCTCCTGACAGTTTCATGGCTGGCCACAACTGTAAGCTAGCGCGTGGATTCAAACTAGCTGGAAGGTCACTCCGGCAATTGTTCGGCTGTGAGTGGCGAGGAACACGTCTGATCTGTCCCAGAGACCGCTTTCCCCACGTATTCAATCAGTTCTCTGCGTCACTTTACGGCCCCGCTCACGTGATCCTGGGGTCACTTCCCGCCAGCGTCTACATCATCACCACATGAGGCCGCTGTGCCAGCGTGGTCCTACTAAGACGCTCTTGTGTATATACTCCCGAATCCTTTCGTGTAGGACTTTATTATAATGAATAAATGAGTTGCAACAGAATTGCTAATGATCTGTCTGTGTGATGCTAACTATCTTATGGCCAATAATGGGGAACCTCAACCTGAATCTTCTCATAATGTCGGTGCAGTGAAACGTACTTTAGCTTCGACTCCTTCGCCAGCGGACAACTTGAGTATCATTTGAGAAGGTCTGGGATGGCGCGCGCTTGTCAACGTCCCCGCTGTTGAGAGTTTGTTTCGCCACAAATCAAGTCTTTTCTACGTTGGTCTCTTCGTGGCGCGTACTATTCCCAAAGTAGAACCTCAAGGACGGTTATGATGAACTCAGCCGGAAATCCAATCGAGGAAACTGGAGTTTGCCTGAGACAGACTTTTACAAAAGCTGTTTATTATCTTTTAAAACGTTTGTACACTCAGTATGACAATGTGCTTACACAATACTTACAGTACAGGTGGCGGGGGGAGGGGTTCGGTCTTTATACATTTAAAAAAAAAACAAACCCTTGACTGAAATGTTGAATTGTGAGTCAGTGTTCCAAAGCTGGCTGAGCCGACTCCTGTGCACAGCAACATTACATATTTACAGGCTTGACCTTATCCAGCCCCAAACATCTATATGTGGATGATAATCTGTTAAAATGCTACAATCCCTCGTCCCTGCTTCTCAAACAGGACGCGGAGGATTCAACAAACACATCAAACAGTTTATTTAAACCCTGCTGCCATTTAAGTGTTGTCAATAAAATAGTCGTCGGTAAAAAAGGAAAGCCTGGGCAAAGCGGGGGACGAGGAAAAAAGGGAGTTTCCAAAAGAGATGCGACTCAGACTCCGGCCAAAACCATGCTAAAACAACAGTCTTGTGATTAAGAGGCGGAGTCGGATAAAAGCAGCACCAGATCCAGAGTCGGCGGCAGGAGGACGAGCGTGCACGTTGACCTACTGTGTCCTGTCACTGATCTGTTTCAAAAGTAACGGAACCTTTCCGTGGATTATTGTCGTCTGTTAAAATGGAATTGACGTGACCGACGAAGGAACAACTAAGAGCCTTAGACGGTGGGAAATGCTAAAAAGGGCGGAGAGGGTCGTGGTGGAGGCTCGAGTCTGACACTCCCTGAGGTTGGGCGGGTCTCTGCGCGCAGGACCCGCGGAGCTTGTTGAGCAGCAGTGCACTTCAGTGTCCACCTCCGGAGCGAGTGGTAAAGGCAAACCTGTGCGTGGGCTAGTACACCTCCGTGTCGTCCTTGGGTTTGTACACCGTGCCGAAGCGCTGCATGTACTTCTTGATGTACTCCTTGGTCTTGTGCTTCACGTTCTCGTTGCACTCCAGGTCCTCGGGGTTGTTGCAGGCCTTCAGCTCCTTGTTCATGACGCCGTGGGTGAGCTGGAGGAAGAGAGAAGAGGCAGGCCCCGAGTCACGCCAGGTCCAGGACCGACCCAGGGGAGCGCGGCTCACCTTTCTCGCCAGGTGCTTGAAGTCTTCCGTGTTGCTGATTCGGCCCAGCTTGCAGTCGGGCTTCCGGTAAGGATTCAGACACTGAACGATGAACTGCGACATCTGGCTCAGGCACAAAGCAAGTTGGCTTAGCGTGAGCGCAGCAATCCTCACAGCGCTGACTCACCTCTTTCCGGAAGGTCTCTTTGCTCTTCTTGGCCAGTTCGCTGGAGGTGTCCGCCTCGGCCGTCTTGGTGGAAAACTGCGAGCAGAGACCACACCCCCCCCCCCCCCCTCCTTAATTGTCAACAACAGGAGCAGCGGGAAGAGTGGGACATAAGGGGACACGTCTCCAGCTCAACACATGCTGTTGTTGGCCAGATGGAGACAAAAGACACAGCTTCCAGATGTGCTCACAGTCAGATGAAGGGAGAGAACACATGAGGCAGAGGGGGAGGAGGAGGAGAGATGAACGGCCCGCTCTCTGTGACCTCCCACAGTCGAGTCAGGGTGGTGGGAGAGCGACTCTTGAGCCTCTCGTTTCACAGAAACATCTGCAACTCATCTCTCGCTCGCAGGAGCAAACGCTGCACTCATGTTTTCAACGGAGGGCATCCTCACCTTGGAAGGATTCTCGTCGTAGGTGGGCGTGCCCAGGTCCATTTCGGACTCGTGGTCCGCGCTGGGGTTGTCTCCGCTGGCCTCCCAGGTGGGAGGGTCCCACTGCGTCTGCCTGGCGGGGTCAGACCAGGTGAGAAATGACCGCCGGGTCCTGGGCCCGCCCTCACACTCTGGACCCACCTGGTGACGATGTGGTAGTAGTAGATCTTCCCTTCAGGGTCCCGGGCCACTTTCCAGTTGGGAGGCAGGACGATGGTTTTGGGTTTGGGGGGGGAGGGCGGCGGGAGATCGATCACGTTGTTGGATACAATCATTTCCTGTTGGACAGAAAAAAACCTGAACTGGAGAAAGACAGAGGACAGCACCCTCTTGCGGCTACACAAGGCAGCACAAACAGGCGGAGGACAGGCCAAAATGGGCTGCGGGTTTGGACTCCTCCCCGCCGAAGGTTCAGACGCACGATTACCTGCTGGACAGTTTGCGAGGTCACGATGGTGGTGACGGTGCCGCCTTGCTGCACCACCACGCCCTGCTGATGACCCGGATACAGGTAGCTGGCTGTCGGTTCGGCGTACGCCTTCAAAAAGAAGCCGTCACTGGCTTTGTCAGACGAGGCGGCGGTCAGCGTCGCTCACCTGGATGACGGGAGCGCTGGGCTGGGGGTAGGCAGCGGGCAGGCTGTAGATGGTCTGACATGGCTGGCCTTGGTAGTAGATGGCCGTCTGCGGCGGCGGCGCCTGAGGGGGCGCCGCTGCCGCCGCATACTGCTGCGCTGGCTGCGTCTGCACCGTCACAGCCTGCTGAGTGGTGGGGTCCCATATGGTGGCGTAGCTCTGCTGGCTTTGGACCTGAGGTGCGGCCTGGGCGGGCACAGAAAGGAGCGCCACCCCCGGCTCCTGCTGAGGGGTGGCGGCGGTGCGGCCGGCGGGGGCCATGTGCTGAGTCATGTCCGACACTGGGGTCGCCTGCGGAGCAGAGGGAAGATGTTGGGGAGGAGGTGGTTGACACGGAGGGGTGGGTAGCCGTACTTTGCCTGCGCTGGGGTTGGAAGGTTCCACATAGGTCTGGACGGGGAATCCGGGAGGATAGTTGATGAAGCCGGGGCTGGCGGCGTATGCCAGCGCTGGGTCATAAGCCATAGTTTGGAGCTGCTGCTGCTGCTGCTGCTGCTGCTGCTGCTGCTGAAGCTGGTGCTTCTGAGCCTCCCGCTGTGCCACCTCCTGCTCAAAAAGCTTCCTGCGCTCCTCTGTGGACAGCTTGTTGCGCTCCTTGGACCCCACCCCTCTCGGTGTCTTGGACGAGTCGAACCTGGAGACGGGAAAACATTTTCCTCACAGAAGATTCTGACCAGAGGCAACACTTCCTGCTGTCTCTCAGTCGCATCCCGCTGAAGGGGCTTCTTGTCTAAGTCCAAGTTTCCTGCGCCAGTTCCCTGACGGAAGCCTTTTGGGTTAATGCGCCACCACTTGATTTGAGATTTTTCACCTTGAGATTTTCATGCCCAGTCACCCAGTTTGCCACCTCTCCATCTTTGTGGAAGCTAGCTTTGCAACGACTTGTGCGACCACATTACCGTTCTTCTGCTCTCCTGCTGCTCCGTTCGTAGGACGACGGTGGCGACGTGGACCGTCTCCTTCGTCTCTCAGAGCTGCGTGGAATTTTGTCAGACGCTCGCTCCCGCTCTCGGTCCCAATCTCGGTCATAATCTCTGTCGCGCTCTTTGTCCCGCTCCCGGCTGCCGGAAGTGGTTCGAGGCAAGGAAACATCGCGATCTCTGCTGCGATCTGTGACGACACCGTGGTGAGCAAAAAAAAAAAAAAAAAAAAAAAAAAACGAATAAAATCCATTCATTTTCCTTACCGTTTGTGTCCTTTTCAATCTGGCTCTTCTTCGGTATTCTGTACACCTCCTGCGAGGACAAATGCACTTGTGAGCACGGTTGAAATGAGAGCGTCACAAGTGCCACCCACCTTCAGATCCTTCCAGACGTCGAGGAGCTTGGCTGCCATGCCACTAATATCCAAGGAACCGATCTGCGGTTCCTGACTCCTCTCGCTCTCCACATCAGACACGCCTTCCTCCTCATCCTGAGAGGGAGTGCCGACGGCTGGCTGCTCCGACAGGGAAGCTATGACCTCGGCAGGAGCCATGCTCTCCGGCGTCACAACAGCTGACTCACTCACAGGAGGAAGCTCCACGTTTTGTGTTTCTGCTGGACTGTCATCCGAAGTCTGATCTGGAAGGACCTCGACGGTGTCCACTCGGAGGGGCACATTTTCTGCCTGCAGATTCACGTGCACAGAAGCAGTCACTGGCTGACTCTCCGGCTCTCCGGCAGGTAAACTCTCGACCTCTGGCTGACTGCTTTTCCTTTCCTCGCCGGGCTCCATGGTCTCACCACCAGTGTTCTCCGTCTTGTGATTCACCTCAGCCGGCGAGTGTTCCGAGCTGCTGGAGCTCGTCTCTGCCTCTTTGTGAGTTTCCTCTTTCTGCGACTCTTCTGTATCCACTGCAGAAGGCGTCGTCTCCGTGGCGGCGCCCTCTTTCAACCCTTTAGAGTCCGACAATCCGCCGCTGGAAGACTCGTCGCCGTCCTCGTCGTCTGCTTCTTCATCCTCATCCTTCCCGTCAGAGGCCTTGCTGGCGTCGGAGAGCGCACTGTCCAGACTGTTCTCGCTGATTATTTTGAGGCGTCGGTACACGGCCGGTTTGGCGGAGTCCCCGTCCAGCTCTGCTCCCAGCTTGGAGGCAGAGCCATCAGGGGTGTTGAGAGGGGTTTGAGCTCTGGACGTGTTCTCACTGGAATACCCGTCCATCTCCACAGCCTGGGGGAGAGCTTTGGTCTGGGCCCACCTCTGGATGAAAGTCAGCACTCGACTCTCTTCCAGCATGTTCTTGGTAGGTATGGGCAGCACATGCAGAGTCTTCATGATCTGGGGAAAAAAAAAATGAAGCGTTACCACAAGTAAGAGCGAGAGAAGGGCATGGACACAGACACAACTAACCTCTAACTGGAGCTTGATGTTACCGGAATTGTTGCCCTTTGCTTCCGAAATCTCCACCATGAAGATCCACAACAGCGACAAGCCATGGTGATCCAGAAACTGCTTCAGACACGATGGGTTCCGAGTGTCCTGGCCAAGGAGGACAGGTCAAATTCCACGCTCGGGGAAGCCGCTTCTGAGCCGACATACCTGGATGAGTTTCAGACAGAGGAGCTTCTGCTCCATGGTCTCCACCCGCACCATGAGTCGGCAGAGGGACACCACCTGCTTCTCGTCGTAGAGGCCCTCGCCGTTCTCCAGCAGAGCCTCCAGTTCCTCGTCCACCTGCAAGGGGGAACATTTATCTGAGTCGGAGACATAGACGCGAGTCTTCTCTTTAACTTTCATCTGTACTGTTTCCATTCCAAGAGAACCTGAAGACAAATGTGAATTTCAACGGCTGCAAAAGACATGGCTTTACTCACTGTGGTGAGAGCACTTTTTCGACTGCGATCTTTCTTCATTTTCCCTCCAGCTGCCCGAACACTCACTCTGTTCTCCCCTCCCAGGAACCCTCTGCAGCTTGGGGCGCCGCAGAAGCATTTCTGAGCCTCCTTGCTGGAGGACACACGAGACTTGTCGAGTGCTGTCATACAGTATATGGATCTGACCTGAAGAAACTCACCCATATCTCTGAAACTGGTAGTCAAAAGTGAGCTCCGTTCCAGCTGTGACTGCCTTGGTTGTGAAGAAGCCCACTCGAACTTGGCCGTTTACCGTCCACTGGAAGGAAACGGGGAATAACCACCAAGTGTAAGAGAGAATTATGAAGTAGCCCTGACACCTCACCGTACCTTTTGGGTCTCGCAGTTTGGTTCACAGCTGTGGTTCATGAACCGGGAACAATTACCCTTCAGTGTGGCGTCGATGATCTGGCCGGACGGCAAACAGAGTGTCAACACCTGGCCCGACCGTCTTGTGAAGATGAGACCATACCTCGTTGTTCTTCAGAGCCATGAAGTAGTAGTGGATGTTCTTGTTCCGAGCGTACTCCTTCACTCTGGCTTTGAACTCTTTGTGGTCCAACACTTCGCCACAGTATTCCAGTACAAATGTGTTTCTGCCAAAGAAAATGCAAACAAACCACTCCATTCAATGCCATTTTTCTTGATCATGTCAACTTTTTTTTTTTTCACGTCAGACGAACCAGTCTACATCAGAAATGAGTCTTTCCCTCACCAATCTCTTCTAGCTTCTTTGACCTCAGTCCATCATCCAAAAACATAATTCATACAGCCCAACTCTCTGCCTCCCATATGACTCCCTTTCACATCCTGAGATCCCAAATTCAAGACGAGGCCACATAGCCTTCTCAGTCAGAGCTCCAGTCTACCGGAGGACACCCGAAACTCGTGCGTAAAACACTCTTTTTTTTTTCTCGCTTTCAAAATAGCAGAGAACAAGGCGCTTACGGAGGCAAATCTTTGGCTGCCCGAAGACCCCAGCCTTTGTCTTCGGTGAGGATGACCTCAAAGTCTGCATGCTGTTTCATTTGGAAGCGGCGATTAGAGCAGTAGGCTCCATTCAGGCAACGGGAAGAGCTGAATAGTTAAACAGGGGAGATGTCCTTCAACCGACATGTTGATGCATTTCACACAAAAACACATTCCCTTTACTCCTCAGCTTACCATTCGATCATCAGAAGCCGATTCAAACAGTCTTCCCCGCAGGCTAAAACCCCCCTGGAGCGCTCCTCTCTGGACAACACTGAGCACTCGCATTGCATTCTCTTGATATCACGATGAGATTTGCTTTTCTTTCTACAACAAAACAAAGACAAGAGGTCAGAAAGCACGAGCTTCACAGAACACTTGCAACAAGGTGGAGCCTTACCTTTCAGTCAGGTAGAGATTCTCCTCGATCAAGTCGAAATACGGCGGCATTTTTTTGGATTTGGCTAAATCCTTCCATTTACCGGAGTCTTGAAAGTCGAGCAGGTTTAGAGTCGGCCACTGCGCCTCAGGTTTCGCCTGCGGTTCCTTAGCGTCGGCGCTCTGGCCCAGACGTTCACGTTTCCCCGCAGGCCCGGCTTCGGCTTCATTGTCAGAGTCGGACTCGATTTCCGGTCGTCTCTTTTTCGGGGGACCCCTGCTCCTGTGCTGCCGAAAGCGGTCTTCTCTTGGAGGGTCGGGGACGGAGGAGCCTCTGCTATTGCTGCTTATTTCATGACCTTGCACAAAGCAAGACGATTGTGAGCTGTTAGCGGCACCGTACTCCACAGCAGCTTTGGCTAAACCCGACAACTTGTAGTCCTCGTGGTCGTTTGTTAAAGAGTCAGGATGGATTTCACTGACGGGATCCGGGAATCGTTCTGTGGCTTGGGAGTAGGAGTTCGTCACATAAATTGGCACAGGTGGAATGTCCTGCATCCAGGAGCCGTCGCGGAGGTCCTGCCCATGATACGAGGTTCCTAACGCTTCACAACTCGGCGCCGGGAGACCGTGACTGCTGTCTGGCTGTTGGAACGTACTACTGGGGAGCTCCAGCTGGGACTGATCAGAACCCAACGCTGAGCCACCACGACATGCCAGACCGTCGCCACTGGATGTCGTATGGTAATAGGTGCATATCCTTGAATCAGGCTCACCATTCTCCACGGCGGCAGGCTCCGTGACAGCCATGTCAACAGTCACGTACGATTTGATCTCCATCGAGCCGATGCTTTCCGAGTGGCTCGTGCTGTCGATCGTGTTGCTCTGGGACTGACAGGATGTACTGGCTTTAGAGGAATCAACGTCTTGCAGTGAGCCAAGTCGATTCTGGACGTCTCCACCATCCAGCGGAATGCACGGCGGGGCTGCAGTGTCCTGCGAGCCTGTCAGAGAGGAACTCTGGGGAACCACCACCACTGAGTGCAATCGTTTGATTTCCTCTCCACAATCGGAGTCGTACTCAGAGTTGTCGCTATCACTGGCTTCCCGCCGTGCTCCCAAAGGATCCTGACGTGACGGCCTTCTGCTACACGACGTACTTTCCCGAGAGGCACTTTCCACGTCGGAAGAGGGCATCCCCTCTCTTTGGCCGGGCGGGACTCCTGTGAGCACAGGGTCGTGACTGTTTGTCTTCTGAGGATGACCCAGTAACGCGTCGCTGTGGTCAGCAGTGGCATGAACTTTAAGCAGGTCCCTTTGGATATTGTTTCCCTCGCATGCAGAACCTGTCTCTGACAAACTCGACCCGTGACTCCTCGCCACGATTTTGGAATGTGTGGTTTCTTGAGACGCACTGACCACTGTGCTTTCGTCATCTTTTTCCAATGGGTTTTCTTTGCCCAGCGGATGACCGTCATTTTCCCCGATAATATCCCACCGAGTCTTTTTTGACAAACCGCCCACTGCTCTGAGGCTCTCTGCAGCCTGAACGTCACACGCTGGCGAGTTCTCAAAGCCACGGCAGGGCCAATCCGCACCCGGTGGGCGACCTTCTACACGGATCAGCTGGGGGTTGCCCGCGTCGCCGAAGTTCTGCTTGCTGCTTTCATCGTGAGCAACGTTGATGACAACAATAGCATCATCATCATGTCGTCCAGAGGAACAGTCAACTTCACTTTTATTCCGCTTCTGCAATTCTGTAGCTCTACTAATGTATGAGACCGATATCATATGTTCTTCCTGTTTGGTCCGGTCATCAGCGCAGAGTGGTTTCATGTCGTCATGTGAAGTTGATTTTAGATCACAAACGGATTCAATTGATCCGACCGGTTCCACTGTAGGAGAACCTTGTAATGATGTGCACGGTTTATTCTCCTGTTGTCCTGGACAACCGTGACCACCTCTCTGACCTTCACTAGTCTGACGCTGCGTTTCAGCTACGAAACTATGCAGGAACGCTTTTGGGATTCTTACATTTGAGTCGCTTGGTTGTCTGTCCAGTGAGGGGTGGACTTGAATCGGCTCCTTGGAGGGTCTGTGTTCCACACTTGTGGAGATTTCAGCAGCGCTCGAGCACTTCTCAGCCGTCTGTGATGTTTTCTTGTGATTTGCGTCAGAGTCTGTCGAGTTGCTCTTTTGGTGACGAGAGTAAGTGTGATGACTAGAAGAGCTTTTGCTGTTTGTCTCGGGCCTGCGATAGCTGCCGGTCTTCTGATACGACGAGTCTCGATGTGGTGAAGACCTCTGCTTTGAATCCGAGTCCGAAAGCCGCTTTGATGACCTTTCTGACCTCGAAGAATACGTCCGCCTGTCGGACCCAGAGGAATAAGGAGAATCTACTGCTTTGGAGGGTTTCTCGGATTTGGAATGAGACGAGGACTTTGACTCTTTATGTGAACTTGAATAGGTGGCGGTCCGAATGGAGTCGCTGGTCCTCGTCCTTGTCTTCCTGTGGTCCTCTTCAGAGTCAGAGCTATCCTTGGTCCGGTCATTTCGAGAACGAGAGCGTCTTCTGTCCCTGCGTGGTGGACTTCTGTAAGATCTTCGATCAGAGTCGTGATAATAAGACCTGTCGGAGCGGGATCCTCTTTCACCTCTGCATCTGTCCGACCTGGAGTGTGATGAACTTGTTCTGGAGCCTCGAGATCTAGACCTAGATCGGGACCTGGACCGCCACCGATCCTTTTCCGATCTCGAAGAGCGAGAGCACGTGTGTCTAGAGTCGCGGTCCGATCTAGAGCGACTGGAGGACCTTTCATAATTGTCGGGTCGCTTTGTGGAGCTTCTTTCCCTTTCGTCTGCATGTGATCCAGAGGAAGACTTTTTCGCCGCTCTGCCACTGCAGTCCAGGCTTGTTTTGCTTTTAAAATCAGAGGATTTACGGCAGGAGGGGGTTTGAAGCGAGTCACTGTCAGAGTCTGAGCCAGGTGGTGCGCGATCAGGGTGAGATTTGACGTCCTTTTTGCAGACATTTTCCTGCACTTTACTGGATCCCTCTGCAGCCTTTCCTGAGGATGGAGTTGGATTCTTGGAGTCGACACCTTGCCTGGTCTCAGATGACTCAGGCGGACTAGTTTCAGAGGAATGGACACCGGCTGTCGTCTTAAAACTAAAGGCCACGACACCAGCGTCACTAGTTGACTGCTCAGAACCAAGCACGTCAATCTTGGACTGAAGCTTTGCCAAGTTTGTTTTAAGCTTAGTGGCTGATGAAACTGCTTTTCTTGAACTGGCCTCAGACAGTGAAGATGATACAGTGTGAGGCAGCTTCAACTCTGCATTCTCCCGTTCTTTGTCTGAGGTTGTCACAGCAGAAGCAGGAAGCTCTGCGGCAGGTTTCTCGGGGATGATGAAGACACTCTGCAGAGGCTTCTTTGTCTGCGAGAAGCTAAAGGACACTTTCTGACGGCCCTGGTCCTCCAAGTTGACTTTCATCTTGGTCCCTTTAGACAAAAGATGGTTGGACAGCATGACTCAGGAAGACGGGCATTTGATCAGCGCTGCCTTGGACACACATTCGATCTTTTACCTACAAGACAAAAAGGGAAAAACCAATCACAGCTTTTCAAAACAACTAACTTGGCCTCACGGACTTGCTCGATACTTAAATATGACATATATATATATATATATATATATATATATATATATATATATATATATATATATATATATATATATATATATATATATGACATATATTGCGTGATCAAAGGAGGTTTATTTTCTGCGAATAGTGCCAAACATATTCATCATTGAACCACATTTCCATGGCCAGATACCACATTCAGTAAGTTGAGATTTAAAACCATTTCCAAAATGTACAGTATGGAAACGTCATTCTCGCTCATGTGAGGGAAAACAACTGTATCAAAGTTTTCCTCCACATCATGGAGACAGCTGAGCTACTACAGAAAAGCAGCAATAAGCGACCCAGGGATTGTCAGTGAAACAACTTAAGTACCTTGTTCTGGTCAGACAGGCGTCCTATTCAGCTGCTGGTCTTGCATTAAAAGGCCGCAGGCGGCTGGTGGCCAGGAATAATCCGATTCAGAAATGGGGAGTCCAAAATGATTCCACACCTGTGACAAGGGAAATAACCAGTACAGTTCATGTTGAACTCAGCCGTTGGCAATGGAGGAGCTTTTTTGCCTGTTGCTGTTAATAATAAGACAGTAATAAGACAGTGGCACCTCACATGCTCCGGATTCAATAGGAGCACATAGATACCATTAGATTTGCGAACATGAAACCTAATCCATAAGGGGTGTGTGTGTGTGTGTGTGTGTGTGTGTGTATACAAGACAGTTAGTTGTGCACACAGCAGACGCACTAACGTGACGGCGAGTGGAAGCAACTAGCAGACGACTGTGGAGCACACAGAGACACAGCATGGCCTGTGCGGAAAGACTGGCCAAACACGGCCTTTCAAAGCACACTTTCACGGCGCATGTCATACGTATAACACCGGCGCAAAGAGACGACCGGTCGAACGTTAGCAAATATGGTTTGTTAAGCTGATAGATGAAAACAACCAGCTAAGATAAGCTAACATGCTAGCGCCCAGTCCTCCATGACTGGTCTTCCCGGATCAAAACAACTTGATGCTATGGAACCACTCTTTCCTCGTGCTTATTGGGTCACGTACCGAGATGTAGACGCCAGTTCGAAAGCGATTCCCCAACCCGCTGGCTCAGAATCGGACACGGTGCTGCTGGCTAACACGGTTAGCATGGTAGCTAGCAGCCAGGCTGCTAGCTAGCGATTAGAGCCTTACATTCGGATATAGACTTAACACTTCCACGAAGGTAGGAACTGCTTTTGACTGCTAAGCGGTTCGGTGTGTTCTAGTCAAACCTCTGTGCGGGTTTTGACTGCGGCAGCGTCGTTAGGGCCGATGTGCTGCCGGCTTGGAAACATGCACTGTTATGTCCTCCGAGCGAGTGTCGCGGACTGCGATCCACGGAGCCCCAAAACAATAATAGCCAGACTTACTTTAGCAAGTGATCGGCGTCAAGGGTCTCCCCCATCTTCCCAACGAGCGTCAGTACGCCGCAGACAAAGCATCAAGCGACACATCCATGACACGGAGCTGCGGGCGTCTGTGCTCGGCTCCGGGACTCCACTGCCGCCGGTGCGCCCCTGCTGCTCTCCAGCCGCCAGGAAACACACACTCCAACCTTTTTTTTTTTTTTTTTTTTTTTTTAAAGAGGAAATTCATTCACCATTAAGGTTCTTTGATCAATTCTCTCAAACTGGGTGAAGAATCGTCGCGCTCAACTGGATGCTCGAGATACTTTTTCAATCCAAAAGAGATATTTTGAGTTTAATTTTAGCGTGAATGTTAAGTTTTCCGGTCCTTTTGCTCAACTATCTCAATATCATTGTGGGATATTCGCACTCTACGTTTTTTCCCCCCCAGACCATAACATTTTAAGATGATCGACGAGGACAGATGATGATATCAACCTTCTTTCTTTCTATTTCCCGGTAATGTTTTCACACGAATCTCTTTTATGTATTCAAATTGTTTATTGGTTGTCACCGAAGGTCTGCCATCGCGAGCCCTCCTTTTATTGTGAAAATCTGGTGCCGTCATTTGTGTCGCCGCGTGTCTGTCGTAAAGTCTATGCTAAGGGCGCACTGGAAATATTGTAGCTGCACCGTCAAACCATCTTCAGCGCGCTCCTCGGCTTCACTTCCCGCCTTTTCTATTTTCCACACCTTGACCCGCTCCTTCCTCCTGCTCGGGTCTCAGCTTCACCGCAGTTGAGATGACTTTTCTGGAGTTTTCGCTCTGGTTTTCCATCCCCGCGGATGTCGATTGGAAGGATATGCGATGGGTCTGAATTTCCAGTGGCCAACAGAGGTGTCAATCACGCTGCAAGCCGCGCCCCCACACACAGAAACGTTAACTGAGGAAGCTCCACTTACTTCTGCCCTGTTCAGACCTGAGCTCAGTTGTTGATGAAGCTCTCGCAAATGTGCAAATGCTGGACGAGTCAGATGTATTCTGGATGTCATTCCCTCGCAGCTGCCGAGGTTTGGGTGGTGTAAGCATGTCTCTACCAAAAACAACACACGGAATCAATACATAGGTTCAAACTGAGTTTCAAGTTTAAGAACAGACTTGTGTATGAAACCTTTATTTGTCATTGGCCAGCAGAGAAAACGACTGACATGATATCAACAATGACGACACACTTGCTTTGAATGCCATTTTCCCCCGAACATGAGAAGGAAGTGAGAGTCCCAGCTAAAATCAACACTGAATCAAAGATGGCGAAGCTAAAAACATGACACACAGCAGTGCATGTTATTCCTTTAAAAGATACACCGATGTCTGAAGAAGGAGCTGGGAGGACTTCGTTGTGTTCTCATCAGCATAAACATCTTTGTGTTTGACTTCAATACTGTGATGTTTACAGCATGCTTCTTTGAGAAGAAAACATAAAATGGCCTTTAGGGAAGCATAAAAAACAGTGGCCAGCAAAAAAGTGGATAGAAAGAGCCAAAAAGAGACGCTTGATGGAGCTGCATGTCATAAAGCATGTGTTGAGGCTGGACCTGGAGCGCTCACTCGTTCTCGAACTTGCTGTACGGGTGGTCCGAGTCTCCCATCAGACCTGCACACAGGAGACCCTTAGAAGAGCCTTGAACCTGATGACAGTTGGTCAAGACTTTATTAAATTTGGCTGATGTGGAGACATCTTCAGCTGGGAATGATGGCCGCGCACTCGAAGCCAGAGCGAGAGTGAATAGAGCGGCAAACCTACCGTACTTCCGGCGGATGTCCTCGTGTCGAGCCATTCGCTCAAATTTACTGAAAAACAAAGGGGAAAAATGCAATTGCTTTTCAAGGACAGGGCTGGGATGAAGACGCCTTCACGCTGCACCGCATTAAAAGTCAGAAATCACAATTGGACGTAAAATTTGTGGAAGTGGAATGAAACGACTGCAACTGGAGTCTTTAAATAGAAGCTAAACTGGAAACCTGTCACCTCACCTGCACCCAGTGTTCAAATATTAGAACCTTCGGTGAAACAAAAGGTTTTCAGGACAATGCATTGCGGCTTGACGTTTGACCTTCTCGGAGGAAAAATACCTTGCAATTTTCAAACAGAAAAGTGACCGGAGAAAATCAGATCGAATCGCACGCTCCATTGAACAGCAAGAAGCCAAATGCTGCCCTCTAGTGTCTGCCTGAGCACCCACACAATTACAGACTACTCCAATTCACATTCTATGTTCGGCTCCGAGAGGGGGGGGAGAGAGAGAGAGAGAGAGAGAGAGAGAGAGAGAAGAGAGAGAGCGAGAGAGAGACAGAGGGAGAGAGAGAGAGAAGAGGGAGAGATTGAGAGAGAGAGAGAGAAGAGAGAGAGGGAGAGAGAGAGAGAGGGAGAGAGAGAGGGAGTGAGAGAGAGAAGAGGGAGAGAGAGAGAGAGAGGGAGTGAGAGAGAGAGAGAGAGAGAGAAAGAGAAAGAGAGAGAGAGGAGAGAGAGAGAGGGGGAGAGAGAGAGAGAGAGAGAAAGAGAAAGAGAGAGAGAGGAGAGAGAGAGAGGGGGAGAGAGGAGAGAGAGAGAGAGGAGAGAGAGAGGGGGGAGAGAGAGAGGGGGGAGAGAGGAGAGAGAGAGGGGGGAGAGAGGAGAGAGAGAGAGAGAGGGAGAGAGAGAGAGAGCATTACGACACTGTAACTGCAACGGAATGAAGTTGCACTCGCGCCTATTTGGAGACTGGATGTAGCGTAAAACACACGCACACATGGCAGGTGGGGTGAGTCCGGCAGAACTAGGGTGCGGGTGATTCGTCCCTGCATGAGCAGTCAGCCCTGTTTCCTGATCACATGCCTCTGCACATTACTCCTCCTACACTCTGCAATGTTTAACCATCTCATTTGCTGTAATGCTTAAGTGTCTCTTTGTTCTGGTGAATAAGAACTGGTTCTCAACTCAACTTGGTGAAGTAAAGGTTAAAAGAAATGGTGGCGAGCTTCTGCACAGTAGATTAAGAGCCATGACTGGTGACCTTTGTGATAGGTTGGCTTTAGAAGCACAACACTCCTTCCCTAAACTTCCTGAAGCACAAGGGGAACATTGGCTCTCTTTCTCCTCCAGCTGCTCACGTAGGGCCACCTCTCCTGTTATCCTGGTCCCTGCTTGTTATCGAAGCTTCATGGGTCTGACAGATGCTCCAGTCAAAGCCCAATCTAAAGTAATGTGTCTCAGAGTAGTCGAGTCAAAGTGCGTGACTGATGTCAATGATGCTTTGACTGTAACAACCTAGAAAGGAGGAAGTGACGCTACACTGGCTGTAAAAAGTAATACGGGAGAAGACATAACACATAATGGTGTCCAATGGCTGCATTGTTCTTGAATTGTGAACAACAAGGAAAAACATTTGAAATTAAAACAGTCAATCCAAACCTAATATTATTTTATAAATTTTGCTATGATGAATCAACAAGTTTGTGAAAAGTCAACTGCATATGCAAAAAAAAAAAAATCAAATATGTAAAAATATATATATTTAAAAAGTGTTTGAAATAAAATAAATAATAAAAATAATTCGACTGATATGCAGGAAAGTCAATCATAAAGAGGTCAATAGTGCTAGGAAAAGGCACCACTTTTAAATGTATTTAACAATTAAACAAAAATATAAATCATTTAAAATATCAAAGGGAAGTCAAATAGTGAATGAATGCCGCAAACATTAAATAAAGTAATTAAAATGTTGCATTGGCATTTTCACACTTTTTTTTCCTTTTTTTCTTGAGTAAAATGTTCCCGTTTTCACGGACAAAATGCTTGTTTTATGCTGTCCAAGATGTGTGTCTGATCTGTATTAAATACAAAGAAATCAGAGTCACATTAGGAGGGGAGGAAGAAAATCTGGTGTTCTCACCGGTCATCGGCACGCTGCCTCATTTCCTCTCTCCTCCTGGCATAGAACTCCTCTTCATAGTCGGGTCTTCTGCCCACAAATAAAACCATTGTGTCAGGATGAGAGGATAACTGTTGGTAACTACAACAGTGTAAAGGTTGAACGAAGACGCGTGAGAATGAGGTCTCACCTGGACTGACGCCTTCGACAGCAGCAGCAGTAGCAGCAGCACACCAGGAAGCTGAGAATGATGATGCCACCCAGAACCCCGACTGTGACGACCAGAGCCTCGAAATTCACTGCAGGACAGACAACCCAACTTTAGTTCCCACTGTCCATCTACTAATTACACACACACACAATTCTGCCCTGCTCCAACTGAGCTTCACTGCTCCATCTCATCCTTACTCTGACAACAGATCACTATATCAGCAACAAACATCATAGTCCATGGGAAATCCTCCCTACAACCAGTCTCTGAAAAACAACAGCCAACAAGAAGGGGGTGAGAGCTGATCCCTGATGCACACCTACTATCCTTCCCTCACCGTCTTCATACACGTTCGGCACGACCCTCACATACTTCTCTGCTGCACCTGATATATTCAAACTGAAGCACACTTCCTCTCTGGAAACTCAGCAATGTCAGAGTGCAAACTGTACCGCGACATCCTCAGAGCAGACAACAGAGTAGTAGTGGAAGCAGAAAGTCACACACAGGTAGACCAAAAATGTACATTGACTTTGTTACCGTCTGCTACTACTCATTATGACTAAAGGAAAAACACATATGCAGACATATAAACAAACATGACAAGTGCATCACAAAAAAAACAAAGCAAAACCAAATATCAAAGGTTGACTTTTCAACTAGCCAGGTCAGTGTAGATTATTATTATAGACAGAAGAGTCGTATCACCTTTTGTTGTTGTTGTTGTTGTTGTTAAAGTCGTCTCAGCAGTTGATATTGTGGTTTCACACAGTTCACTGTAACCTGAGGGTTTATTTAAATGATCGGGCAGCCTTAAATGTTCATGATCCCCCGACTGTGTACTTGTAATCACTTATCACAAGCAGGGCAATTCCATTGTTTTCTTTGAAAAATAGAACAAACTGCTCATAAGTTAAATGGCGATCGGAGAATACAGCAGAAACAGTAGCGATATAAATGCACCATATGAGCTGTCACTTTGTTTGCTGAACAGAACCTGCCTCAACTGTACATATCCCACAGCAATTGAGACTTTGGTGTGTGTGCGTGCGCGCGCATGAGTGTGTGCGCACTTGCTCAGAAGGCACTGCAACAGATCTAGTCCTTTAGATTGGAATGTTATCAGACCATGTGATCATATTTCATACTACCAAACTGAAGACCAGGCATGAGGCTACACCTGCCAACAAAGACCAGGTCCAATCAGGACACTCTTTCGGCAGATTTAGGACAGTAGAGCGACCAAGTAATTGATGGTCTTCCACATGTTTACAGTTGTAAACAACCAGGTCTGAAAGGTAAGTGTATTTTAGTAAACTTGCCCGAGCATACATTGTTAACAATGTCAACAAAGTCCAGAAACAGATGCACTCTGCTGGAGAATAGGGGGCACTAGTGAGGTACTAAAAGACAAATATTGTGCCAAATATTATGACAAATTATATACATTTTTTAAAGATTTGCACTCACTTCATTTTTCATTTTATTTTTTTGTTTTTCCCCAATAATTTTGATCTTTGACGACTATATTGAAATAGTCCAATCCTAAATAAACATATTCAGTGTCATCCTACAACTTAAATATTTTGTTAAAAGCTTATTTAGTGTGGCGTGCATCGGGAATGCTGTGGATTGTTAAGAATATGAGCTATGTTTGAATAAACCCAGACAATAATGAAGTGGCTTTACTCACACCAGCACACTGCCCAGCGAGCCTCTGACAGTCGGCAGACGGAGGCTGGAGGAAGAAGCCAGCTGACTGGGTACTCGGTGCAGTTGTTGGTACTGAAGCACCACAGACACTGGAAGGAAAACAAAACATCAATGCAGGAGAAATCCTTTAAAATTAGTGAGTAACTTCACACGACAATATGACCAAATACTGTGCGGATACATAAAACTGCTTTCAGATACATTAAACAGCAAATGCATTTAACAGTAAGTCAATTCTATATTCAAAAACAGTGGACAGAAACAACAGTCGGTGCCCGGTTTAAAACAAAAAAAAAAAAACAAAAGAAAAACATCTCAGTAAGGGAACTGCTACCGATCATGTTGTAAAACCGGCCACAAGACAAATGATGGAGGCGGTGCCAGGTGGACTTCAGCATCTTACCTTTGGATTTGGAACACAAGTGTCGCAATTCCTAAAGCTTGAGCATCCTGCAGAACGAAAAACAAAAACCCACACAGACTAGTCAAGATGTTACGAAGGTGCATATCATGAATATTTATGATATTTATGAAAACCAAACTTACCCGGCTGAGGAGATGTCGTCGTTTGACTTTCTACTCCGGAAATGCAAAACAGGAGGAGGGCGAGACAGCAAGCAGCAATGTTCGGACGTTTACTCCCCTCCATCAAAGATGACATGATGAAACAAAAACCTAAACAGCTGGGATATGTCATGAGCTGTCGCGACAAGCTCTCCGCTTCTTTTGATGTTTACACCGACGCAGTGCTGGTGTCACTTCCTGGTTTCACGAGGGATGTTCGTTTAATATCACGGGGCTCGCCTATTTGGGCGGGTGCTGCTGCTGCCTCTGTCTTTCGTTTACATCTGAAATGTAATAGTCAATACAAAATCATCCTTCAGATACTGTTGAATGTTGAATCTGAAAAATCCGGTTTCTGGCTGTTCTTCCATTGAACAGTGATGCCCCACCTGTTGACCATTTCACACTAAACGTTTACACCTCTAGCGTTGGTTCCTTTTGGTCGTGTGTGGCCCTGGGCCAGCACAAAATGCACTTAAGGTCATTGTGTTTTGTGCTAGTCACTGCCCTATTTGCTTCTTCATCCTGTTTTGCTTCCAGGGCTCGGTTTTATTACGTCATTTCCTGTCCGCATGCGCACATTGGTATTTCAAGACGTCATTACCTGTCCGCATGCGCACATGGGTGTAGCTGCTTGACTCATAAATTAGAATAAAATGAGCAACGTCATTAGGCCACGCCTCACTACACGCTGGTATTTCATCAAGAGAAGCAGAATTTGAATTACTAAAGTACTACGCCGACGTATGAACTGTATTTTAACCTTATTTTATATATCACTACGTTTGACTTGTATTCAACAATTCGGATATTTTAACAAGATTTCAGATAAAATAATTGGATCTTTCTGTGCAATTTGCATGCAGTTTTCTATCTTGCCTACGAGGTCTCAGTTAATATTAGTATATACTCAGTAAATGACGTCTTGAAACACACAATGCGCGCATGCGGACAGGAAATGACGTCATAAGCCTGCGCCCTGGAAGCAAAACGAGATGAGGAAGCAAATAAGGCAGTGACAGGGCAGTGACACCCGCAGCTGACCCGTTAGTTGTCAGGAAAAGAACTTGAAAAACGGAACTGAAAAGTAAAATACAAGTAAGGACTTTGAAAAGATTTGGGCAACAGTGTCAAGTCATTAGTCACAAGAAGTGACTGTCTGGATTTCTCAAAACAAATATATCCTGTCATGCTCCTGCAAACAATGAGTGGCGAGTAAACAATGTTAAGTGACGGCAGTTCGGCGCACAGCTCCACTCATCTCTTCTCTTTACATTTAACATGAATTTCGTTACTATGATATTATAAAACAAGGAGGAAATACATTGAAAGGTATTTTTAAATGCTGAATATATTGGTAGAAGATGACATGGGTGAAAAAATAACTATTTTAATAATTACTTTGAGAGAAATGAATAGAACGTTATGAGATGATTATTATTATTATTTTAGAAAAAATGCTCACTTTAATTTAACATTTCAATATGACAGCTGTGGCAGATGGAAAAGATAGGGGATGTGAATGAACACTGCACAACACTCAGCTCATTAAACTACTAACTGTTCACCTGCATTACAGCTTTTCCATGGGAAGTTCATTCCCTCAGAGGTCTCACCTACTATGTTTCACATATTCACATCCATCGGCTGTAATGAATAATAATAATAATAATAATAATAATAATAATATAACTCGAATTTATTAATAAAAATAAACATAGGCTTAGTTAACTCACTGACATTATATGACATTATCTATCTATCTATCTATCTATTTCTATATCTATATCTATAGATCTATATCTATATATCTATATATATATATATATATATATATATATATATATAATCCTATCTAATGGACATTGCTACAGAAATCTTCTAACCTTGTCTACACCACGACGTGTTTTTGTTATGCCAAATATACATGCGGCAGCAGCAGCATATTTATTTACATGTACATTTCTATTGTTCCTATTTCCCATATTTCACACACATTTACGTACATGCAGAAATAGTTGTAAGTTTAAGTCTGTAATAGACAGTCGTGCAATGTTTTTACAATTGTAAGCGCAAGTTCATAGATTCACCGGTAGATGGTGCCAATTATCAATTATCAAGCCGCTCATGTCAGATGACCCTCTTCAGCCAATCAGAGTTGGAGAAGAGGCGACCCGCCTTCCGGTGTGGTGCCCTGAGAGTTGCCAAGGTTTTGGTAGTGGAGTAATCCGAGAGGGGAGAAAGGGCGGTTACTGTCTGTACAATGCCGAATAAAACGAAAAAGGTGAGTCACAAATTACCGCGAGAATATCGGAGTTAAGTTCGCTTCAGGTTCAACGCCTCTCGGTCAATGAACGAACTCGCGTTACCACGAGGAATAATAGCAATGCAGGCAGAATGGAAATCACTGTTAGCTAGTCGCTATCCTGACGCTCACCTCTCACTAGACATAGAGCAGTATTGTTTACTTGTATTTTCGCTCTTCATACATGCAAACGGTTGTGCGGACCGTCGGTCTCTTGACGCCACCTTTTCGGGGTCTTGGTGACGTTAGCTAGCTGCAGGTTTACTCCCCCAATGATCGACTGGGATTATATTTGCTCAAATGTTTGTCAGGAGTTTACAACTGATCTTTGATGTTTTCTTTTAGGATACACCTAAGTCTGGCAAAGTGGGCAAGAGTGGGGGACAGGAGAATTCTGATCATGAGGTGAGCAGTGTAACTAACATACAGGAAGGGACTGTACCAGAATTATTGCTCTATGTTATCAGCTAGAATAATGCATCAGCTGTCAAAAATATTCTTACAAATCAGTGTCACATTATTTTTTTTACTGTGACTCCACAAGGACAGAACAATCTTAAGGTTTCTCTTTGATTTTTCAGCAAAGTGTTTCCCAATATGAAGCAGGACTGGCTGGCGAAGGCTAGTGCCCCGCATACTCCATGCTATTCATAAATAATCCAATGGTTTGACTTAGTATGGTTCATGGAAATGCCAGAGCCCCATGTCTTTGATCTGATTTAACTACTCAGCGTCTGGGTGATCGTTTGCTGCAACATTTGTTTATCATTTAAGATAAAGAGGGAATTAGAATATCACATTTCACAGAACTGCGAGCAAGAACAATAAATCATTTTTAGACTTGTACAGTTAAAAATCCCTCTCAGGCTTATTCTGCTGGCAAAGTTTTTAAAAAGGTATTTGCTTGACTTCATTTTTCATCTGCTTATTACTGGAAGACAGTTGCCTCCTAAACACAGCCTCCTTCACCTCAACCAATCCTAATCACTCTGGTCTCTCCATGACTTGTTTGACCGCATCCATAAGCTTCATTGTTTGTCTTTCTCCTTTTCCTGATGCTTCTATTGCCCTCTGTCTCTTCTCTCTACATGTTCAAACCTCTGAAGAGTTGTCCCATTCTTATACTTGGTTTTATCTTCTACCTCCTGGCCACAGCGAGCGAAAAGCTGTACATACACAACCCTGCCACTTCTACCTCTGCTTCTTGTTTTCATGTCTTGAGTTCTCCTTTTTACTGCTTTATCGCTGTATTATTTTTACCCGCATTGATTGTTGTGTACTTTCACTTGTCGTGTGGCAGATGACCTCATCCACAACCTGCTTTATGAAATGACAGGTGGGGAATGTGTGTTAGTCTGGTGTTCGCTTGACATTTGCTCATGGTGTCAGGGACCAGAAAAGTTCCTGTTTCCCTGTGATTCGGCTTTTTGCTGTAAAATATCAATGCGGATTGATTATGAAGAGACGGATGACAAGACCTACCGACAAGTGAGAGTGGTTGAAAGAAAGGCTGATTAACTTTGTCGAGGCGGAGTAGAGAGGAAATAGAATGACAAGTGACCTTCTTGACTTTGTCATATGGATTTACTGATGGTTTTAAGAGAGTTGACAGGACTGAGCTGAAATCATTCCACGTAGCTGGTTTCCCTTCTCTGTTTATTGTACAATAGGTTCAGAAAAACAATTGTTTTGTTTCCTGCTTCCTGTATTGTGATAGGAACACCGCGGTGTTTTCCATAGGTGCATCAACTTGGCCACAATAAAATTGAGACAGCAGGATGATGACCTTTAACTGGGTTAGTTTAACGCCAAGCACGAACTGAGTTTTGTGTCCCATAGTAACCTCAAGAATCTGTAAAAGGTTGTTGAATTTAGAAAAACAAAAACGACATGCCAATGAATCGTTATTCAATTCCCCCCCCCCCCAATTGAGTTTCGGGAGGATTTTTGCTTTAGTGTTACATGTATGAGTCAATCCTGCAGTGAAAAATTGAGGCATCTCAGCTTGGTTTTGCACCTTACCGTACAGTGTGTTTGTGGCCCACTTGTTAGGTTCCTGTCTTGCAGAAGTGCAGACTGCAGGCGTCTCGATCTGAGTCTGAAATGAATGAGACAAATCCTGTGTGACTCACGCTGACACACATCCACAGCAGCATCTGCTGAACCAAAACAAAAAAAGACTGGCGTTAATGACTGGAACCCAGCAGGCAGGTGGGAGTCACCACAGTATCTAAATATAGTGGTTTGGACTCAGAAGTTGCATTCATCTTTTACAGATGGTATGATGTGTTTTGGTGTTGGTGGTGCGGATGCAGTCATTCTTCGCACATGAAGCGAAGGCACCCTCTTGAATTTCCTCCTGTTGATTACAAGTTGCTCTGAAAACGAATGATAGAAAAGCCAGAGTGCAAAGAAACCAAGAAACTGAGGTCCAGTATCAAGGACTCACTCATGTCACTGAAATGCTATTATAATATCAGAGCGTCATAAATGCATGTGGTATGGAACGTCTCACTTTAATTCAAAGCTATAGAAAGTAATCTTCATCAGCGCTAACTGCTTGTATGTGGTGAGGTCACCGGAGTGACTTCCATTCCCTCGTCCTGCATCGACTAAGCAACAACCTAAGAGAGTGAAATTTTAAATCTTATCCTGAGCTCACGCTTTGAGTGTGAGTCAATTTGAGTGTATCGACTCATTTCTAATGATGTCCACAGCCCAGAATCAGTTTTGATTCTCTGACTTCAAATGTAGAAAGAAGATTGGAGCACATAAACTTGTCTGTAATTTGAAGTGCAGGCCCAACAAGAAGCGTATGTTTCTTGTGTATCTAATCCCATTTTTATTGCTTCTGTTAAATGACTTGTATGTCGAGAAGAAAACAGGATTTTTCTCCTGCTAACAAATTAAAAATAGCCTCGGAATTCAGTCTGTCTCTCCTTTAAACAGTTGTTTTGGAGCATAGTGCGTGTGAATATGGAGCACTCACGTGCGTACTCTCTCCTCATTCAACAGAACTCCAGCAGGAAGAGCGGCAACAGTGTACCTCCTACCACGCAGCTGCTAAAGGGGAAGCAGCCAGGTTCCCTGACTCCTGTCAAGAAGGACAAGAAGCAGAGCTCCTCTTGCTTCAGCCTGAGCAATAACAGGGAGCTTCAGAAGCTGCCCGCCTTTAAAGGTATTTCAGTCTTTAACAGTCGTTGAGCCCTGTCACCGAATTATATCACCATTCTGTTTGATCATATGTGTTGGGGGACCAACAAGATGTAGCTTGCATGATGGTGATGCCAATTTGAGTGTGCTAGAAAAGCACTGGCATCAGAATTGTTTGTGTATTATTAGAATTTTGTTTGTATTACAGTGTACTATTTTGATCTCAGTTAAGTACAAGAAGAATTGCAGTGGAAATCATGGCGACAAAGTCTGTTACCAAGGTGTTTGGATGACAAATGCTGAAGTCAGAAGCTTTCATGTTGTAGTGTTATGTTTGGTTGCATCGCTTGTGACTTGTAAGTCAGTAGCATGCTGAATGTGACAAGGCTGAATTTTCACTAACTCACTGGTTGCCCTAACTGGTTAATGCTGACCTGTAATGGACTGAATCTGCCTCTAATGGCCTAATGTATTGGACAAAGTCTGTTACAAGATAGCAGAATAGATGAGAGACACCATGTGGAATTATAGAAATAAAAGATTTTATTAGTGACAAAAGCGTATCTATCTTTTATTCCTACTTTTAAATAGTTCAGTCGTTATTATTAGCTTTGTATGTCTTGTGTGGAATGAACTCTAAAAATGAGTCAAAGACAATAACGTGTAAATTTAGGATGACTGTGAAATATTATTGAGGTAAAAATATTGTGGTAGGTTGTAAAAAGAAAGAAAAAAGACAGATTTTGTGGGATACACGGTCACTGTGATTTTAGGTTGAGAAGTGTTGAGATTGTGTTGGTTGGATGTCGAGTTTGGTGTTTGATGAGACAAAAGCGAAGTTAGTAAATCAAGTGGAACTGAAATTCTCTGAGGAAATCGCGTACACAGTTCTGTATCATACATTGAATAAGTGTGTCTGAGTGCTTACAAATGATGATGTCATTCACATGTGCCAAACTCAAGACCCACAGGCCAAATAGTTCCTTCAAATCTGCTGATGTTTGTATGTAAAGTTAAATCCAATCGTGTTTTAAAGGTCGCCCGATAAATATCAATCTGGAGACCCACAAAGATCCGTCCGTTGGTTTCCAGTGAGTAATGTTGGGAACCAAACAAAAAGTGTGTTCAGATCTGATGAGTGATGGGAAAGCGGATGCAAGTTTGTGAAAGAAACAAGGGAGTTTCTTGTGTTATGTGAAGAAGAGAGGGGCACGATGTATTTTGACAAGAACCACAGAAATGCTTTATGCTAAAATTAGCCTCTGAAAAATCAAATGCCGGTTTAGACTGGTCTAAAGCTTATTCCCAACATTTTTAGCCGACAGTGTTGTTTAGGGGGGCTGCAAGAAACCCAGCAATCGTGACCCATATCGGTTACACACGAGGGAACCAAGGTGCTCTGCCGCTTCCCTTGCCTTCAATTTAGCGCTGAACATGGTGATGACATTCTGTAATAAATGCAAACAGAGGACATACATGGCATTGACTTTGCTCTGAATTTATTCCAGCCATCTATATTTAGTGGTAATCCACAGATAATGCTTTAATTCCACACTCTCTGCGCTTTAGGATGTTGCCAGTCCCCCCCCGGAAGGAAACCCACTTTGTCATATGTGTATTGATGTTTCCTTCAACGGCCAAGCACAAAGCTCCCGTTGCACCGCATGAACTTGCCAATGACCCGAGGCCTCTGGACATATTGTCTGTATGTTTTCGTGCTGCCGCGCATGAGTACACTCAGCATCGCTGTCCCAGGGTGTAGTCCTGGACTGGTCGTGTATTGACGTGATGGCTGGCCTCCACACAAGTGCTTGTTTGGCTTTGTCTGGTCCTGAAAGTGGGTCACTAAAATGTATTTCTGCTGTGCTTCAGTGTAGTTGCAGCAGTGAGTTTTGACAGCTGAATTATATAGCATGAACCACTCATTTGTTCACACTGGAGAGAAACTCAAGTTTATCGTTTTGCTTAAATGTTTGAAGTGTATAATTCGTTCGGTGAACAGGCTTTTAAGTTTTGTACTTGAATAACTAACCTCTTCCAAACGTGATTTGCCTCATTTTCTGGGTCATATTTCTCACTTTCATACCGTCTTTTCCTCTGTGAGGGTGTGTAGATATGTCCGGGGGCGTCCCGTTCCTCAGAACTCACATCTATCAATGGCGCAACTGTTTTCCCTCTCAGAGGTAATTAGATAACGCATCGTTCGTGACTTCCCTTAATACTTAAAACAAGCCGCTCATAAAGCTCAGCACGAAGACCAAGTGATTCCCAGCTGGGGAATTGCAGATTACAGATGTCATTCATGATGTAACAGGATAAAGTCGGAGAGTGATGTGAAGTACTTGTGACCGCACGGACATTCATTCGTAATCTGGAGTAGAATTTGTCGACTCATTGAAACATGGTTAGCAGGTGGGTTTTTTTTGTGTGTGTGTGTTTTGGGGACATTTTAAGAATCCGAGATTTACTCAATTTTAATCCCCATTCGGTTGCTGGCTTGTATAACATTCAGCCGAACATTATCCAACACCAGCCCGGTAGATGTTATCACTCCGTCCTGTCCAAACAGGCGCCTTGCTTTACCTGTTTTCATTTCAGGCATGTGTACCACCTTCTGACGGAAGACTGAACTGTGAATGAGAAAACTAAGTGATGGCAAAGATGTATACACTGCCTGGCCAAATAAAAAAAGTCGCCACCCAAAAAAAAGGGTCACACGCTCTAATATTTCGTTGGACCGCCTTTAGCTTTGAGTACAGCACGCATTGGCTGTGGCATTGTTTTGATAAGCTTCTGCAGTGTCACAAGATGTATTTCCATCCAGTGTTTCATTTTTTTCAGCATTCATTTTTAAAAGAGTCTGACCGCTGCGCAGAACCTTCTCCAACACATCCCAAAGATTCTCAATGGTGTTAAGGGTTGGACTCTGTGGTGGCCGATCCATGTGTGAAAATGATGCCTCATGCTCCCTGAACCAGTCTTTCACAGTTGGAGCCCGATGAATCCTGGCGTTGTCATCGTGGAATATGGACGTGCCGTCAGGGAAGAAACAATCCGTTGATGGAAGAACCTGGTCATTCAGTATATTCAGGTCGTCAGCTGAGCTCGTTCGTTGAGCACATAATGTTGCTGAACCTAGACCTGACCAACTGCAGCAACCCCAGATCCAGGATCCAGGTGGCGACAGGCAGTGTATGTTGGGTTTAGATTTAGATCATTCATGTTCAAAACACATTTCTACGTGTTGTCTGACGTGAAGCTGCTTGAGTTGCAGTTTTTGTCTCCATCTGCTGGTGAAAGTGTGATATATGAAGAAAATCGCTAGAGAGAAAGTATGGCATTTGATTTAAATTTACAGCAAGTCAGTTTTGTATTTATACTTTTGTGACCGTTTTATTATCTAGTGATTCTCAATTATAAAAATATAATTAAGCGTCACAATTGTGTATAAGGGAAAAAGATTAAGGGCAAATTAGTTATAGAAGTGTGTTGTGAAGTAGTTAACTAGAATAATGATGAATAATAATATTGTACAAACAATTACAAAGGAGCTTAATAAAGTAAAATGGTAAGTTTTTTAAATATTTCAGGATGAAAAGGGAGCCTGTTACATTACAGTAATTACTGTGTATTATAATTTCGCAAGTTATTTAAAAAGTATACTTTTTTAGATGTAATGCAAATGTGCCTGTACAATATCCGGTCTAATCTAGTCCATCTTAGTAAAACTTGTGATGACGTAGAATGACCGAGGACCAAATCGTTCTGCGAAAGCCCTTCTATTTTTGCTAAAGTCTCTCTTGTATGCTGTAGTGATGTAGTAACATTCTGTCTCTTCTGCATCAACTATTAGATGAAACTGCAACTGTTTTGTTTCTTGCGTTTTACTCGTTTGTTTGTGGTCAACCTTTGTGGTCACTTGATTGTCATGACAATCATAGTTTTGGGTCTCTGGTGGCTTTTTTTTTTGGTTAATTGTTTTTTTAATTGATTCATTTTTACTCTTTTTAAAATTTCACCTTACCTAAATAGAAACATCTGATTTTTGTCTGTCACAAAATGTGCATTGTTTTTAAAAATTTGGAAACAAAACCCTCATTAATAATTTCTTTTGAAAGAACTTTCTATTCCTGGGAGCTGTTGGAGCAAAATCACTCATAGTGTTGAGAGCAGCCTTCTCTGGAAATGGCTTGGAGCCTAAAGCATCGATGACTGTGATGTGAGGATCAGCAGACCTTTGAAATGAAGCAATCGACTATGTTTTATTTACACAAGATAATTCTCCAGTGCTCTCTCTTAAGTCACAAGCTGTCCAGTTTTGCCCTTTGCTGCAAGTGCGTGCTGCTCCACGCATGTGCATCCCTGTTTATTTATTTATTGAACAGAGCTTCTTTATAACAGTTAGGAAGAAGTCAGTCTGTCATTTCAACAGTGGTCCTCTCGTGGTCTTGAAACCAATACTTGCTACTAGACAATAAAGGAAGTTAGATGTGAATAATTTGCTTAACTTTAAATGTAACATGACTATAATAATTCTTAATGAAAAACTTTTTAAATCATTAATAGCAGTGTTATTAGTAGCGTGGTGTTGAACATTGTCACAACGTGACGGACTGCATTCTGCCCGTGTTATATTAGGGCTTTAATTGTGATGGTGAGATGGTGCCCGAGTGCACTCAGATGTTTGTACCTGTGTGTCAGCTGAGGAAGGAGGTGCCCAAGATGTTGCACGATCAGACTTTTCACATTAAAAGGAGGGCTCAAATTACTATATATTGTTGAAAGCAATCTATCACAATGTATCATATTACCACTCCTGTATCGGGATACGCATCGTATGAGCCCATCATACCTTGTCAATATATATATATATATATATATATATATATATATATATATATATATATATATATATATATATATTTTTTTTTTTTTTTTTTTTTTTTTTTACTTTTAGTTCATTGACATTTCTAAACCTCCCACTCATCTTTTTTTTTTTGAAACCTTGGAGTCCTCTCACCCACTCCTGACTTCAGTCCAGGAGCCAATCCAGTCCCTCGTGTATTTACTTTGACAAGCAGTCCATGTGACATGCAGTCCTCCAATCGGGCTGCAGCAGTGGCTGATGACATCACTGACGTGCTGGTTTCTCTCCAGCAGCAGGGGAGCTTCATTTTCTACTGTGAGTGTTGGTGCTAAAATGGAGGCAGGCTCCTCGCTGTAGCCCCGGCTGCCCTCTCCTCCCCTCCCTGCTGATGTTGGCATGTACTCAAGCTGCTAGTGGGATGGTTGTGGAGGCACCCGGCTCCAATGGGCCTTTCCAGCCGGTGGCCCTCGTGCATTTTAGAGGTGAGGGCAGGGAATTTGAATATCCTTTTCTGCTCTGAGTGTTTGTCCTCTGACAGGAGAATGCTTTTACTGGTCTCTAGCTGAGCTGTGGTCGTGTTGCTTTTTGTTGTTTTTGGGCTGGACTACTTTTCCAGAAGTTGCAGTTCAGTTGTATGCCAACAAGACAGGCCCTGCATAACTTAGCTGGAGTTAGAAGGGAGGGCCAAAATATGAGGTGCCTCTTCTGAGTCTCCCTTCCCCCCACAAAGTCTGCTGATGTCATGGGAAGTGCGTTCAAAGCCTGTCATTGTTTGCTTGCATTCTTTGCTGTATATCAGGTTCCCTCTGTTAAGTTTCAATGTACAATTCGAACCAGCCATTGTGCAATGGTTTATTTTCCCTGCCTGTTATTAAAACTCCCTAGTAAACTTCAGAATAACTCTGGAAGTGACAGTTTATATTTAAAAACTCAAAGTCTGCTTTAGCACTAGTGTCCCAGTGTTGTAGTTCTACTCTCCATCAACATGTCCCATGTAAAAACAGTCTGACATTTTAAATGTCACATCGACATCAGTTGGCATCTGTCAGTTGTGCAAAAGAAAAAATAACTGTACACTCCTTGCAGTCAAAATGAAAGCTAATTCAATTGCTGCTTCTTTGTGTGTGTTGTTTAGAAACTATGTCACATTTTGTGATCGCTGGTTTCCTGTTTGCATGTTGCAAAAAAGGTTATTTTTTTTTAGTGTGTGCAGCACATCGCTTTATGTTCCAGGCTTCATCAGAAACCCAAGTAGCATTGTGGAAGCAGAGCTAGCGAAACTAAAAGGTGCACATAAGTGACATCAAGAACATCGCACACCGAAACCGCTGCATATTATTGGAATTAATCCTCGGAAACACACTAGTTATTGTGCTACGTGTGTTCCACGATTGCATGCTTTGAATACTCAATTGGGAGCTTGCACACGGTCGGCATTATCCGATCTTGTCTATCTATATATATATATATATATATCTTGTCTCGGCTGTGCGCTAAATATGACAGTTGATTTTTTTACATGACAAATCGCAAACGTGTTTTGAAAAGATTACTTGACAATGGGTAGTTATTGGTTATAACCTCTCCACAGTTTTTGACCACCCTACGATCAGAGCTATTCCCCCTAGTTAGGTCATCCTGGCAAAGATATTCAAGCACTTCTCACTATTCCTTCTCTAACCCTGAATATAGTTGCAGATATGTTGAGGCATAGCTTGTCCCCATTCCTGCACACCACGCTGCTCAAACTTGCCTCCAGGCTTAAAAGAACAAGCAGGCTGCAAGGTCTTATAAACCTGTAATCATGATTTTTATTGTGGAAGGAACAAGTAGAAAAACATTTTTCCTGATGTGATCAGTTTATATTTTCTAAATGACATTTAGCTGGAAAATTAATTGAATTTTCTCGCGCTTGTAAACGTGTGGGAAACATCTGACCGCGGACTCTCAACTTGACACACAGGTTGAAGCCTGTATTAGGCTTGGAGGAATTCGTGGTCGGTCCTTTTCCAGTAGATATGGTTTGTTTCTTTGTTCTTTTCTTGTTGTGTTCATGGCATATTTTCATGTCAGACGTTTTTGCCTGGGGGCACCCAGCATGTCATCAGTCCATTCGATGTTTTTATATTGCATATTGGACTCCAGTCGGCACCTACTGTGTATGCCGCAAGAAATGCTGAGTGGATAGCAGTATGGGAAGCAAAACCTGATGAGTTTTTCCCTTGAATTAATGTCTGTTGTTGTAGTTGTCGATGACTCCTCTGGACTGGGGTGAGGGAAGGGACAGCACCGCACATACTGTCGGTGGCAATAGTGGAGTAGTCATTATTGATTCAGGAGCTCCACTTATCCAGGCCCCAACCCTTGTTGAATTGATTTCATAATTTTCTGTAAAATTCCAACATTGGGGTGTGAGAAAATACTGATATGCAAATATTGTCATACTTGAATGTGTGATGTTGTCTATGCTATCTCAACATTTCATTCATAGATGCTTGGATTTGCTGCTGCATTTGTGATGTGTTCAATACTAACATTTTCTTTTTGTACGCTGGAGGTATTTTGTTGATAAAGGGAACCATTTATTCCTCTGTGCAATTCATCTGAAAGTCTTACTAGACTGATGTCATAACAGTAACCGTGTTATTTTGTACTGCATGATCAGATCTTTCACATTAAAAGGAGGGCTCAAATGACTATATATTGTTGAAAGCAGTGTATCACAATGTATCATATTACCACTCCTGTATCTGGATACGTATATTATTTCAGTCATCAAATCAAAAAGAATCAGCCCAGACAGAAATTTAAAACTTCCTCAAAAAACAAACATCCTGACTGATGGTGGATATTATTTACACCGTGCAAGTATTTGATCCTGCAGGCTGCTGTGCCCCCCTGAGCCTATTATAGAATAGTGTGAAGTGGTACTTGACTTTTCCAGCTGGACGTGTGACAGAAGCATTTTTCATGTACATGCAGGGAAAACCCTTCAAGTCCTGTGAGAGGAGACTTGAACATGTTCCAGGGAAAAGAACAAAAACTTGGCTGATCCTTTATTCAGCCACTGGCTTTGCCATTCATAGTTCTGCGGATGGCTGGAGGTCTCTAAGAACCGTGTAGCAATCCAAGGGTTCATGGCTCAGTCATCTGTGAGGCCGATTTGGAGCTGCTGCATTATTAAAGACAGCATCAGCACCACATGCTGATGCTGTCTTTGACAATACATCATCAATTATTGACATGTGACGCTGGTCAGTGAATCCTGCATGACACAACGGGAACATAATGTTCACATGGCTGAGGTGAATGGCTTGCTATGACTCGGCTTGTTTGTGATGCATAATTGATTTCTTTTTTGCACCTCGCGTGAGCAGACTTGAGTTTAAGTGCTATGTCGACTCATGACTTTCTGGACCGAAGCTTGTAACGCTAGTGATGTAATGACTAAAAGGTGAGGTCAGCCATTTTCTCAATTCAAGTGGTTTTGATCTCTGAAGGTGACATGTGTAATTGATGGCTGTATTTTGGGCATGTGTAGGTGCAGTAATAACTCATTTTCCTTTAAAGTTCAATCGTTTCTGTAGAGGGGCTTGGCTGCCTCCTGCTGGAAATGACGCCAAACAGCAGCTAGTTTCTAATTGATAATACAGAGCCGTATTGAACTGATCAATCATCTAATAGAAAAAAACACCTCGTCATTATACATTCATTTTATATCGTTGTGTGTGTAAAATTACATATCTATCTGAATTGTTATTTAAACAATAATAAGACTTTTTACTTATTTTTTTTTACATAGCCTTAAATGTGACTGTGGTTTTGTACTTCTTTTTTTTTTTTTTTTCAAACATCATATGTGAATATGAGAAATGATATGAGAAAATAGAGAGTGGGGAGTGGAGGGTGCGACGTGTGGCCTGACCAAACTGACTCACTCTCATTGGACATCAATCAGTGTGTTTGAGTCCAGTAACAGGATCTTTCTAATGCAACGTCACTGCTCCGCTACTCACTGTTGAATCCATTCCCCCCCTGCAGACGTTCCACCAGCCGACCAGGAGAAGCTCTTCATCCAGAAGCTGCGTTACTGCTGCGTCCTCTTTGATTTCGTCTCGGATCCGCTGAGCGACTTGAAATGGAAGGAGGTGAAGAGGGCTGCGCTGAGCGAGATGGTGGAGTACATCACCCACAACAGGAACGTCATCACAGAGCCCATCTACCCGGAAGTTGTACACATGGTCAGTAGCTTCATCGTGGGCAGAGATGTCAGTGGATCTGCCAGCTTCATTGACTACTGTCTGAACTTCAAGGTCTCTTTGCCTCGCTAATTTGGACAACTTATTGGTTGTTATAAGCAGTACAATATACTTTTTAAATTCTATTTATTTTTTGGCAGAGTATTTTCTCATATTAATGATCCGTCCAGCGTTTTTCTTGATATATTTCAATCTTTTTTTCCCCATTTAATATTATCGCTGCCCCGCTGGCCAATTTTATTCCTCACAGTTTGCTTTTGTATACATGTTATACCATCCATTTTCTTGTAATTTGTTTTTCTTCCTTTTGTGATGCATTCATTCTTTCTTTTTATCATGCCTTATACTTTATACGGTTTTAGTTCTCCTGTTCAACGTACTACTTATTTCTGGCCACTTGTACTCAAGTTAAAATGAAAGAGCTGTTTGGTTCTTTGGTAACGTGAAAGGAAAGTCTCTTAGTTAGTTATGTAAAAATGAAGTGGATCACAACAACCCAAGTTCATAATATTTGTTGTGAACACTGAGATTTCATTTGTTTTGAGGTTGAGCAGATGTAAAGCTCTGAGGTTGTCGCCTCAGTTGCACACCTGTACTGCTCCATTAACAGTCTGACAGGGTCAAGGCGCTGTGGTCACTGATCCCATTCTAAATGTGCTTTGATGTTCATGAGATCTCTGCCTGAATGGCACATGGCAAACTGCGGTTCCCATCCGTCCTGCCTCCCACCTCTTTCTCATGGGTTCATTTGATCCGCGCATCCGAGCCTCCAAATCAGCATGACAATGTACCCTTAGACCCGCAGCTTTTCACTCCTGACCACTTCCAGATGAGGAAGCTTTGTAGTCAACACACGCTTTTTATCGTCAAGATCGACAAAGCAAACTGTGCACATGTTTATTGTGAAGTGTATTCTCATATTAATGCTTCTAAATGAGACTAATTCTAAATGAAACACGTCACCAACGTACACCTTTGCCACTCTGTTCTAAAACGTCAACTGCAAAACGCTTCATATTCAGCAAGTTATTGATAGATGCTTTCTCCTGTGACACAAACCTTTCGGGGTTAACTGGCCACTTAAAATTGTCCACAGGTTTGACTGGCTGTGCTTTGCTGGGTATTTGTCAGGTTTGTGTGCTTTATGGCTAGGTTTGAGGGGGTGTTTTTAACTAACATTTGTGAATGTTTCTTTTATTTATATTGCACTATTCATTCATGCAATTCAAGGTGCATTACGTGTTAAAGATGGAAGCGCTGAACCAGCAATACACATACTTGAGAGTACTCAACTTAAGTAAGTGACTGACTTAAGGGATGACGGCTTGAATAAGTGAATATAATGCTATGTCTTTGACACAGTAATGGTTCAGGTCAAGGCTCCAAATCTATGCTAATATGAAGGAGATGATGTCACTTGCTATACAATGATCCATCATGCTGTTTTCAGCCCATCACATCTGTCACTAAATGGATTCTCGCTTTGTGTCTCCAGTTTGCTGTGAACATGTTCCGAACGTTGCCGCCTTCATCGAACCCCACGGGTGCAGAGTTTGACCCGGAGGAAGACGAGCCGACGCTAGAAGCTGCGTGGCCACACCTGCAGGTACGCTCACCGGGAGTCAGTGGGAGTTGACCCTTTACCCTCATCCAAACGTTTTCTTCCGCAGCTGGTCTATGAATTCTTCCTACGGTTTTTGGAGTCTTCAGACTTCCAACCAAATATAGCCAAAAAGTATATCGACCAGAAGTTTGTAATGCAGGTCAGTGGATATTGTGCTCTATGACCTTAAAGTTAATTTACCAGTATTGATTGTTATTGTCTTGTCATTCACAGCTCTTAGATCTATTTGACAGTGAAGACCCGAGAGAAAGAGATTTTTTAAAGACAACTCTTCATCGTATCTACGGCAAGTTCCTTGGCTTGCGCGCTTATATTAGGAAACAGATCAACAATATATTTTATAGGTGAGTCGCATGCATTTTTTGCGTACGTGTTTCTCAAGCATTGCTTGCATCATTTCACGTGTTCATCTCTGTCCTGTTTTCCAGGTTCATTTATGAAACGGAGCACCATAATGGAATAGCGGAACTGTTGGAAATATTAGGCAGGTAAGACACGGCTTCGGGTCTGCACTTGCTCCGCTCATGCCCTGGTTTCACTTGAACCTCTCCGCAGCATAATAAACGGATTTGCCTTACCCTTGAAAGAAGAGCACAAGATTTTCCTGCTGAAAGTACTGCTGCCATTACATAAAGTCAAATCTCTCAGCGTTTACCATCCTCAGGTGAGCGGTGCTTCCTTGGGTTTTGGCGATGTTTATCTGACTCCTCTCTCTGTCCCTCAGCTGGCGTACTGTGTGGTTCAATTCCTGGAGAAGGACAGCACCCTCACGGAACCTGTAAGATTTGATTTGGTTGTGCTCTGAAGTTGTTGGCATGTGGCGAAGCTGCGTTTCTTTCCTGTCTGCTTCCCGTCCCCTCCAGCAGGGAAGCTGGTTAAAGCACTAACATCACACGTCGGTTTAGAATTGACTGATCTGGTGTCTGTGCAGACGGTGATGGCCTTGTTGAAGTACTGGCCAAAGACTCACAGTCCAAAAGAGGTGATGTTTCTGAACGAGCTTGAGGAAATCCTGGATGTTATCGAGCCGTCCGAGTTTGTCAAGGTCATGGAGCCTCTCTTCAGGCAGCTGGCCAAGTGTGTTTCTAGCCCACACTTTCAGGTCCGACAGTTACTCTCGGCTCATCTCTCGCCAGGGTCCCCTCGTTTGATCCTCGTGCTCTGCTGTGGTCCGCAGGTGGCGGAGCGAGCTCTCTACTACTGGAACAATGAGTACATCATGAGTCTGATCAGCGACAATGCTGCCAAGATTCTGCCCATCATGTTCCCGGCCCTCTACCGCAACTCCAAGACCCACTGGAACAAGTGAGTCCAGCGACGGTTACGGGTGGAGTCTGTCTCATCAATCTGCCGTGTGTCGACAGGACCATCCACGGGCTGATCTACAATGCACTCAAGCTCTTCATGGAGATGAACCAGAAGCTGTTTGATGACTGCACGCAACAGTTCAGGGCAGAGAAAAGCAAGTATGTGCCTGATCTGGTTAGAAAGGCAACATTCAGGTCCACAATGGTTTAGACCAGACCTGGACAAAGTGCAGCCCAGGGGCCATATCTGGCCCTTTGCCTGTGTTTTTGTGGCCCTACTGAGGTCAGACAACAAAAAAAATTATACAACTGATAGGTCTTTTTTTTCCTGTTTCTGTTTATTTATCAAAGACTATTTTGAAATAAATTGCCTTTTTATCTTCGATGTTTTATGATGATTTATATTCAAATAAGATGCATGCAAGTTTCATGCCATATTTCCATTTCTCTCTCTAACCCCCCCCAAACAGCATCATTTGTCTGTTAAATTATCATACTTCTGCATAAAGCTGTATCCTATCAAACATTCAAGAAAAAAGAAAGTGATTTAGATCAATTTCCAATGAAGAATAACTTGTCAGTGAGTGACAAGACTTAAAGTGCATCGATTGTCCTTTTTTTTAAATCATGGAGTGGATGTGCTATTATACTTTATTCTAGTATGGCAAAAAAAGTATGTTCCCCGAGGTCACATGCAGCCGCCTGGCACCGCTCCACGCCCCACTATTTGAGAAGGACTGCACCGAAATATCTCAAGAACGATGCACCTTCATGACTTTGTTCTGACACGGTGAAACGGTCACCTACATACGAAACCCAGCAGCGCTGAAACTCAGCTGTTCCTCTTCCTCCTTGGTGACATAGTAACAGTATTCGACCCTGTTGTTCAACTTATGGTCTCGATCCGTTCAGCTCAGTCCAGGAAGGTGCAGACTCTGAATCTGATGTGGGGACCCCATACGGAGAGAAATAATCCTCAAGATAACTTTAAAAATGTAAATAGCCCCGTAGGTTTCTCATTGACATGACGCTTTCCCCGGCCTCTCACCCTAAACCGAACCCTCCAAAACACACGGCTGACCTTCACCATGACTCTGAACCAAGGTTAATCATATTTATTTTGAAGTTTTCATCCTCAAATGAGGCTTGGATAGATTTGGAGCGCAAGAATTGGTCCCCAGACACACACACACACACACACACACACACACACACACACACACACACACGCGCACAGCTCAAGTAATCTGTGGCCCAAACATGGTTAGGCTAATGTCTGATCCGCTCCGATTCTTGCCGTGACTCTGTGGCTCTCACAAGCTCCAGGCTCCATCCCAGGACACCTCATGCTATGCGCTATGTTGTTTTCATCTTTGGACCTGCTTCTCTCTGTTGTGTGGTCCCACAGAGAAAAAGCCAAGTGGAAAGAAAGGGAAGCGGCGTGGCTCAAGATAGAGAACCTTGCCAAATCAAACCCGCAGGTGAGATCACGTCAACCTCACATGATTCGGCAGGTTTGTGGGGGTCTCACCTCGTACGACAACACTTTGTTTGCTGCAGTTTCTGATACATGTGGACGCTGGAGCTTCAGGCATGGTGATGGACATGGAGATGGATGGGCCCTTGCTGGAGGACGTCAACCTACTGAAGAAAACTGTCAAGGAGGAAGCCACACAGGTAGTTGTGAGAAGCTTCACTTTCACGTTTATAGTTGCAGTTTCCCAATACAATCCCGAGGTTTAGTCCGTTCATTTGTGTGTCCAGCTCCAGAAAGATCAAAGGCGAGAGCGGCCACTGATGCGGAGGAAATCGGAGCTGCCCAAGGACATCTCCACCGTCACGGCCTTGGAGTTGCACCGGAGAGCTGAGGAAATGTTGACGACCCATGACGGCCACTGAGCCGCCCCCCCGTCTCTCCCCCGTCCCCGGAGCCTCCGTATACCAGCAGCAGCAGCATCCGCAGGGAATACACACAACAGCACACCGACACAACTCTGCCACAGGGAGGGAACACGGCGCAGAAAATGTCTGTCATTCTGTCCAGATGTGGCATTTCTGTCTTTTTCCCCCCCCCCCTTTCTTCATCCTGTTTCCTCGAACTTGTGGGACACTGTGCTGCCCTCTACTGGTCACTTCTCTCAGGTGTTCAGTGAGCTGTCTTCTTGATGTCTGGGAACTTTTCGCCCTTCCCCTCTCGTCTGCGATTTAGAAAAAAACGGCCGTATTTTTAGGAACAATGTTGTCCATGCATCGCTCAAGTCGCTTGGTTTCGGTCGACATCAGGTGACCCATATTCTCCGTCAAATCAGATGCAGATTGGTGAATTTACCCGAGAAATCCATGGGACTAGCTTAATGCAGATTCTTGGTTTTAACTCCACCAAAGCTCCGATGCAGATTGTTCATTTCGCCCGCGCTGGTTTGGAGAGAAGTAGGAAGCTTTTCATGATCCAGCGATTCATGACACACCTGCTGGAGGCTGTAGAGGAACTGAGGTCGAAGGCTGGCCTTTCCTTTCACGGTGCCTTTTTATAGACTAAAGTGGCGTCAAGTCTTCAGCAGAGGGACTCCAGAAGATGGCGACGCGGCTCAGACCAGAGCGGCCGCCTGAGCAATGAAGCACTTCCTGGTTAAACTTGAAAGAAAAACAAGCGGATAACAAGCTGGTAAACTTGGAGATCTGCGTGTCCTGGTGTTTGGGGTCATCTCGCCTGGGTGCCATCCCTCCTCCTCCTCCTCCTCCTCCTCCTTCGACTCATCCCTTTTTAGCCGGAGCAAAACTCTGGCTGCTTCCAAGTTATTATTTTATTCCGCCTGCCTGCCTGCGGAAGCTTCTGTCAGTGTTTCAACTGAATGTGCAAACTGTAAATAAAACTGCTGTGATGTTGTTCCATTCTCTTAACACACACACTTATTAAAAAAGAAGAAAATGCTTTAATTCTACCGTCTTTAGAGCTCTTATTTCACATGACCGTTTCTCTGAGAAGCTTTAGTGGCCCTCGCTGACTGAACCATTCATGTACTGTACGTCCCATTCACTTTCATGTTCCGCAACTGTTTGTATAAAGTGCTTGTGTACAGAGAGGCTGTTGCCCGTTTGCAGCCGTAAATTGACTGAGGACCTTTTTTTTTGTTTGTTTGTTTTGTAAACATTTTTAGCGTGTGACCATACATGAGCTCTTTGCGTATGTGCACTTTTATCCAAATCTTAAGTGATGTACATCTGTATACGATAAATAAAGAGAACATGTGAGTTTTATATTTTCATCCTAAAGAAAAAGAGATCTGTGTGTCGTTTATTGTCAAGGGTCGAATTGCGTTTGTTGACATTTCTTTTTTTTCTTTTTTAATGTATTTGTATTATTGGGTTTTTGTTTGAAGCTAAGAATCATGTGACTTGAACGCCACCGTTCCTTCTGGGGTCTGGCCATCCCTTGCAGGCTCACTTCACCCTCAGTTTTGACTCAGGGACCTGTGCTCAGACATCTTATTTAAAATATTGCATATACATTTTACTCCCTGTTTGTACTGTCTGAATCGGTCAGGGTGACTTTGCTGCCCTCTGCTGGACTCTGTGTCGCAGAGCCGTAGGGTCATTTCAGTTATTTCTGCCTGCATTATCAAGCTTAATTCAGGACAAAGACGACACAAGGACACACTAGAATGTGTTTATTGATGACGTCACAAAAAGGCAAAGGTTTTACGTCTGTAGACGCCGAACCAAGATGGAAACAAAAGTGAACTGGAGTAAAAGTCAAACGTTGAGAGGTTGCAAACCCAATCGTTATTATCGTTGGCACTGTATAACTAACTCTAAACAAATATGTACAATCTTGAGCTTAAAAACAAGGGGCTGAAAAATCAAATGTACAAACTTTTAGCAACGTTTCCATTGCTGCTTTCACCATCATCCCACGTTACAAACGTGGAGTCCACCTGGTGCTGACACAGGTGTGGCCTTGACTCGACCATGAGAAAGAGCCTCTGTGGCCGAGGGCCACGCACGAAACTCACAATCGTAAAAACCTTCATCTGAAAACCACATTTTGCTGTTGTGCCATCGGAGGCCGCAGACTTCAGTCCAACCCAAATATGACGTCGATGACATCCATCTGTCCTCTGACCTACGACTCGGTGCTGCTGTCAGACTCCAACAAGGTTTATCTGAGGTCACTCTTTCATCCCAACGCAAGAGTGCCGCCCTCCCTCTTGTGTCCCGCTCCCCTGCTGGGATCTGTACCAAACCCAAATGAACCTGCGGGTATTCAGACAGACTCACATTTGTCATCTGGAAAATGTTGGACACCCACCGTGTGAGAGCTGCTTCTCTGTGTCACACTCTGGTTTATGTTGTGTCACGGTGTGTTCAGGGTCACATTTCAATGTTCCGTATGACACCCAATGATGAATACAAAAACTAATAACAAGAATTAAAGTATTGATGACAGAATCCCAGACCATTTTTTGCTGCGATGAATGGACATGTTGGTGGAGTCTCCGGTCAGAGGCAGTTTTTTTGGGGGGGACTGTCAGCTTTGAAACCTTGCTGTGTGGCTCCAGTCCTTGCAGCCATCACAACAGGGGATGTCAGAACTCATCTCCATGGAAACAGTGCTCAAAAGTTTGGCGCATCGACCTCCGTTATGAAAACATCCAATCTTTTTTTTTTTTTTTTTTGGGATAAAACCTTTTAGCATTTCACCACTGACTCCTGCCTGTGTACACCTGGGTGTTTTGGTAGGAGTGGGAGCTCAGCAGTGACTCATCAGAGAGGTGCTGCTTTTGGAGGACATCATGACTGAAACGCAACATATTCCTGCATGATATTTGTCTTGAAAAGTTTGAGAAGCAGAATCAAAAGGCCAGTGAATCCTCTTTTGAAGAGGGGAGACAAAAACACTGACCATGCCATGGAAATGTTGCCCCCACAAACTGCTCATCACCACTCATTTTCAACATTGAACATTACCACGTGCTCAGTCGGAGCTTTGACCTCAACTAGTTTTCAACCAACCTTGAGCTAATATTCCGTTTATTATGGTTACTAATCGAACACTGTCAGTTTTACCTGAAACTGAACAAACAGAATTTACAGAATCAAAACATCTGGAAAATCTCCCTAATAATAAACTATTTGCAAAATGTCGTCCATTTCGTTTTATTGACGTCGCTTCATCAAAGTGTCATGATCCTGCTTTTATTTTGTCCCTCGAGTGATGATTGGTTTCTCCTGCCTCCCTGCCTGTTTGTGTGGCACACGGCTGGAGCCAATTTTTCCCTGATCACCCAAGAACAAAAACACCTGGACTCCAGCAACGGGTCCCAGATCGTCTTCTAGTTTCCTGGACTCTCGTCTTTGTGCCCACGAGATCGGCTCCCATTGGTTCCCTGTGAGTCTTGTAGTTCCCTGTGATTATTCCTCTAGTTCCTGTGATTTTGGACTCTTTGCTTCTTGTGGTAAATTGGCTCTCCTTGTTTCGCTCTCTCGTTCTGTGCGCTAGCTCGTTTTGGATTTTTGTGTTAAACCCTGGTGCCTGAGTTAGTGTTTTGTTTCTCCCAGTTTTCATGTATTTCCAGATTTGTGTTTGCTTAGTTTCTCCCGGTTCGGTGACGCTTTCTGTTGTGTTTTTGTTTGTTTAATTATTAAATATTATTTCTAACTCGCTCCTGCCTCACTGTAACCTTCACCACTTGGGTCCAGTTCCGCGTCCTCGACACGTGGCTTTTGCTCCTCGTTCCCTTGACCCGTGACACAAAGTGTCAAAGAGACTTGAGAATAGAAATCCGACCGTTTGCCTTTGAAATTAACACGCAGTTTTTATTCATTATTGATCACAAACACGACAGGCTTAATATTACATTTTGAGGACGCAACAGGCATGTTTTAATGACTTTTTTTTTTGTCGTTTGTTCGTGTGTTTGAGTTAACTATGAATAAACTGAGATTCATCCTTTCTTTTGCTTGCTAAACGTACACAACTTTCCACTATAAACAGGTCAACATTTGCAGATGAACTGTCTTGCATCGCTGTGGATTGAAACCAAGCGTATTTAAAAGTACAAAATGGGATTTGGAAAGTGTATATTTACCTGCTGTTTTATCTACCTATCCATCATTTGTGGGGCTTGGTGAAGCGATCCTGCTGTCCTCAGTCTGGACAGCTCAGATTCTGACAGCACGACTGCTTCCACAAAACAAGGTGAGAGGAAAAAACATCAGTCGGTGGTCGCAGACAAGAATCAGTGTCTGCATATTTTGCATCGACAAATTCAAACCTCACAATGAGTATTATAGTAATTAGGTGGCAAACCAATTATTGGAGGTCAAAATGTAGCGTTGAATCACGTAATCTGTCAAAACATTTGCTTGATATGATCATCGCACGTTATAGCAACAAAAAAAAAATCCTTTCCTTTCCTGATCCTTTCCTTCGAAGAGCAAGCTGTCTGAAAACACAAGATATTTGACCTTTGCTCTTGAAGCTCATCAACAGAACAACAAAACGGCTGCTCGAGGAATCTTCACACATTCTATTCAATGTCAAGCCCTTCAGAAAGAGTCTGTCCAAGCCACAAATCCAGTCCATTTTATAGTGTTTCTTTTTGACAACGTCAAGCTGTTGATGTGTCGTGAGCGACAGTGTGGGGGCACCGGCTCACGTTCATGGAAATGATGTTTTGACTTGAATTATCGGCTTTTTAGGTCTTTCATTCCCAAGAGCAATTGACCCGAATAACGTCATCTCAAATTGCACTCTAGTTTCAAGTGACTTTACACATAAAAAGGGTAGTCCTCTCTTTTATTGACTTGACTTTTGCATACTCTAAAAAAGACAATGCTTTTGGATCACAAGATGTTTTGAAAAGGGATCATTATCGGTGCCAAATTTGTGTGTTAGAACGTGACGTTATTGTTTTCTGTAAATAAGAGTAAGGACATTAGAATGTTCTGGTTTGGGCTCTTGCCTCTGCAAATTCCTCGTAACTGTTACTAAACATGGCCGTATATCTTGATACTGCATTCTAGTGTTGAGGTGGAGACCAACCGACCTGAGAAGGAATCAAGAAAACCAACATGGCATGCTGGGACAAATCCAGAGAGTGGCAAGACCAAGTCCCAGATGGAGACCAGGAACACAACACAGGACAGGTTTGTCTATTTCCCTTTTTTTAGGTCCAAACAAACTTACAGAACCCCACTGAAATCACATTTTTTTGAAGGCAGCATGTCGTCACCTGCGGTGGCGTCTCTCCGGAGCTGAACCAGGTGCTAATCCTCCATGACCGTCCAGCGCATCAAGCACAAACCCGTAAGTGGGGCACCTCAGGACGGGGCTGTCACAAGTGTGAGGGATACAGGTATCTACAGCGACCCGGTTTGTGCGGCAGGTGAACCGGAACAGTGTAAATACAACAGCCACTCACGGGCGTCTGGAGTGTTGTCGCACTCAGGGGACAAGGTCAGAATCCACTTGAGGGACACGAAGAGAATGTTTGTGTTGGGTACAGAGACGAGGCCAGCTAGGGAGCTGAAGTGTAGCCGAGACGCACTTCCACAGTCTTCAGCTCTTTTTCCACTTGACTGGGCGAGGCGGGTTCACGGAACGTGAGGCGGCAGGATGTTTAGATGAGGAGCTTTTTTCTTAAGGCAGTGTGTCTTCTGTGCATCAAGTTAAAGCAAAGTCACTGTTTAAACAGAGTGTGTTTGTTTTAAATGTACAGAATGACAAACTGAGAGGTGGTGCTTGACGTATAGCTTGCTGACACGTGACTTATTCCACCTTGAAGTGTGCTGAATTGCCAGAATCCTGGATCGACACCTATCTTCTATCAAGTCATATTGGACTGACCGGTCTTCAGCCCACTTGGGAAAGTCTGGCCGATATTTACGTGGCCCCTGGGGTCTTTATTGACTTTTTTCACCATCTATCATGCGTCTTTTTTCTTTCTCCTTTTGCTGTAGCTATTTATACTGAAATGTTCAATGAAAGTATTACATTTTTTTGCCTCCCCCAATGGTTTGTTTGACTGCGTTCAAAATAACTTTAAAAGTTATGGGTAGCTTTTAGAGCAGAGAGCGCCATCTACAGGACACATCTAGGCTTCAACGCTGTCGCTTACATGGCGCCGGTTCGATTCCCAGTGAAGCCATTAAGTTTGCAAAGGATTCTTGATTGTTGGATGTTTGCACTCTCTGGGTGTTTTTCTGGCTTTACTGAGTTTATTGTAACAACTAAAAAATCCAAATGGCTCATTTTAATAGTATTCTTCCTCAAAAAAACCAAAACACTGAAACTGTTTGTAATTACGTGCTCTATTTGCATTTTTAACCAGATATTCACACTTAAAAATTGGAGCCTTGGAATACAATAAAGCAACATATAAGCAAATAACATATGGCAGCAAACTTTTAGTTACATTAAGAACCCCCTCTCCAAAACCCAGTCACATTATATAATGTGGTCACTTGAATTGTTGTTTTCCGTGGGTCTGAAACTCAACACCAAAGTGTATCAAGAGAGGTGTGCGACCCATTCGCCTGCACAGACACAATGAGAAAAGCCCGTGGTCAGAAGTGCGTATGTAAGCTGCCTTTAAAGCCCATTGCTGGTTATTTATTATTGGATGTCCTAGTTGAGGTTCAAAGGCTCGACGAAGTCTCATCCTGTCGTGAATAGTCAACTCTGTCTGGAAGAGTTGACCAAGCGTATGTGAAGAAGAACTCCTTTCATAACTGGCCTGAGAGAAATGAGTGACACCACACTGGGCTGGAATCTCTTCATCTGGATCCATCGGTGCACATGGATATATGTCTGAATAGTTTTGACTGGTGATATAACCAAAACAACCCACGAAGTTGTTCGTACCGACTGCTCGGTTTTATCTGACAGACGGGTTGCATGAGAAGGATTTGATCACCAAGGTTTTGTTATTGAGAGCAGCACCCGATGACATCTGCGACCGCCTGATCGCCTGATAAATTGATCTCATAGCAACCACGTTACCATGGTAACTGAGATGCAGACGACACGCTGAGGTGATCTGCAGACTGACTGCGTCTCAGACTTTCCAAAACGAAAAAAAAAAAAAAATGAATGTTTCATCTGCTCCCCGTCCCTAAACTATTAGGTGCATCACTGCGTTTCCTGCTGAAGCGGCTTTTGCTAGTTACTTTCCTACAGAAGGAGTCACCATGACGGATGTGGCATCATCAACACCGGTTGGCTGGCATCATGAAGTTGGCCAGCTGCCCTGAGACGTTTATTTTGCCCTCCACTCACGCTCGTGGGGAAATATTTATCTTTGCCACCACGAGTGACCAACAAGACAAAGTGCTTCGTCATCTTCTATTTTAGAATCCAGCCTTTTCTCTGCGCTTTTCCATGCCAATCAGTTTTGTTTTCTTTTGCAGTGTATTCCGTTCAAAGTACAGGGATTTTCAAGCATTGATGACGAAGGCAACCTCCCGTGTTGTGTGTAGGTGATAGGTGGTGTTAAAGGAGTCTCCTCACTGGCCGTGCTCTCACTACTCCCTGTAGATCACCCCGTGCACAGCGGCTGGTGCGCCACACCCGCGCTCCCTGTACCTGACCCCAGAGCACTTTTGGGGTGTATTGATTTCACATAACACCACGAAGGTCCGCCATGCTCCTGATGTGGGGTGATGGAACGGAACATAGCCAAGAAGCAAGTCGACTGCGAAACAAGGAAGTGAAGTCATTTATTGTACAAATGACAGTAAGATTTGTCACTTTTAATCATGAGAAGCCAATGTCATGTCTACTCCTGGGTCTTGTTGGTCAGTGTGAAATAACACCATATGAAACAGTCATGCATGAAAGTCACACCTGAGTGAAAAGTGATTTATAGTCTGCACAATCATCACCGTAATCATTGACTATAAATGTCACTCATTAAAAGTATAATTGATTGTTTTTATTGTCAATTTGAGTTAGTTGGCATCTAAACATCATGACCAAAATAAACATAAATAACAAAAACCTGGGCTAATTTCGCTGGCTCCCCTTCAGCCTTGTGTGTTTGGTCACCGATTCCTCTGATAGAAGCAAAAAATGACAACAAAAAAGTGAAAAACCAAACGGAATTTCATTCCCAAAATAAAGTGCCGCAGTTGCCCATGTGTTTGTCTGAGGTCTCTGGGTGATTGAAATAGCAACATGTGCCGTTGGTCTCACATCAATTCAGAGTTGGCTGCTTATAAACTTTGTTTTCAACATCATATGACTTGAAGAGCTCCCAGCGAATTGAAAGGTCATGGGATGGACTGGATGAAGAGATAGGAGGGCAACAAAGCGTTTTATGTTTCTCAAGAAGCTTAGTTTTATCAAGCTACTCAACCGACGTGCTTTTACGCAACTGACTGTGATTTAAAAATTGACATGTGGCCGTCCCAGCAGAACACGGTGCACAGTGTCCCGAGTAGGTCTGGGTCACCGTAGCTAGGAGGGTGAAATGAGGACGTGGAGGCGTCGCTTTTATTCTAAAGGCGAGGGAAGTAAAGGACGGAAAAACTGGAATTTCTGGGTTTGCGTGTGCAACCCGCGCCAAGGCACGTCAGTGTCATCAGCGCTTGACAGAGTCAACACAACTGACTTTAAAGCTTGCTCGACGTGCTCACAGCAAGGCCAATGTTTGGTCCTGTAGACTCTTTATAGGACTCTTTAGCGGGGAAAAGTTTGGTCGGCGTTGCCTTTGCTTGTCACTGACCCCGTATCCAACCCAACACTGTAACCGTAAGACATGTAGTATTTTTGGAAGAGTACAATGTTTAGCTTTGCAGCAGCGATTGAAAACCATCAAGGTCACGTTGCTTTTTTTTTTTTTTACAACCTCGCATACATCAACAGTCAGTGTGCAGCTCTGACACAGAGCTCATTTTACATGCTCTTGTGAGTCATAATCCATAACACAACGTCCAAGAATTGTGTCCGAAGTGACAAGTGAATGAGGAAACCTAGGAAATCCACTCAAGAACCCCACGAAACCCCGATCACTTCAAAATGTGCCTTTTCTAAGCCGCCCTGAAACTTTCTTACAAATCTTTTCACAACTTGAAAACATCATTTAAACGTGTGACTCCTTCGAAAACATTGATTTAAAAGACATCTCGACCTTCAGCAGTGTTTCTTTCATTTTCCAAATATTGCAAATGCATCCTCGACGGCTCTTTCAGACTGACGTGAAGCAAACTGTTCTGTTTGGTTAGAGAGGAGGTCATACAGTAAAACACAGGCAAGCGTTACCGTACAGACGCTAGAGGCTCTGACACATTGTCGCTATTTGGTTTTTAGGCTGCACTTGAACATTGTGGAAGGTGTGACAGTTTGGTGAATGTTCCAACTTGGAGGACCTTTTTTCTGCTGGTTGTGAATGAGTGAACTTATTTATTTCATGCTGGTCCAGCTTTGTTTTCTCCTTTTCCAATTTCCCAATCCTGCTACTTTCTCTTAGATATTGACTGACACTAGAAACAATGTGTTCCTTCATTGTACATGTAAGGAACAGCTTCTTCCCCTCAGCCGTCAGACCGTTGAATTCCTGAACAGCCTTGTTGTTATTTTATTTATTTATTTTATTTGACTTATTTTTTTAATTGATTTATTTACTTTTTGACTGCACGTTATTCCAAAACACTTTCCTAGTTAGTGGGCTCCCCACTGACCATGGCCATAAATCTGATTCTGAAATTTGATTCTGAAGTTGAGTATGTATTCCAGGTCATAATCGCTGACTCGGGAGAACTTCAAAGAGGACTAGAAGTATGTCATCTGTGGTAGCATATAAAAAGCCAGCATGGCCCTCCCACCTAAATGCTAACAAAAAGCAGTTACAATATAAACTTCTGAATCTGAAACAAGGCTCTTTGGCGTTCGCCCTCCTACGATGATGTCATTCCTCATTGATCGATCATTGATCGACACTCAATTCTCCAAACCTGTCGATAAGCTTTGACTTTGACATCCAAACAATTATGTATACTTCATACAAGCTATATAACTTCAAATAAAATGATTTAAAAATACCTTGACTACCGATGCAAGAGTCAGTTTCATGCATTTGTTGGAGGCCACTCGACCCGAGTCCGAGTGAAGAAGGTCCAACAAAGCAGGGCAAGACAGAGACTGAGACCGTTGAAATAAAGAGGCAGTGAATGTACCTGCGAGCAGCGATAACATACCTGTACAGTCTTCACGCAGTGGCTTGTGCGAGGAAAGAAAACTGTTGATGCATGAAGGCAAAGGAATGGAAAAGCCAGTAGTCGTTTTTCTTGCAGAAATATTAGGCGAACCCCTTCAGATCCATCTGAAGGGGTTAGGGTTATTCATGCATGAATGTTGAACGCCTCGGCAGCTTGACTCTTATGTGAACTATTTCAACGAACTGATCGAAGGGACATTTTAAATATTATTCACGTTGCTGGTTAATACAACACGTTTCATCTGCAAATTTGGCTGAAAAATGTGTTGATGGCTTGAACGCCACATGTACCTCCTTGCTGGCAGCCGTCTTAAAAAAAGTATCTTATAGAGATACCTAAGAATCTCCAGTTTACTCTTGACATTGACTCTCATCTTATGTCTCTATTGACTATTTACGGTGATCGAAAAACGTGTGTGTGCCTTGTGGCTGCAGATGGGTTTGGTTCTGCCTCTGTGGATGTGGCTATCCTCCGTCCACTCACTCATGTTGTACGGGTCTGAGCTTCTTTCAGGGTTCCAAACTACATAAGACGTATTTATTTAGCTGTATGGCGATCAAACACAGTAGCTTGAATAGTTTGGGTGTTCTGGGTGGTTTTAGGTCAAGCATCCCTCTAGATATTTGGCATGACGTCACGCTTTGTTTCAAGATTTTCTTATTTCCGTTCAGTCGGCTCAACCAAATGCCGGGGCCATGGATGCCAAACAGCACATGCGTGTCAGGATATAAAGAGAGTCAAGTGAAGCATGAATACTTGGACGAATGGGTTGCTGTGACCGTATTGCCGTGCATCGCTTGTTTGACCTGTGCAAGCATGTGTTGAGATGAGAACAGGGTCTCTAGCAGTGACAATGAGCCAGAGACTGAGGTGTGAGTTGCCTCCATCGCTGACTCCCACTGGATCTTTGCTGTCATGAGGCCCAGTTCATCGCTGCAAAAATAGCAATGACTCTATTAACGCAAGGCAAACTTGTCTTTTTTTTTTTTTTTTTTATCTCCGGCTCTTTCTGTTTACCGTGAACAATAATTCAACACAAATCAAGTCCCTTCATTCGGTTCCTTGCCAGCAAAAATGACGTCTAGTTGTTGCTCTGACCGGCATCGTACTGCGATAATTGAGAATAAATTCTTCACTAATCAGCCATAAGCTCCCGCAGTATCACCCTTCATGCTATTTGTGGATCTCTTTGACTCGAACAGGCCTGATTAGAGGTGACACTGGAGCCTCAGATGGTAAAAACAAACAAGAAAAGAAGGGGCAGGGATGAAATAACTGATTGTGTAGCACATCATTGCGTTTAAGAAGTAGATTCATCGCTGTGTGACTCATGCTGGCACGTTTGGGAGGAGATGAAAAAAGACCAAAGGAAAGAATTTTTTCTTTTTCTTTCATTGCAGTCATCAGTATTTATTCAAAATAACATTAGTTCCATCACATCATCTCAGCAACAGAGCAAGCAGGCTAATACGGACAAACTCCTGGTGTCGGAAACATCAGTGTCGGATTTCTGGTTTCACCGTTTAAAAACCGAACTTCACAATAACACCGGAGTCAGATATTAGCTCGCGCCGTAAACTCACGAAAGGCTGTGGGACCAGCTAGTTTTTTTTTTTCCAGAGACATCACAAAATGTAACAAGATTAGAAGACAAAATGGATGTTATTTTTCTTTTCAGTCACTGTTGAACTGTCATTTTTCGCTTTGTAATGCGGTTAATACTATTGGCCTTAGTAGGCCTGGTGGTCAATTGGGTGTCAGCCCCCCTCTACAGCATCTGCAAGCCTTCAGACATATACACTCGCTCACACATGTCAGTATAAAAATAGTCATCACTAGCTGATTCAAGACTTTTCCGAGTAAAAAAACAACGAGGGGAATATTTGCTAGGAGCTCGGGTTAAGTCAGAGTCTTGGTATTAGGGTCCCACGGAACATGACCGTGGGTAGCAGCATCTGAGTGGGACTCTAGTGGAGCGGGGTTATACGTGGAGCACCATGGTTTGGGCTTTGATCAGATCATTCCTGTACTGCTCCAGCCACTTTCTAAGCTCAGAGATCCGGTAGCCCTCCGGCCCCCGGCCCCCCTGGTAGACCACTCTCTCGTCCCGCACGATGTAAAGTCTCTCAAAGTACGCTCCGTAGGCGGCGTTGGACGAGTTCTCCATGTTGTCCACCACCACGTTGCTTCCGGGCGCTTGGGTCAGCATCAGCTGAGCCGCGCTCAGTCTGTCCTCCAGGCAGCGGTGCTTGAGGATCTGGTACGGCGCGTCCGAGCTCACCCAGCCGTCCGACGGATGCGCCTCCTCGATATACACAACTAAAAAGTCCGCGATGTCCGCGTACTGGCTGACGACGCGCTGGAACGCAGCCAGGCGCGTCATGAACGGCGGTCAGGAGCAGCTGCCAAAGTTGAGAACCAGCGGTCGCTTCCCTCTCATGCAGTCCAGGATCCGGACCCGCCTGCGCTCCTGGACCAGGACCACCTCGGTGTTCGGCGCGGCGTATCCGAGGTGGGCGGATTTGAGGAAGTCCAGTTTCTGTCCGTACCACACGGCCCGCAGGGACTCCATCGTGAACATCCTGTTCGAGTCGGAGACGCACACCGGAGGGTCGTCCGGGCTCTGCGCCTCCTGCTGCTCGCCCAACACTTTCCTCCTAATGCACAAGAAATCCAGGAGCCAGAGGATGACAGCGGTCAGCAGGAAGCGAGGCAGCAGCACCAGACACAGGGCTGCTTGCTTCAGGGCTCGGACCATTTGGACGCAGCCGGACTCCTGCATCATCGCTCCTTCCCTGCCGGCGAGACGCGACTGGACCGGCGCGCAACTAGTCACCTCAACGCATCGGAGGAACCCATCTGACGCACCTAGGCGCTGTTTATATAGGTAGAAGAGCTGGTGAATAATGACAGAAAAGGCAAGGGAAAAACACAACAAAAACACGCCTCCTGTACCCGCACCGCCCACTCACATGGTGGGGATTACCTCCCGTCAACTCTGGGTTCAGACCTCCACACGGAGACCGAAGGAGCGACGCGCTGCGTCCTCACGGCGAGGGAGCGCGTGAAGCCGCGTCAGTGTTTCAGACTCCTCGAGGATCTGATTAAAGTCTAGAGGAAAACACTTCACACTTCTGTTCTTGAATGGACCCGGGTGCAGGGTTCCTCGAGACCACTGTGCGGCGCTGGATTCACACAAAACTGAGCAGTGGATGAGTCACTCTGAATCCCCTCGTGAATATAGTGGGTACAGATCAATGTATGAAATGTGCACTTCTGATGCTCGTCTGTTGGTGGAAATGCTGACACGCTGATGTGCTGTACATCGTGTACTGTTCCGCTTATGCATGCACGCTCGCATGACAACAGAAATGTCTGCCTGCTCATGACACACGTTTGATCCGGAAATGATCAATATCACCCACTTGCTGCCACAAACGTGCTAAACGCTAGGTTTGATTGTGGCCAAATTATTTTCTCGTGCATTCCACAAGACGATAAACGGCAGAATCCGGCAGCTGCAAGTCACCTTTAATGTATTTCATGTCAGAATCAGAATCAAATTTATGGCCATGGTCAGTGGGGAGCCCACTAACTAGGAAAGTGTTTTGGAATAACGTGCAGTCAAAAAGTAAATAAATAATAAAATAAAATAAAGTAAAATAAAAATAAATAAATAGAATAAAATAACAACAAGGCTGTTCAGGAATTCAACAGTCTGAGGGCCGAGGGGAAGAAGCTGTTCCTGTGACGGGAGGTTGTGGTCTGGATGGACCGTAGCCTCCTGCCAGAGGGAAGAGGAACAAACAGTCCATGTCCAGGGTGAGAAGGGTCGCCTCTGATCCCACCTGCACGTCTCTGGCTCCTGGAGACATACAGGTCCTGAAGAGGTGGCGGATGTCCAGATGTATAATGTGGGCAGAAAAAATGTAAATAAAACATGGAGACGTGGCGTGTTGATTTTCTGTAGACGTCACTGCCCAAGGACAGTCGTCATGCGCATCTGTTGACAACAGGCCGTATATCCAACGCACAAACTGCAGAGCATGTTAAAGTGCAAGCAAACACCTCATTTGCTTTAAGAGTTCTTGTGTGCTAAGAATCGATTTAAAGTGTCTCAAAATAAAAAAAAAAAAGAAGAAACAAATCCACTGCGCGAAGTCCAGAAATCCTCAAATCATGAATGAAATCCTTTTGAACTAAAAAAAAATCCATTTCAAATCGGCTCCTGCGTAACATCGGAATGGAATCGTGATATTTTCAAAGATTGCCAACCTTATCGTTTTCCTTCTCAAATGTGCATGTGAAGCGCTCAGACGTTTCGAATGTGTTGCTGAATGAATTTGCTGAATGACACACGATTGGTCAATAAAGCATTACGGAAACGCCCCCAGGCTGCAGCTGGACCCTGCGCAAAATGCTGAGGGAAATGGTCACGTATTGTCTCTAAACAAAAGTACTATGTCAGAGTAGAGTGCAAATCAAGCTCCGATATCACCGAGGTCCAAGTCAACGTTTCATTAATTCCAGGCTCAGGGAAAGCCACGTCTTCTGGTGATCCAACTGGACTGTCGTCCAGCTCAAGCTCCCACACTCAACATCTGCTCCTGTCGGGCAAAAGACTTTACGGTCTGAACCAAGGATTGAGCTGAAAATGAATATACTGCAGTCATAATCCGTCCACACAAGTCAGGGGCCCGACCTGGCTGATGTCTAAAGGTCGCCATGGTAGCTGGTTCACTTCTAGTCTGAGAATCATTCCGATACCCAGGAGGCACTTTTGGAGACCAGTGTGAAGTAATAATCATCATCAACTCAGTAAAATGTATTTCAGTGTATTGGTATTGTCATCCAAGTCTTGCGTGTCTTGGCTGTGATTATTCACGCTTCGGTTTCCTCGATTTAAAGCGTCCTGACCTCACATACGTGACACTCGCCTGGAGCATATGGAGCTCATTCTTTAAACGTGTCACACCACTTCAGAGATTGCGGAGGTGTGACTGTGTGTGTGTGCGTGGTGGTGTAAAGGCGTCTTTCCCAACAGCAGCTGCCACAAGTCAAAAATGTGCCTTATCCCAGATAGCACTTTGTGTTACAATCAGAGTGATATCGATTGCTGGAAACACCTCCTGAAGAGAGAGACGGAGCCTTCGTGTTGTGGCTGAGCGCTTTAGTGGTATCAGCAGCATAGCAAAACTAGACTGGTGCTTTTGGATTGGACACGGACTGAGAAAGTCCTGCTCAAAAGTGGCACTCGCTCCCGACCAGATCCAGTCGGTTTGTGATGTCAGGTGGCACATGGGTGGCAACTTTCCCCGGAGCCAGGAAAATCTGGCCGCTTTCGGTTCAGTATCATATTTTCTTTCATACGAAACAATCTCAACAACCACATCAGATGTTAGTCTCTCTTAAGAAGGGTTAGATTGAGCCCCAAATATGGTCAGAATCTCCACTTGGATTCAAGATGCAATCACCTTGACTACGGCCACATTGTCACAGTTTTGCGTCCAACGTTGTCTGCCGCAGCAAAGCTTCACTGGTTCAGTCTGACGTGTGGAGGTGCTCCGAAAGACATTTGGAATCACTGGCGCACTCTCTATAATTTTAAAATGTGCTCTTTTATTAATGGACCGTTGCTGAACAGGTGTTCTGATCCCTCGATACTACAGGTGCTGGAAAGCACTGCGCAACAGTTGGTTTTTCAGATCAACTAATATTCATCTGTTTTCACCCACAGTGACACCTCCATAGCCACATTAACTTGGAGATTTGGGACTCAACTGGTCGGGTCAGCAAACTTATCTAGATCAATGTCTCATCTGAAAATCATTAGGAGCAACTTCCATGACCTCCTGGCGTCTCTGAAGTGCTGTCATTTCACGACACTATGACTGTAGCACCAGGTCAAAGTCTGACAGTGACATGAGTAAACTATGCTTTGCAAGTCGGCAGTTTTTCTCTCGCGGTGGCCAGGACAGTAGGTGACCTCAATAGCCAAGCTTTTCAAGGATCATTAAAGTCTTCTGTTTCTTTTAAAAAACTGAAAGCAAAAAATCTTTAAATACATTCGAGTCATGAGCAGTCAAAACAATGCAGTGGAATCTGGAAAGTCAGAGCCGAAACGTGTTGAAAAAGTCTGGATCCGGTGAATACCAATCCCAGAAAGGCACGTTGTGCAGTCCCTACACATTCAGCCCAAATCACTTGGTGTGTGAGAGAATGTGGCAAAGAGTCCAGCTTTCGTGAGAGAACACCTGCGAGCAGCCACCTGGATGTATTTAAGAGCTTGTATTTAAGGTGCAATGTGTGAAGGTGTTTAGAGAATCAATGGCAGACGACTTGCTGAGAGACAACAAACCAGATGTACCACAACTTACCAGCAGACAAAAAGTCCTGCAATCTTCTCGTAAAAAAGACTTATTTTTCCAGTTTTATTCTGTTTTTTTTTTTTTTTTTTTATAGAAGCTGGGAAACACAAGTATGTAGGAACAAAAACACACACATATGGCCCTCTGTTGCTCGGAAGCGAATTCATGTACCAATCTGTGCCGACGATGACAAGTTGAGCACGGACAGAAAAAGCGCAAATGACTCCACCATGGTGATATTGCTGCACACACCGGTGAAACATATCAACAATAAACCCGTGTGGTCGCTACAAGTAGGGAGCCACAAATATATTGAACACTAAACTAGACCGTGCTATTGGATAAATAGGGTTACTAGTCGCTTATTTTTGAGCAACCCTGCTTCCCGCTGTCATGGCAATAGGTGACGTGTGTATTGTAACTCACTTTTCCTCTTTAGTTTCAGTCATAACATTGTAACAAGCTGTGGTTCAGTGATTTTCAACAGCGGAAGGAACTCTGGAGGGCTCCTGACTGCAGTTGGATGGTTTCTCAGGCTGAATCTGATTTTCCCAGAAGCATTGCTGAGCCCCGATATAAGCCTCCTGTGACCCAATAGATCAGGAGGTCATCGCCAAAATACGTACTCTCCTGAGCTCATTAAGTCTCACTGGCGAAGTGAATCAATAGAGACGTGTGAGCACCTCATGCAAACACACACTTATGTTGACCAGCGAACGCACGCTAAGCACATTATTGTAAACGTGATAAGGTGGCGGACAGTTAAATACTCGGCACGGCACTTGCAACCGCTGTCTTAACCTCAGAAGGAACGCCAAGTTGTTGCTCACCAGAAGAAGTGTAACTCGAACAGCAGGAAGGGCCTCGTAAGCACCCTGGATATAATGGTTATTTCACCAAATACTGTACGGCGTGCAACATTGACATCGCCCATCTGACAGCCAAAGCACAAAACCTGTTTTTATTAGAACCTTCTGCCACTTTTCACACTCTCCGTCGCTCCTTTGACAAGTATGGCTTAATGAAACAGTCTGAGCCTTGATCCTGCTTTTTTTTTCTCTAGAAATAAACTGCTGGAACCCTACTTTCATTGGACACAGCATGAAGCTGGCACCGGCGCTCAGGTCATGCAAGGACATCCCAGAATAGGAAAAACAGCCTGGACAGAGCCTTCAGCAAATCACTAATCGTGGCGGGATCCTGCCAAAACCACTACTAAGTTGGCTGCCAGAGATTCATTGAACACACACACGGAAACATGCATGGAAGTGTCTGCGTTGCTGACATTCTGAACACAGTTCAAGGCACTTAAAGTTGCAATAAAACTCACTTTTGATCATTTATCGCAGAGACACAGCCCTGCACTGTGTGTGTGCTGCTCATATTCATCAAGCATTTGAGGTTGTAGTTACTAAGCAACCATCACAGAGTCCCTCTCAGACTAATCCGTCTAGGTCGCTGTAGCGGCGTGGCGCCTTCAGCACACACTGGTTCATCACCTTAGATCACCGGTGTCTTTGTCTGCTGGTCAGGATTGATTTACCAACTCCAGGCGGGGTGGCAAAACCTGCATCCTCATTTCACACCGAAAAAATAGAAGGGGGAGACGTATCTGCTGCGTTGACGGGGACGGTCACCGATCTGGAGCTTGTGTGCTTCCTGTTATCTGTGCTAATGAATGCTGTGATGCCCCTTTAGACCTTCCATCTCAAAGCAGACTAAACTAAACAGATAAAGTGAGAACAAAGTGCACCAGCTGACGTTTGGTATGACACCAGTGTGCGTGTGAAGATATTTGTCACCACAATGACCTTCACTGCCTGACAAATATTCTGACCATCCTGACACACACATATATATATATATATATATATATATATATATATATGTATATATATATGAACATATAAATTTTCACTGTTGACATTTCATGCACATTATGTACTGTTGTGTACTCTTCCATCAAGCCAAAAGCCTGGAGACAAATAGTCTTGAATTTTTTTCATTTTCTTGCTGAAGTGTGAAAGAAGGAGAAAAGTGTAAAAACATCATGACAATGCTTCAAATATGTGAGTCATTATTCGTTTGATATTGTTTTAAGATTCCCCCGTAAAAGCCGTCATCATTAAAAGATGTTTGGAATGGTTAATATCCTCGTCACAGAACAGGGTGAATATGATATAAAGTTGATCATTTCATGTCATTTGAGAGAAATACTGTTAAATGAGTATTGCTCATTTAAAAAATATAAGCTCATTTAATTGAACATTTTAATAAAACTATTAATAGCATGGGGGGGGAGATTTTAAATTAGTTTCACTTATGAATGACACACACTAAGGGCCACATGTGGCCCCCAGGCCGCACTTTGCCCCCATCTGGTTTAATAAGTAGCACCCATTTCTAGTCAGTTAGTGGCTTTTAATTTACTATTAGGGTTAAAATAACTGACACATGTCTCAGTTACTGGCGCTGCAGGGACATGTTACCCCCAATACACAACAAGGCAGACAGATGAGCCTTTGCGCTTTATGAAGCTGATAAGTTTTTCAGTGAGGAAGGAGGCAGAATCAGGGCCTGCATTATTTAGAGGGCACTTTTCCCTTTCCTCTCAAGATCTGCCTTTACCTCCACTGACCCAAAGGTCGCTGTTTTTCATCCAAAAGTTTTTGTCTAGCTCGCCGGCTTCTCTTAACTTCTTTGTGGTCATGAACAGTTGAAATGACTTCCCAACTGGGGAGAAGACTGAATGGGGCAAACAGGATTCAAAGTTGCGTGCCATTTTCCAGAGAAGGTGTTTAATAGCCAGTAAGATTCACTCGTGGCTCATTCATGTCCAGACTGTTACCATTAGGAGGCTTGAAACAAACAGAGAAGCAGAGAAGCTCGGGGGGAGAATAATCTGCTAAACTACCGACCGACTTGACAACGACGTGCAGATGATTGAATATCGTGCTCGAGCTAACTCGACTCCCTTTTCGTTTCCTGACATCAGTTTCTTGTTTGAGGCTCCCTTCAAAGGACTGAATAAATATCAGTGTCCAGCACAGAATTCAGCATTTCAGTCGCTCTGAATTCAGACACGCCGGTGCTCGCACTGTATTCCTGCCGGCACATACATGTATTATGAATCAAACGTGTCATTTAATATGATATAGGAGTCCTACATAGGAGAGAGACGTGTGTGGATTGCTGCTGTATTCATCTGCAGTGCGCTTTAAAAGATTCATCAGGGCGGTTTGTAGAGCAGCTTCCTGGGATGACCTCAAGGTCCTGATTCAATCAAAGTCTTATGTAGTCATAATTCATGACGGGATATTAAAATGACCGGCGGTGTCCTGCATTAAACACACACATACATATCTATATATATATAGATATATATATATAGATATGGATGATGTATTTGTGGCGGCTTTAACTGAACATATTGGAGGGAATGCTGGTTGTCACTGTCGTAAGTGGTTCAGTGGAACTTTGTTGTTGTTACAAAAGTATGTTTTGGGAATTCAGGTGGGTGAGAGTGAACGATGCATCAACATGAAGTGTGAAATGATCACACAGAGAGAGGCCAAATAATGATGTTTTGATACCAAACACTCACGTTGATTTTGAATAAGATACACACAATATCTCATCTCATTGGTCGACTGATGCACATGAAACTGCTGCCCATGTTAATGAGCAGTACTTGAGCAGGTTGTCTAACAAGGTTACAACTATGCAGTTGCAGATTGTTTTTTATCACTTTGACATGCACAAGGCCTCACATTCAGCAGAATCAGAATCAGACTTGTTGCCATGGTCAGTGGGGAGCCCACTAACTAGGAAAGTGTTTTGGAATAACGTGCAGTCAAAAAGTAAATAAATAATAAAATAAAGTAAAAAAAATAAAATAAAATAACAACAAGGCTGTTCAGGAATTCAACAGTCTGACGGCCGAGGGGAAGAAGCTGTTCCTGTGACGGGAGGTTCTGCAGAATAGCAGAAAGCAGCAGAATCGGAGTCTTTTTCCCGTGAAATGGTAAGGTAAAAAAGTGATTTGGTCTTCTGTTTTCCTGAGCAGCAATGAATAAGTTGTAAGTCACATTTCTAAACCTGAGGTCTTCTTTTGAATTGAAAAGCCGAAACAATAACTAACCTGTCTTGTTTATTTTAGCTTTCATTCTTCCTCAGCAAACTTTGAAACGTCTGAGTTTAAATTGAGAAAGTTGTATTTCGACTAGCTTAAAGGAGACATTGAAGCAAAACAGATTGATGTATGTAGCCTTACTCACGACCACCCAGCCAGTTTCCTTCTGACTCCAATTCCCAGGCGACCCATCGGTGGGGATTTCCACCAACACACCTGCCAGATGTTACATTACTTGCAAGTAGCTTAGACCACACAGCAGCCCTTAAGTACATGTCTCCAACAATTTCTCAACGCCTTAATGTATTTGTTAGCTTTGCAAATCAACCGTTGTCAACATGAAGACGATTAGGTATTTAATTATATATTTAATAGAATTATTGTTTTGGATTAGATAATGAATAGTGTCGCTTGCCTCACTTTCTTTTTCCCACACTCACAGTCTGTATGCAAAGCTACTGGCTGAGCAGTCAGTGAACCGCAGGGTTCCCCAGTCAATCTCGAACCTGAATGTCGCTCTTAAGAGACACCTGGAATGGACATGAATTGTGATGATATCAAGGTTGGCTGAAGTTGTCGTGATTGTTTTTAAACGTGCAGATGTCTAGTAGCAGTGTGAAGGAGTTCTTTGAAGCCATTTGTTGATCAATCTCTTTTGTTTACGGGCACTGGTCATTTCTGGGTTTAACTCTGGAGGGTGATGTCGTTGTAGTCGCTGCTTTACCTCGTAACTCTCTTATTATTCTCAGCATCACTTAATGTTCCATTCATGAGCTCCAGTTGAACGTAAACTGACGTCACAAAAAAACAGATGAACTCAGCAGCTGCGGTGCCGTCAGTTGGACAATGCGACCACACATGGGGTGAAAGGTTGAGTTCAATTGTGAGTTCATGCCAGGAGGGGCTTGCTTGTTTCCGTGGGATGTGTCTGTCTACAGGTCTAAAAAGTATTTGTATACATGCCATTCTGCAATGTGATAATAAGTAGTTTCTGATTTCATTTCAAGGACACAGTGCTACGCGTGATTACTTTGGAGTGTTCCATTGTTTTCTGCTGATGGGAAACACAATGATGCTGGCTGTTTCTGGAGAAATGATGGCTAAAAGAAAAGGAAGAAGAGTGGTATTATTACATCCCTAAAAAGCCCATCATTTTCTCCACAGTTACATTTCCCAACGGGCCACATTGTAGTTATAAAAAAAGGGGACAAAAGCAACTTATACTCAGAATTCAAATAATGATGAATGATAAAAAATTCCTCTTGTAGTTTTTCTCTGACCTCATGAGGGTCACATCTATACAGACAAAGGGCCACGTCTGGAATAGATCAGCTGGCTCTAAGCCAAATGAAAGCCTTACAAGTCCTCGGCCTCTGACTTTTTATGGGGCAGCTCGTTGTGCTTGGCTGCATTAATTGGACCTAAACCCTCACCGTCAGGAACCAGAGGACCAAGTCTGACTCTCAGATCATGGCTGATGGCAGCCACCGCCCCCCGTCATGGACTGTAAACATGTCCGGCTTATGTGCTGTTGTTCTGTGCTGTTGCCCAGCTGCTTTGAATTTGGCTTCTCACCTGGGCAGGGGGTCTTTCCTGGAGATGGGCTGAGGGAACTGCTATGTTCTCTGTAGGCAGTGCTTCCTTGACATGTGCCACCCAGCCCACCGGACTTTGCTGTATCCGTTGGAAGCAGCACCTTATTAGTTGGCATCAGGCGGAACATACAGAATGACAGAAATGTATATAGAAAATAGGGATATCAATGAGTCACACAAGATCGGATGAAAACGTCATGCTACCGTGGTGCTACTTCATTACTTCATGTAATTGATAAATGACTGTAAATGTTAATCTTTCCTTCCTGTGTTTTGAAAAGCAAATCCAGGTGCGGTCGACAATATTCCAATATTCTGGAGTGGCAGCATCACACATCTGTTATGGCAACGACAGAACTCTTTTAAAAATACAATATTACAAACCACTGAACCAAATGGAACAAACTTTGTAAGTACAACTGCAAGGCGAAATTCCTTCCCTTTGTATCGTAAATCAGCATCACAGTTCTATGCTGAAACATGTTGCTCTACTTTCTCATAACACCCTACTGAATAGCCTGGGCATTTGTGCGTTTCAGAGCTCTGGCTTTTCATCAGCGGCGTTCTGTAAACAGACGGCAATGTGTTTTCACACGTATGAGTCATGATTAGAAGAGTTGCGAGATGCTATTATTTCAAAGCTAAGCAGCTGCTCCGCGGAGACGACGGGCAACAGACGATGAAGAGTTAGTCATCTTTGTTTTAGGAAATATGTTTGATTGATTCATCCTTTTCTTAGGAAGGTGAGCAACTGTAAGGGAGGTTATGCGAGGATGAGTGTGTCAGGTTTTTGCTCTCCAGAGTTTCATGCTGTGGGATTTGAAATCTTTAAAAGGTGGGGTTGCTGTAAGACGTGTGTTTTTTTTATTGGTTACCAAACAGAAAACTGAGCAGTAGAGAAGGAAATGGTCCGATGGATCAGGGTCACTTGAGGCCAGCGTCTCCCCGAGGAGAGGTGGTGCGTTGGGAGTGCGTGGACATTCAAAATAACTGACAGCCATGTGGGTGGAATGAGGTTAGAGGAGAGGCGCAGGCGAGACAACATGACTCATCGTGGTATTAATCCGCCTTGGAGCAGAGAGAGTAACAAAGTGACGTGTTCTGATGAATTTTGTGAGTTCACCAGCACGGACCAGTCATTTATCGTGTTTGTCCCAACCTGTGGATCCATTGTTGTGTCGCATTACGTGATAACGGTATGTTGGGTAATGATGCGATAATAACACACCAGTTATATTTACAGGTAAGTTATGAGTTAAGGTGTTTTCTTCATATTTTTTTACCCTTTTGAAGGTGTTGGATCAAACTATTGGTGGCGCTATAGTACAGTAAGAACCCACTCAAAGGCACAAAATTGTTTTCTTATTATAAAACAAACAAAACAGGCCATTTACATTATAACTCATTATTACTCATATTTAAACCGATACATTGCTCTTGGATGTTTAATGAAGTATAATACATTTTTAAGTATAATTATTACACGATTGTGCGTGCGCTGTAAGTAACGCAAACAAGACTATGATACTGCTTAAGACATGAGCGACTCTTACGGGTCCTGCGATTTTTCCTGGATGCTTACAACTAACCCTTCTGGCATAAAACAAACAAAAACAAAAATCAACCGTACGTGTTATTCATCTGTCCATAAATATATATGTGTTTAAAAAGCCCGTCTTAAAGAAAAAGGTGCTGACCTTCACTCAAAGATTTAAATGTACAACAACATGAGGACTGAGTTTGAAATACATGAAGTACATGCAAGTTTGACCTGTAACGCTGGAAGCGTCTAAGTAACTCCAGATTAGAAGGGTTGAGTGCAGTTCCGCAAATGGAAGTCGATAAATCTGTTTGCACAACATTGATCCAAAAAGCCTGCGATGTACATGTCCAGCTCCACGTGGCAATTATTGAGTGGCCGTGGCATGTGTAGCCTGTGTGCATCTGCTTCTGCTAAAGAAATGACAACACACCCGTGTTGAACTATGGACCAATCAATGCTAGTTATGAAGAACCCTATAGAAAAAAAGTTCCCAAGTTTTAAATATGCCATGAACATGGTTTGGGCTCAGGAGGCCATGAGTTTAAACAACACAGCAGCTGTATGAGACCAGTCGGATTAGTGATGCCCCTTTAGCGACTCCTTTCATTTATACTTTGTCTCCTTCTGTCAGTCTGTGATTTTTAAACAAACACTTCTTTTATTGTCTTCTGTATGAAGGCAAAGCTATAATTTGAGTAGATTTAACATAGCTTTCTGCAACAGTTTACCAAGACTTTTTTTTCTTTTGCCCTTCTATGTTCCCTGATTTAAAAGTTTGTCAGTAGTAAAAAATACAGTTTATTTCCTATTACGATGACAGTTTTCATCGATCTACTGAGGACTTGAAACCACATTTTTTATTGATCTGAAGCGCTGTCTCAACAGGAAAAACTCGACCAGGCTTCGTATTTCCATTGTCATGGCTCCGCTTTTATTTTCTCATTTGAGTCCGTGTTTTGTTTTCCTCCTTCCGTTCTTCCTGTTTCTTTGGCACACGGCTGGAGCCAATCTACCTCTGATCACCCTGACTACAAGAACACCTGGACTCCAGCACCGGTTGCCAGATCGTCTCTCTCATTGCTCCCTGTGTTGGACTCCTCGAGTTTCCCTGTGATTTGAACTCTCGTTCCCTACGGTAAATTGGCTCTCCTTGTTTCCGTCTCTCGTTCTGTCAGCTAGCTCGTTTAACTCCTCGTCCTCTCGGCTCTCCTTGTTTCGCTCTCTTGTTCTGTCAGCTAGCTTATTTTGGATTACGTTGTGTTAAACCCTGGTGCCTGAGTTAGTGTTTTGTTTCTTCTTGTCTATTTGTGTTCCCTGGTTTCTTTTGTGCTTGACTCCTGGTCCATTGTGTTTTCGTCTCTCCTAGTTCCCTGTGGTTTAAGTTAGTTTTCTCCCGGTTCGGTGACACTTTCTGTTGCGTTTTTGTTTGTTTAATTATTAAATATTATTTCTAACTCGCTCCTGCCTCACTGTCACCTTCACCACTTGGGTCCAGTTCCATGTCCTCGACACGTGGCTTTTGCTCCTCGTTCCCTTGACCCGTGACATCCATAAGTGGGACAGTTTTTTTTTTAAGGGGTAAACCGTATGCTTGCCAGGGTGCTAAAGAGGCAAGATTGTATTGTCTTCTATTGTGTTGATTGAATTGGAGAAAATGCTAAATATTTATTGGAAGTGTGGGGGATAACGATGGGTCACCACTGGAATGAAAATGATCAATTGGATCCGAGGCATGGGTAACTTTAATTTCCTGTGACACACATACAAGCTACTGCCTTTCCATGTGGACAGGAAGTTGTTGGTAGGAAAACTGAGTTGACATCTCCTTTATAAACTCATTTTAATACTTGGTATATTGCCAACAATAAGCATCTCTACGGTACCAGGACATTACTGAAAAAGGAAAACGTACAAGGAGTGCTTAAAGCATTCAAACGTTTTTGCTAAGGTCATTGTTGTTTAAATTGAGGAAAAGCTGCCTGGAATGCTTATGACAGAAAGTAGTTTGCCTGGATTCCTGAAAATAATTTCCAAATTGATCACTCATGTAGCACGTAACTGAGAAGACGCCCGTCTAGTTTTACGTATAGAAGATGTTCAGATCCAGTCCAATGTTCCAGACGGTGTGCCACGAACAAAATGTACAGATGAAGAGTGAAACCATCACAATGTATACCGTAATAAAATGTGTGCCCTATTTTTTATGACCTGCAGTGCGTTCTTCTCCCTCACGGAAAAATGTTCCGAGGACACTGATTTATCGCCTGACAATGTGCATCATCTGATGCCGGTGATTTCACTTTCGAGATCAGTGTGTGAGAGTTCTGTTTGCCAAGTTGGATTGCACTCTGTAACGCCACTGGGCACATTTTGTTGTTTGTGGATGACTCAATGGTTATCAAGCTGTAATTTAGGTTTGAAGTAGACCATCTCTGTGTTACAGGTCGGACAAGGTAACTCCATGCGCCCAAGGTGAACTGGGGACAGGCTTGACTTGTTCACCAGGCAGCTCACAAAATAAGCGAAATTCCCGATGGAATTGAGAATTTGGTTTCTTGTATGTAGCTCAAGAGAGAATATCATACAGTCAGCCACGTTAAAAATGTTGAAGTACATTTGTTATTGCATTTGTATGCTCTGAAATATGTGCAAATATAGAAAAATAGTAGGTACACTGTACTATCCTCCTCATCCCTCCTGTTTAGTTAGTAATTCGGCATCGGGTTAGAGGTTTCATTTCGTTTTCCCAACGTAATATCCACTCATATTATAATAACTGATGAAGATATGCATGGCTTACATTCCATAAATCAAACAAAATTTCCTTTAAATTGAGATGTATTCTTCAACACTCACTGTCCACTTTGCTAAAAACTTAAACTGCCACAATGTGTAAATTCAACGCGATGTTGGAAGGTGTTGGCTGCACATCCGTGACGCGACTCTCCAGTCCCACCACATGCCAAGATGCTATTCTGAAGTGACCTCACTGTTCGTGAAACCACTCCTCAATGATTTCAGCTTTGTGGCACGGTGCCATGATTAGACGCTTCCGAGTTGAAATTCTGCCCTGAATTTTGCAGCGGAACTGGGGGCTCCTGAGGGTAGGTTTTGGGTAGGTAGCATAGCATCTTTTGTTTACCCGCCAAGGCTGTAGCCGAGGCTTCGGATGGCGCGGGACGTTCGAATCATATATCACGCTCTGTTCTCACCGTGGGACGTGATCTCACCTCAGCTGTGAGAATAGCATGATGCTGCTTATCAGCCTCCGGCACATACAGTTCATAGTCTCAACACGCAGCGCTGACTGAATGAGGCAGGTCGCAGGTCATAAAACAAGAAGAAGAAGCTTTTACTGGGTCAAAGGTGAGCCAGGCTGGAGGTCATGTGAGTCTGGTTCTGCTTGATGAATTATGCAATAGTTTTGCAGTTTCTATCACCTTGTTCAACACTACATCGTCTCTCTTCGTGTCTGCCGTCAGAGACTCGGTTTAGACCCAACTTCTCCACCAACCCACCAAAAACTCTAATGGGAAGTGTCTATTTGTTTTCATCTGAATAAAGCTCCTTTTTAACTTCATCATAATGCATTTCTTCTGTATTGAGAGGTTGATTTGAATACTTTTGTCATGGGTGCACAAAACTGTTCCTTTTTAACACGTCATGGATTTCAATTTAAAACTTCAGGACTTGTGAGGTCAAGAGTGACAAACTGCTCTCTGCCCTCTGTGGCCTTGAGCCGGTTGCTATCCATATGTTACATGCTCAAAAGGTATTTAATTGTGTAGATAAAAATACGTGTGTACTGTAAATAAGTTGTAAAAAATGTTTTCTTTCGTTTTTTTAAATATGTTACAGTCAACAGGTGTATATTTGTGGGGAGAAAACATGAATAAAAGTGTATAACACACAACTTATTTATTGCAAATACACCCTCAGAGAACTGAAGTCAATGTGTGTCAATTATTGGTTAAATAAAAGAGAGCAAGTGTTCCATCAGTCCAGCTGTTGTGGATTTGATGAATACATTTTCCACACATGCACTGACACAATGCAGCATTCAGTTTTTCTCCAAGTAACTCACTCCTGTCTCCAGTACATTCACCTCGAATGCCCTCTCTATTCATTTGCACTGGCCGTCAGCCAAACGCCAGAGAGGAAAAGAACATTTTTGGAGGGAATTTTTCAATGACTAGCAGACGGGTGACGTCCACTTCATCAATGAAGCGAAGCTTAATGGTCTTACTGAGCTATATTATGAGCAGAACTTAAAAAGGTGGGGCTAATTTTTTTTTTTTTTGGAGATTTGAATTACATGGGAAATGGGAAGTGTCCTGGGCAGTCACTGTATTCAAATTCACAATAACACTTTACTTTGCTTTTCCCGTTGCCAGTGTGCATATGACTCTTTGTCTGCCTTTAAAATGTGCAGGCAGTCAGTAGAAACTGCTTTAAACAAATCAAGACTTTATTCATTCATCTATTAGTTCATCGCATGCTCTCAAGATAATTTCAATTTTCATCAACCAAGATGTGGGCGTAAAAAGCATTTCACGTATTTGAATGAATCAAATAAACCTCCCATTGATATTTTCATTCAGAGAAGCAACATTCATGCTCGGTCTTGATGAATTTCTGTTATGGCTTAAAAAAAACGTTTTGAGTTTCTTCCTTAAAAAACGGTGCTTGTTTAGAAGAGGGCATTAGTTCCCAAATGTTGCAGCGTCCAAGCTGTCTGCAGAACAGAAGCCACTATCACAATCGATTCGCCACCTATTTGACCAGATAAAAGATGGTACAAATATTCAACGCTTCAGCTCAGCTCCTTGGCTCGGGCTGCGCCAGCCGGGCAGACAGGCTGCCTGACATTTATCTGAGGAAAGGCCGGCACATAATCCCTCCAACATCCTGCTCCATTCTTCTCAGATCTTCCATGTTGCTATGGTGATCTCCAGCACCGACTGTGAATGCAGCTTGTCTGTGATGCTCAGAAGATGCAGAGTTTTTGGGTGAACTGTTGAGTGCACAGGAGGCCGCTTTAAAGTGTGTCAGGTGAGATGATGGTCGGATCTTTGCGCGTCACTCGTGAAGACATGATAGTCCATGCAACGGGCGTGTGCTTCCACTTCAGCCTTCCGTGTCAGAGCTGGGTAACGCGCACCCTGGGGACCACATGTGGCCCTGTCTTTACAGAGTTGCTTTCTTTACAGATACAGACTTTTCTTCTTCTTTTTCCTTTTCTTTTTTGTTTGAGAGAAAACTTTTCATTTTAATAATGTTTTTGTCTTTGCCACTCTCGTCAGCTACTAACATTTATATTGAAAGTTGAGTTAAATAGTGCACCTTTTCCCACCAATTTATAAATATTAATATTGGTAAATATTGTCCCCTTAAAATAATATTGTTCCGTTTTCAAAGACGGCAAATTCACCACTTAAATGCTAAAAACACAGATAATCTCCACATTAATTGTACATTAGATGGAAGAAAATGTATTAAAATTACTGTTTTTTTCATGGAATAATTTGGAGGTTTTCCATGTTTTCCAATCCTTGACTTTAATTGTTGCTTCTCTCTTTTGGATGGACGGTTGCTCACAACAGTCACAATATATAACATGAGAAAACAGATTCATTTATTAGGATTTTGTTGAACAAAGCAATCCAGAATGCTAGAGTTCCTCCATACTGGAACGTCAGACCACTTCCATTTTTATTCCCCTCTTCCACTGTATGTTTGTGAAGAAGAGCGAGCAGAAAATTTCGCCGAATCAATGGCAGGGACAGTCTTTGGACTTTTATATCTCTGTCTGGGGAAAACAGGTCTGCAAGCATCAGACGCTCACGCCGGAGGAGACGAGTCCCAGACTGTAAGCCACAGCTGGCTCACCCACGCTGATTTTCGGGGAATTAACACCCAATATTGAGTAAATCTAATTTAGGATAAGTCCAAGATTAGAATCGTCGTGCAATAACAACTTGGGATTTAAAGCGATCCTGCCACACGCTGGCAGCTGGGATCCGAGAAGGTGTTCTGTGGATGAGTCATGGCATCAGACACACATTAGCACCCATGCAGCGCAGGTTTGTTGTGATGCTTATAAGAGCAGACTGCCCTAGTTTAAAGAAGAGAATTGTGCACTTTCTCCCTGTCACCACTTGACCTGAGCTCACTCCATCTGCTGGAAGTGAAATCCTTCACCTCAGCTGAACTTTTGGGATTCCTCTGAGCCGCGGTTCCAATGAGCGACCCCCTGCTTCTCCAATGGACTACAACTGTTAAGACCCCTACTGTGTAATCAATCTGCATACTGCATGAAGGAGGGAGAGCCGAAATACTGCGGGAGAGCGTGATCCGTTGGAAAAAGTTTGAAAGGGAGAAACAGCCGTGTAATTTGCCGACTTAAGCTCGATTCTTTCACTTGTTCCAAGTGTAAAGAGAACCCTAAAAACGAATTAGAGACATTGTTTCGGCGCTTGTGTCCCCCCTTCAGATTATGTAATGGTGGTTGGGAAGCGCTCGATATATGCCAGGTGGTCTGCCAACGCACCAGAACATGACTCAGCTACATCTAGCATGAATCCGAAACGTCTCTACGCTTGTTTATGGAGCAAACATGTCCGTCACACTGTTACTGTCTCTTGTCCTCCCCTCAACTCTTTTCTCCTCCTCCTTTTTGGGTGCTTTTTTTTTTTTGTAAACGTCCGCTCACATCCTCTGCCGCTTTTCTGTTCCGTGCTGTCCTCGTTTGCCCTCGCTTTTTTTATCCTGTCCTCACTTCACCTTCCCTGCGCTTGAGTCCTGCAGATAGTTAACCGGCTCGCACTGCGTCGGCATGAGCCCAAACAATATCTCTTATAGGAAGCACATTAAATCCTGCTCATGAGAAGTGGATTGTGCCTCAGGTTTTACCACGTATACCTCGCAGCTGGTGGAGGACCATCTTTTTATTTCACCTCCTGTGATCAGGTTCATATTGGGCTCCACTTCCGGCTCTCAAACATGTTGTGGCTTCCCATCACTTATTGTCTCTTGTGCTCCCTCTCTGTGGGTCTTTCCCCATTCACAGACTGCAGACACAAACGTGTCCCAATGATCCAACAGCAGGGACCTGACCCCAGTGTCGATTTCTGTGTGGATGTTCTTTACTGAGATGGCGTTCATGTCCACGGCGGGAGGACAATTTGCCTGAGCTGACCCTGAAAAGTACACAAACCGCAGTGGGGAAACACTCTGGCGTAATGCTATTTCGGCCAAACGCATCACGAGAACAAGGACAAATTGTTTGCACCGGATTGCTCAACTTTTGCACTTCCGGTACAGGATACATTTATGATGAGACGTGACGCTGTGTCACAAAATACTGGGAGATTGCTCTGGATGTTTTGGGGGGTGTCGTGACGCAGAAGGAAAGTGTTTGCCATGACTGCCCTCTGCTGGAGCTCAGTAGAAGTGTGACTAATTCTTATGTTCATAGCACAGGCGAGCGCTATTGTGCGAGCCCAGGCTTCTACTTCAAACGTTTTCAAACTATTACAATACCATATGTCTGTGGTTGTAACACGTAGGCGTCAGATCTGTCGATCTTGGTGCTCCTTACTTGGTCGCCTTCGCTAGTGACTGAAAGTATGAGATACAAGTGGCAGAAATTTACAGTTTTCGTCGCTCGGTGGCTTGGCTTTCCTTCAAAGGGTCTGCGTGAGTGAAACCACTACATGGAGAGAAACCAAACTGAGGTGACTTTTCTTTGAGGTTGTATGTCTCTTGCAAACGCTGGAGAGATTCAGTCTCTTCCCTGGCCAGATGAGACGGAGGATGTTTTGGGAGAAAAAGGGCGACTCAGTAATGGGAAACAAGCGCTTAAGTTGGTAGTATTTGTATCCAGTGACCATGAGCTTGAGTCACAGAGACGTTTTTTTTTTTTTTTACCTGTCGGACAGTCCGGTGAAGCAGGGCCTATGGCTTCAGGAAAAAAAGAAACCGTGTGTGTCATCATGCAATGTATAGGATTTTTTTTTTTTTGACAAAGCACTTCTGGTTTTGCTTCTAAGCTGTATAACTGAACTCTATGCAGATGATATGCGACTCTTAACCATGGTACTGTCTACATCTGAAGGCGCTGAGCCTGAATCAGGATCACTGTCCCACCGGATCATCTGTACTGCGCTGAAGCACGATTGGTCGCCCACGCTGACACTGTCCTGAACCAAGTGTGCTCAGGACATAATCATAAGGTGCTATGAATATGAATCGGTCCAAACTAAATCTTAACAAAATGACGATATGAGGATTTGAAAAAGCATTTTTACTGCAACCATTTTTGTTTGATGCTTGATGTTAGTCAGATGAAGTCAGATTTGTCTTCTAACCCGAGAACATATTGAGACAAATTTGGTATATAGATTACACTTGAATGCATGTAGCGCCCCTCAAAACAAAGGACTCAGAAGTTGTTGACTCAATGACTACTGCCTGACCATAATGTATTGATAAGATCAAAATTCTGAGCAAAATCAATTCCACTGACTCTTAAGGCATCAAGTTCTGAATGCAGCTTAATTTTTCAACTTTTGAGTTAGTTTTTTTTATTTTCCCCAGATGTCTAACCTAATCATCTTAAATGGACTTTAGAATGTTAGCACGCTACTTTGACCCTCAGGATATTGCAACGCCTCCTGCCCCAACAAGGGTGGCTTTCATTGCGATGCGTTCATGCGTTGCATATGCAGTAAAACATTTATAGGTGTCCCTGACAAAAATTCTTGCACCTACACATTTCCATAAAATCTGACAATTTACACGTGGAAAGCCACACGTAACATGCTCAGTTTTTATGAGCTTATACGTTCAGTGGGCCATACTGAACACACGGGGGCTGTTCCTGCAGCGACGCACCGGGAGACCCCCGATTATGTGACTTTTGCGAGACCTCAGCATTTGCTGTGCCACTTAACAGTTCAGTCATTGCACGTGTCCACTTATCATGAGGTGTCTATGACAGAAAGAACTTGGCCAAGCCGTTAATTTACATTCACCTATAATCTCTATCGTTGCAAGCCGACGACAGAGCAGTTGAACACATGATGTGATGATGCAAATTTGTCTCTTTGAATCCTTCAAAGAATTTGTGGATCCAGATGGTACTGTTCCTATCCTGACAATGTCACTGAGGCGTTTCACATCAGCATGGACCTGTGCTGGTTCTGGTGTGTTCAGATGGGAAAAAATTACTGGTTCGAGCTCGCAAGCCTTGACATCGGTGGGCGTGTTGCATTTGACAGTCAGGTCTGTGAATTTAATATAATATTAGTGACTTATTGAAATAAAATGAAAAATATTTTAAGCGTATGATACCCTGGCAGAATGACACTTTCACCAGTCTCAAAATTAAAGTTCATTTCTGATTATTTTTCTTAACTTATTTCTGTCTTTAGTCTTGTCGGCACACTGTTAGAGTCTTAGAACATAGTGTGTTGGGAAATTGAATTGGTCTATCCACACACACACACACACACACACACACACACTTGTTACATACCATGTGCTATCATGGTCATGTCATCATCTAAAGTTGCTGCAAACATAAGCAAAGTGCTAAAGTTTCTATAAAGCAACAAAGACCTTTGGAACATTGGTGTCATTTTGAGTGTTGTTTACTTCCTCCTGTAATGCCCTCCCACTGTAGTTCCGCTTGAACTTGGCTCGAACTGGAGGACCCCAAGGTTCTGAGTTCCCAGAATGCAATGGGCTCCATAACCAGTCAAGTTCCAGAGAAAGGTCTCACTGAAATCCCTACTCCACAGTCCTATTCCATTAAAGCCAACAGCAGCGATGAAGGTCAAAGTTAGGGTTCTGAACTCAAATGCATCGGAGCTAAACTTCCCATGACTGTGCTGGAATGACTTAGCACAACTCCTAAATCTCTAACCTTTCAAAAATGTGACTGAGCTTTATGTCCATATGGTGGATTACGTCAAACCCGGTTTGAACCGCGACAAGTGGAGGTCGTAAAAATTGCCCTCGCCGCTTAAGTGCAATTAAACAGCGGTGGCTGTGGATACATTTTTTTTTTTTTCGCGGGGCGGAGGGGTGAGAGTGCCAACAGAGGGAGAGCGAGCGCTTGCAAAATGACTGTTCATTTTTACAAGCACCTAAAGCTATCAATACCTACCAACTGAATGTTCTTGCTCCTGATTATGAGCCGTAGTTTGTGTTTTTATATGAAGGGATTAAAGCAGCAATTAGATTTCCTTAGGGTCCAGGTTGTATATTGTGACCGTTGAGAGGGGCGGAGAGTAGGAGAAAACTGAAAATAAAAAGTCATTACAGCATGTGTGATGATGAAATTACACGTGCGCAGAGAATGTTGGCTCCTTGTGTTTTTCCATGTAAAGAACCTTGATGTGTCTCATACAGTTGCAGTACAAAATCTACTTTCAATTCTTGTGTATTTTAAGGGACAAGAAATACTGCTAAAATAGTCAATGACAGTTGTGTTTCAGTCGCATCATAATGAACAAAAACAACGCACAGGACAACACCATTGTTTGACTCTGACTCCAGGAGGGCCACATAAACACAGTCAAAGGGCCACACTTTGCCCAGGTCTGGATTAAAGGCATGAATGAAGATTTATTTCATTCCCACCTCAAACATACCACAACTCTTTTTTCATCATCAACTTGATCTGAAGGATCGAGAAGCAGCAGCAGAGTGAACAACACTTCTCATCATAATATGTTGACTATTTCTACATGTTGATATTTCTTCTTGTTTGAAATCTTATATTTGGGTCTCTCGGCAGCACCTCCACTGCCCTGCTCATGACCCACAGATAGAATGATCCAACACTGTGTTGCTGAGTCCTCGGGCCACCAGAGAAGCAAAACCCAAGTCATTAAGCTGATTGAACACTCACAAGCCTTGTTCTGATTTCCTCCCCCAAACATCATGAGCTAACTCTGTCATGAACCTTATTAACGTTTCCAAGTAGTCGGGCCGTTATAGGTACATGAAAGGGGATCTTGAATTCCTTCCCAGCTTATGTTGAGCAAATGTTTGCTCTTAGGGTGTTAGGCTCGATTTATGAGGCATGTTGTCTATACAGTACTTACACAGTATGGTACACAAATCTTATTTTATAGACCTTTAAAGTAGCTAATAACCCTGTTAATTGGGGCCTCAAACAACAGAAAACACCCCAAAACACCTGCTCTCTCCAAACTGGTTTTTAACTGTTGCTGTTTTTTCTGCATATCATTATCGAAACGTAGTATCTGAAGGAAGTTGCATCCACTTACAGTCCTCAATGTTTATGTCAAACTGGCTCACTAAACTATTTGTTTATGCGATGCATTTGTGTTAATCTGAAAAGAGACTTACAACGGATTTGTAATGTACAGTTTTCAATTTAGCTGTCAAATTAGCTGAAAACTTTAAATCCTTGCGAGTGAACCCGATACGTCCCTAAATCCAAGGGAATGATTTCCTGCTTGGAAAACTTCAACTAAACCCCTTTTCTTTTGCTCCTTGGACGGAAGCCTTCTCCTTTCATCTGAAGTTGTGCAGAGAAATTTCAAGGAGCGCTCCAGATATTGCACATTGTGTCTGGCTTTTGTTGAGCCTTCCAAAAGCGTCTCTGAGAGAGCATCCTTTTCTCCGGCGATTCCCTCGCTCTGTTCCTTTTGAAGTTGAATGTTCTCTTTGGCCAGTCTGAGCCAGGTTTGATTCAATCTATCTGAAGTGTCTTTTTGTGTTTTTACATTTTATTTGCATGCCGTGACACGTCAGTTAACCCCCTGGGCAGAGTTTTTTTTGTTTCTTTCGCCCTCCAGCTTGATGAGATATCATTCATTGAGGGAAAGGCCACAGTATCTGGCTTGTTTAGCAGACAGGAAAGGAATTTCAATGACTTGTTCCAAACTTTGGCACCCTCTGCTCACAAGGAATGGGCATCGCCGTTATTCTCGCTGAGTTATTGTTGGCCCTTTTGTGCAGCATAGTTAGACATTGTTTAGTGCACCTTTTGAGTGTGACAGCTGTGAAGAACATAATATGTGATTGGATCGTAGATTAACAAGCGTGAATCCCTTCAGAGCATTCCCAGCTTATGAGAGATTTCGGGGGAACTTGAGTGTGTCTTGCAGACACACTCAAGTTAGGGGGTATATTGTGGTGGGGTTGAGACCTGTGCATGGTCCTCTCAACTAGTTGTTAGCATGATGGAAAGCTTATTAGTCATGTGAGCTGGCTTTTAGTGTCCACCGTATATGCGCCTGCGTCTGGGTTTAAATCCCCGTGAGACTCTGGTGTGTTGCGTGTGTGAATATAGTGTAGTATATACATCAAAAGCATTAAAGCTAGAGAAAATAAAGTCAATAATGTGACTTCTTGACTATTGCTCAGGTATGTACTGACCGAGACTGACTGGCTGGTTATAACCAGAGACCGCTGTGAAAACAGTTGGTCAACTGGAATTAAAATAGCAATCACCACGTCTGTGCGAACGAGGGAGTGTCACATGGGCTATGATTTGTAGAATGCAATTGCTCCGGCTACTTCTTCATTCGTTCATTTCTTTCATTTGAAACCTAAAATAACATTTCTATCAAAAACCACTCTCAGTCCTAAGCAATGTCCGTTTATCAAAGGTCTAAATTTGATATGCAAACGCTGAAAAAGCAGAGGTTTGCTGCGATTCAGTTGCTTTTCTCTTTGTCTTGATCCACTAAGCGAGGTCCTGTGTGTGACAGTTGTCTACTGACGGAGTGCAGTTACATGCAGAGAGGTTTTCCTGCTTTACATGCTGTGGACTGAAATCCAACAATTGAGTCATGTGGTCTCCGTGACAAAGGGTGGCGCTGTGGGCTCTTCAGTTCTTCCTGTTCCATTGGCAGGAGTGGAAGTGGACAGATAGTGGGGAGCTGTTTCAGATTGTGATCATGGTCAACAAGCTTCCGTTGGCAGGTTTCTGGATTGGAACTCGCTTGTCGTCTGAATAACTTGGTGTTGCAAGAATGATAGATGTGGAGTAACCAAAGCAGGGAGTCACACACAACTTCTCGATTGTGCTGAGGTTATTAGACGACATCAGATGCACATCACCCACTCCAGTCATACATTATCCAGGTCGTCTAGTCTGACTCAGAGAAATTCCAATTCCCCTCCAATAGTTGGACTAGTTTGTTGACGCGCAGTTTAAAAGTCTGAATTTAAATGTGTTTTTCTGAGCCGGAAACATTGCACCAGGTCTGAGTCATCTTAAAACGGACCCATGGTTTCTAGTCTTTGGTGCAGCCTCTGCAGGCCACAAAATGACTTGATTTTGACTCACTGTATTAACTCTGCGTGTAGTAGCGAATTGAGAATGTTGGAGAGTAAGTTGAGTTTGTGACATTTTAAAATTTCATTTCCTCATGAAGTCTTCACGCTCAGCATTTTCACGTTTTGTATTTGGAAGTGAGATGAAGTGAGCAGGATTCAATGAAGATCCAGTGAGTGACTCCAATGCAAGTGCATCTCAACCACAAACTAATTCATTTAGTCAAGTCATTCAGAGCTGCCTTTCGTGATCGGCTGTGCCAAATCAGAATTATAATCTTCTCACGTCCCTGCAAAGGCTAAAGCACTATACTGTCGGATTCTCTCTTCAGAAAATGGCCGTCTTGGCTTGGGAGGGGAGTTAAATGGAGCAGCGAGCGTTGCTGTTTGCTGACATGCAAAGAACACCATTGATGATTTTATGACGCCGGCATGCTGTGTTGAGGCCTTTGTTCAAACGGAATGTTTGCTTGCGTGACCTCTGTACCCTTTGGCATGTTAACTCCAGGGGCCTCCGGCTGGACCGCATGCTCTCCGGCAAGAGACCTGATGTCAACTCTGTCTGTTTTAACACGGCAGGCTTTTTAATTGATGCATTTTTACTTGTAGCCGCCATTAAAACGAGGGACCAGTATGAATGATCACAGGTTTTCCCGCCAATGAGCTCAGTGGAGCCTGCTGGACTGCATGCATGGAAAAGCAGCTCTTTTTCTCTGAACAATGACCGAAATATATCCAGTTGGGTTTTTGTTCAAAATTGTGCTACGCACTTGCTGCCCCTGGCTGCCTGGATTTACGCCTAAAAAAGCATTTTTGGAGAAGAGAATGGCCTTGTTGATGCAATTGTGATTTATTATCAAAAATATGTCCTTCAAAAATATTTGTTGGTGAGATCCTAGTGTAACAAAAGTGTTTTGCTACACATTGATTCTTAAGTCTAGAACCCCTATTGAAATGTGGTTGTAGATTAGAATGGATTAGAGGTAACTCAGGATCAGCAGTGTCTATCCGGTGGTGGCCTGTTGATGATTCTCAACAGTAGTTTTTCAAATTAAATTCAACATACTGCAACATCTTCGAGGATGACCTTGTGTTATCCAGTTATTTTAGCACTGGATTCCCACTGTAGTCTTGATGCTCAGCCAATATGTCAGGCACCTGTGTTCCTTCTACTTGTGCCTGCCTACAGTATGTAGCTGGGATTTGACGCTGCTTTGTTTCACGCTCCTGTCTCGTCTGCTGTGTTTCAAACCCAATAGGTTTTACAGCAGTAGACGGGGAAGTACAGGAATTTGAGGGGCCCAGGTTGAGGTTTCCAATATGCCTGTGTTATGCGACGCGTCTTAAAAAGGCTGCTTCTGTGGTCATGATTATGTTTTGTTTTGATAGTCGAAGGTTTTCGGCCATGTAGGATGTGAGAGTGGAGTTTAGGTTTAACAGAGATGAACCAGAGAGTTTAAGTATCTCGGGGTCTTGTTCTCGAGTGAGGGAAAAGGGGAGCGTGAGATTGATAGACGGGTTGGTGCAGCGGCAGCAGTGATGCAGTCGCTGTATCGGACCGTCGTGGTGAAGAGGGAGCTGAGTCACAAGACGAAGCTCTCGATTTACCGATCGATCTACGTTCCCACCCTCACCTATGGTCACCAGCTTTGGGTCATGACCGAAAGGATGAGATCGGCTGAGATGAGTTTCCTCCGCAGGGTGGCTGGGCGCACCATTAGAGATAGGGTGAGGAGTTCAGTCATCCGGGAGGAGCTCGGGGTGGAGCTGCTGCTCCTCCACATCGAGAGGAACCAGTTGAGGTGGCTCGGGCATCTGATCCGGATGCCCCCTGGACGCCTCCCTGGACAGGTGTTCCGGGCATGTCCTACCGGGAGGAGACCCCGGGGAAGACCCAGGACTCGCTGGAGAGATGATGTCTCCAGTCTGGCCTGGGAACGCCTCGGGATCCCCCAGGAGGAGCTGGAGGAGGTTTGTGTGGACCGGGAAGTTTGGGCTTCCCTGCTCCGAATGCTGCCTCGGCGACCCGACCCCGGATAAGTGGTAGAAGAAGGTGAAGGTGAAGGTGAAGAGATGAACCATCCTAAGGTTTATTTTTGAGTAATGAAACATAATGGAGTAAAGTAAAGTGCAGCTCCGCGAAAAATCTGTTCAATTTCCGCAGCAATGCATGCCTCAATAGGACCATAATGGGAGTCCGGCCTCACTTTAGGGTCCGTCGGCCCAAGTCAAGAGGCATCCGATCATCGAACACGTCAGCTGGTTCTTCTTGCACTTTGAATTGCTCATCATGAAAGCCAGCACATCTGTCTCTGCCTTTCATCTCACGAGGACCTCACAGCTCACCTTCTCCCCAGGCAGCTGAAGATATGCCGTCGCTCCATCTGGTCATGTCGCTGCCCCTTTGTCTCAACAATGGAAGGCGACGACGCGAGGGCCCAAACTGGCAGTGGGCCAGCTTGTCACTTTCCATTTCAAATCTGACCAACACGCTCTCAGCATGGCATTTAATTTATCAGACTAAACAATAGTTTTTATCTTCTATATGACCAGTCTTTGTTGGCCCTCACCCTGGTTGCTTGGTTGGTTTACTGTCAATAATCAGTTCCATGTCAGAGGTGCTCAGTACATGTTGAACTGCGGTTGAACTGAGTTGCATGTACATAATCATGTTGACCTAAATATCTTGAAGTGAATCTTTGTCCTGCCAGATAATATTCTCTATTTGACCCTCCACGTCAGTTCTTCATGTGTGTCATCTTTTGATCTTCTCTCCTGCTTTTTTCCTTTGCTGGTCAGGCTGCTCATTACGTGCGGCTGGTGCTTTGCCTTCATCTTTTCTTGGTGTCTATCATCCTCCTGCTGTTGCACTGTCTTGATTCCCTGAAGATCATAGCTGTGAACGTTGAGCTGTGATGTTGGTTTTGTCCTCCAGCCAGCCTCCTGCTGTTCTTTCATCCTATTGACGTGCTGCGATTTTGCATAAGCTCGATTACCATGAAGACAGGCAAAAGTCTTTGAATAAACAGCATCTGGCAATGGGACGTTTTCCCTACTCTTCTGTCTGTAAGAAGACAGAGAAATATGCACTCAACTAGATTCAACTTTCCTCAGGTCAGTATTGACATAACTGCAGGTAGATGACAGCATCACGCAGTCACGTTTTTTTTAGCATCATATCCATGATGCCGACCTCCAGTTTCACCACATCCCAACAGTGCTCTATTTGATTTCGATCGAGTGATTGTGGAGACAGTGGAAACCGTATGATTTGAGCTTTGCCACATGGTGCTTTGCCCTGCTGGACGTATCCATCAGAAGATGGTACACTAGTCATTGGGTATTGGACGTGGTCAGCAGCAGTACTTAGGTTGACTGTGTCACTTCCACAATGGTGCCAAGAGGAAAATAGGCCCCACGCCATCATACCACTTGCTTGAGCCGTTAATACGAGGCAGGCCTTTGTTTACCTGCCACCCAAACGGCAGCCTGCTCTCAGCTGACAGCATTGCATCCAACGTGGGCTTCTGCCGCTGTAGCCCGTCTGCTTATGGGTCAACGTGGTCGCCAACCACGCTAGCCTTTTTCAGGACTATCTTCCCCATTCTGATGCTGCGGTTGTGAGCGTCGTCATCACATTCGGGGCTTGAAAGGGTGGTGTCACAGAGTGGGAAAACTGCAATGAATTGTGGGCATTTAGGTCTTAAACTTTGGTCACGATGTCGTGACGACGACGTGCTGTGTTATTAAGGGTCATGCTTGTTCCCACCACTATGATTTTTCCTGTTTCCAAAGTGGAAGTCATGCCAAGGACACTGGGTTTTGGAGTTAACAAAGATGTGCCCGAACATCACTGTTGATGCTGTCGATCACTCGACACATGTTTGTGGTATATTTGGTCTGGAAAGTTTGAATAAACACAATCTGAATCAGCATGAATCTTACGCAAAGTCGTTCTCATTCATCTTCAATTTACATTTTAGGTCCCCTCATACAGATCAATCTGTCAATTTCTTCTATGTTTTGAGACGCAGAACCTTCAGAACTGGGTCCAGCTTGTCTCGGTATGGTCCCCTGACTTTTTCTTTTTTCATTGCATTGATATATTCCTGTTCGCTTTGAACAGTCGATGTAAACAAAGTGTGTTGACCTGCAAAATCACATGACCCTTCAAGCTCTATTGATGCCCAAAATGGAGTTGCTATGATGTATGGCTGCTTGGCATGTGTACTTACAGTAATAAAGCGGCGAGCATGTTTCATTTTTTGGTTCCCTGACCTCCCTTCATGAGTGCATGACAAATAGATAAGACAAAGGGGGCAAAGGTCCATTGAACTTATTGGTTTCCTTATGTTGGCATTTTCAGTTAGTATTCACGATGGCTTTAGAGTTCCATTAATTGAAAATGTGATGTACTTGGCACACGGAACGTAAACAGCCTATGAACAATGTGAAGCCCAGTGGAGATGTGAAATCTTTACATTATGGCGTAGCCACAACAAATACATGGGAATGTGCACACACAATGACGGCATGGAGGAGCCAGCTGGTGCACACAAAGCATAATTGGACATCACAGTGAGATGGAAGCATTTGATCAAGTTTGCCAATTATTGGCTCCAGACTTTTATTTTCATGTCAAGAGGAGGTCTGCTTCAAACACCAGCTTCAGGGAAACAAAAGGTTGTGGCCTCACACGGTCTTCCAATGGAATACAAGGCTTCTTTGTCAAGAAGCCCCACGTCCTCCTGGGCTCTGGTAGAACCATGGGGTTCATGTGAGTGCAGCAGTGGCCCTCATCACCACACACCTCCGAGGCTGCCACATGGGCTCACTCAGGTCTTGAACCTTACACACCCAACTTAAGCCAGAAAAGTTGGAGATCTGTCCTCCATTTATACTTTGAAAGGGCGATGCTCATCATTGCTGTATTTTTCTCAGTTCACATTTTGGAATGATACACATCATTATTGATACAGATTTAAATTATGCTCAAGCAGAAAAAAAGAGTCAACAGAGTCTCAAAATTTAATTCAGGTAGCTACTAATTGAAAATGGGCAATAAATATTGAATAAATTCCTGCGCTGTATGAATTCAATACATGCTGTTTTTCATCAGTTTGTTTCCTTTTCTGATATTTCTTTTACGTGAATTTCATTTTTATTCCTAGTTTTTATTTCCACATGTATTAAGATTTTTCCCTTTTAGATGCTTCCAATAGAGCATCATCTTCATCACCAATGTCTAAACTACAGTTCCTCAACAGAGGTTAGCGCTTACCATTTTATCTGTTGTCCTCCAGTTTATTGAACGCCCTAAAATGTCAATAATTGACTCCAAATGCATTTTACTTTTAGGTGTAACAGGCCATGGCACTGAAGCCATTGAATGTGTCAGTCGCATTTCTGTCCTACTCCGAACCAGGAGGCCGGAAAACCAAACACGACACGTTCATGACAGCCAGCCACGTGATCCCTTTGACAAGTTATCTGCCTGTGTAAAGATAGTATTTTCCCTTCTGCTGCCTGTGAGGTTTTTCTGCTTAGCCAGAAAAAATAGCTGCCACGTGATTTGGAAGGAAAAAATAGCTGCATTACTTCATTCATTAAGCACACGCTAGATGTTCTAGATTGACGAATGCGCACACATTTATATTTCCCACTGACCACGTTTTTAATTGAATTATTCATTCATTTTTGCTTGTTTGAATCAACCAGTGAATGTGATTCCATTAATAATTCTTATAGGTTACAGTTTCTCCTGAGGGGCGTGAAATGTTGAGGGAATTAATTTAGCAACATAAGTGAAATACATTATTAATTATTATTATTATTATTAAACGTATTCGTGTATTTTATGAGATCTCAAAGCCTCATATCATGACATTGTTCCCAATTTCCTGCAATATATTTTTCCCTGAATATTATCCTCCTACACGTTTGCAAAACTGGTGTGGCAGTTCTATTCATTCAGTCCCCACAGAAAGATGAATTCAATGTTGTCCAACACTAGTGACGGAAACAACCCTCCAAGTTATCTTTCCTCTCATGGCCTGAGCATTTCATCATATTTCCTCTGGTGACTACTGTATGTTTTATAATGGGTAGAACCATAATCTGACTCATGAAGGTTCTCCAGGAGCATAAACAGTAGCCTCTGAAAAAGCAAGTTCAGACCGTGATAACATTCTCAACACTTCATCCAGACTCCTTTTCCGTCTGTGTTGTATTTTACAGCGGATTACAGTCATTTTAATTTCAGGGCTGGTCTCTACACCAGTTCCCACTCAGATTATTTTGCAGGGTTCGGCGCTGCCCAAGACAACTGTCGTTGTTTTGAGCAAATAAAAACAAGGCGGCCTCACACAGAGAATGATAATAGATGCTGTCAGCCGCCGTCACCACGCTGCAGACACAGGGCAGGCTATGACAGTCTAGACTTGGGCTGAACCCTCCGTGGCGACACCGTTCTGTCAGATTGAAAAGCAGATCCCAGATGCCAAAATCACAGCTCCAAATCACCCCTGCCCTTTTCTTTAAATGCTCATTTTCTATTGATCTGAAGTTTGCTCCTCAAAAAAATGTTTTCTCGCTCATTCATGAGCTCTTCGGACCTTTCGCTTTTTCAAACACTAACCTGTCTTTGCTCCCGGAAACTTCACAAAGGGGCACCTAAATGTTGACACTCCCGTTCCAACGGTTCTGGACAAATGGTCGAGTCAGTAGTGGTGGCAAAGCGGCATTTCCATTCGTGTTTGGAGATTGTTAAATCCAGTGTGAACTATGACCTTGAGCCTCTCTCTTCAAGTCCATCAACATGGAGATCACTCAGGTAGATAGCAAGATAAGAGAAACCACAAACAAAGCCTTCTATTTCTCTGAACTTTTCCACGTATTAATACGTCATTTCCGGACCATAAGCCGCTACCATTTTCTTGCTGTCTGAACCCTGCTGCTTATACAGTGATGTGGTTATTTTTACAGGCTAAAGAGTGTCAAAATATTGAGCCTTGTCACGTCAAACCAATGAAATCACAGGCGTTTTATTCACCTCAAAGCGCTCAAAATGCTCCGTTTTCTTCCATGTGTCCGCAGCTCTGACGACAGAGCTGATTTCCTGGAGACGAGAGGCACCATCTGAGACCGGTTGAGGTGTTGGAACTTCAGACACAAGGGTGAAAACAGCGCATGTTGAGCGCTTCAATGTAATGTGGGGAGATCATGATTCATGTTCAGAACATTGCCCAGTTTGTTTCATGGGTCCGTCTCCATGCTGTGCCACATTTTGCAAACTAGTTTAGAAGTGATCCTCATGCATTTTTAAGCACCTATGATCTTTATATGGCGCGGACAGCACCACTGCACCCGCAGCTTACAGACCACTGCGGCTGATGTACGGACATGATCTGTGCTCCTTCTTAAATTGAATATTCGGATGTGCAACATAGCTGTATGGCTTACTTTAAAACAGAGGCGTAGGGTTCAGTGTAAAGTGGGGACACCTCTAGTTCAGAAGCAGCTGTGCACACTGTTACGTACCTTTCAACCTCCCCACAACTAAATATAGCCACGACTTTCTACTCACTCAACTTCAGTGTAAGAGTAAGTCTAAGACCTAAGTTCTCACTTCTAAATGAAGCAAATGTATTGACACTTTTGCGATGGTTATATTTCACATTTTTAATAGTTGGATGTAGGTGGGGTTTTTTTTGCTGATGATGTTGGTGCCATCCATATCAGGCCAGTCCTGGTGATGTGTTCAGCTCATCTAAGTTGTCTGAAAACGTAAACACGCAGGAGGAGGTTTATTCTGTCTCCAACTGGAGGAGACCAAGTGTAGATGATGCAGGGACACACACACACAGGCTTGTGAGGACTGTGTCCCGGTGAGGAAAGGGCAAAGCTGGAGAACATTGGGCAGTGACTGTGAAAGAACATCGCACTTACAAGCAGTACAGTTCCTCCACATGGTGTCTGGACTCTCCCTCAGAGGTGAGAAGTTCATCCATACTGTAGAGAGAGGTTCACTCGACAATCTGATCCAAAAATAGCTTTTTTGATACCATATATATATATATCAAAAGTACTTTATCTAAATGCACCATATTGACCATCATTGGGTCAGTAACTTAGTAGAAACCGTAAAAATAGGAACTTTGTTTCCCCCCCTGTTCACTATTTAGCCTGAAAATATTCATATCGTTTTCAAGTGAAAAGTGAAAGTTTGTGTATTAGATTCTGCAGACATGTTCAGTGAAACATATACAGTTCTCAGGTTTATGGTCACCGTCACAAAGTATAGAGCTATAGCGCCCTCCACTGGTGTGTAAGTCACCGCCACTTTTGCAGATGAGGGACGTGTGCTGTTGGGAGGGCCCAAAATAGACCTAATGGCAATTGGTGAGAAGGGGCCCAAGTGCCAGTCACCAAGGACCTATTCTGACAGGAGGAGGCGCCACTCATTTATTATTATTATTATTATTATTATTATTATTATTATTATTATTATTATTAATAATAATAATAATAATACAGTCAGATATTTGACACTATCCAGAGGCCTGTCCCCTTTCTAAATGTTCCTATAATTGTCAGTTTATGGCCATATTGCTGCCTAATATTGCCACTTTTTATTGTACTAAATTTCACATTTCTTTATTAACTATTTCTTTTTTACTCATGAAAAAAGTTGTTGGAGCAGCTGCTTAAACTAAAGTGTACATAAATCTAGTGGGTTTTTTTTTTTTCAGTGCCTGTGCTGTATTTTCCTTAACATCTTTTACATATTTAGATAATCAATTTCTCATATTTGCTTGTTGGTATTTTAGTGAGAGATAAGGGCAGACATTTATGGTATAAAGTTAACAAAAATACATTGTGAGAGGACAAAAAAGTATAACTGTTTACACATTTTATTATCATTATTATTATTACAGTATTATTGTGGCATAAAATCTAATAAAATCAGGGGTGACACAATTATTTTTAAACAATCAAATAAGGACAAGTGACACCAAACTATGCTGAAAACACATTTGAAGGAAATGAAACATGATTCCCCCCCCCCATAATTTACAAAACATGAAAAAAAAAAACCCAAAACATTTGTTTGATTGTCACTGTCCTGTAAGATATTTTGGGAATATTCTTGTGTATCGTTGAAGTATTAGTTGTCAAATGCATCACTTAAGGCGTCAAGAACATCCGCCATGAGTGTGATATTTTATTTTATTTTCTTCTGACTGCTGGATTCACTGGCTAAGGTGCTGTGGTAGGGCAGGCTGTTTACAACCAAGGGCTGGAAGAATCTGCTCTCATTTCCTAAATGGCCAAATTGACAAAGCAGAACGTCACCGTTTGTGTGTGTTATTGAGAAGTGCATGTGACCAAGAGGTGGTGCGAGACAATTATGGGCTTCTGTCATTGCATAAGTGGGAGAGAGCTTTCACAAAGGCAACATTCATATAACTGCTTTTGGAGCCTGGTATTTTGGAAATGACCATGAGCCGGCCAAGCTTGGTGCCGAGCTCATTTCAAATCAACTACGTCACTGAGTCACTGTTATCTGATGTCCATGACACCATGTTTTTCTTCATGCCAAATCTGTGTCTCTGTGCTTTTAGACGTAAATGCCAGTTATAAAATGAAAACAAGGAGAAATTCTAGCAAGACTGGAAGTTGTCCACTGTCTTTTATTCTCTTAGATTTTTCCGTTATTGTGCGGTTCCTTGTATACTATTTTTTTCAAAAAGTACAACTTTGGTTGAAATAAATAGATTTATTTACCCTTATGATTGTTCTTTCATACTTCAATATTCCACCGTACCATGATAGCGCAGCTCTTCGACACACACAAGCTGCTTTAGTGGGTGAAACACCAAATAATATTGATATATTATGTTAAAATCCCTCACAATACAGACACATTTGAGGGCACACAAGTGGTACAAATCCAGACACGTGTGCAGAGTTACAAAGCGCCACACAAGCAATGATGCACTGGTGATCAGTCACACATCACTCTCACACAATAATAATTTCATCAAACACACACACACACAATATAGAAATCCATATATGAGGACCCTGGTTAAAGGACGACAGGTAGGTGTAAACACTATGTATGCGCTGATGTAGCAGATATCAGCGTCTTGGAGAGGTTCGGAACACAGACTTGGCTTATACTGTCATCTTAGACACGAGAAATATGTCATCAGGAAGCGCCATGAGGTGTGTAACAACAAGCAATAACTTCTAGGATTTATCTTATGATGAAAGGCACCTTTAGAATTCACAGAGAAAAACAAACAGTTCAAACTCAAGCTTGTGAAATTGGCAGAGCAGAAGGACTGATATGACATCATCTGCCCCTTCTCATAAAAATAAAAATAAAACATGACTTACCTAATATTTGATTATTGTGCCAAATGGTGTGTCAATATGTGAATATTATATGTAATGCAAATGTCCAGCGACAGATTTGGGGAGGTCAGACTCGGATGGTTTGGACATGGTGGATGAAGAACGTCAGATATAAAGGTAAAGGAGTAGAAAACTGATGGGGTTCGTGGATGTGGTGGAGGCTGCCCAGCTGTGAAAAGTCATTTTAAAATATGCAGCATAACTTCTGGGGCACATATCCGAACCATCGATGTGTGTAGTGCAACTTTTCTATTCTACATCCGAGTCCTCACCTGGGCCTCGAAGTACAAGCGCTTTCAAGAAACGCAGACAAAAGCTGGTCAGCGAGTCCCTCTAGTGGTGAAACGATGCAATTACGTATTTGGCTCCCTGAGTTTTTCATGAACTGAAGACCTTCCTTCATTGTATATTTTTTCTTCTCCGATGTGTAAATTAGTGATAGTGTTATTCAAACCTCACGTGCGTCGGGTCGGCACCATCGGCTCTCAGGAAGCCAGTCAAGACTTCATATGTAACAAAGACCACCATGTTGACCGGGACGGCGCGCACGCAGTTGAGGCCCAGGCTGCGGAAGAAGACGCTGGCTCCTTCCACGCGTGCGGTCTGGGAGATGCAGTGGAAAAAGCCTTTATATCGCCTCCTCTCCCTCACACCGTCGAGCTGCAGGCGGGACTTGATCACGTCCATGGGTGTTCCGATAGACCAGCCCGCCATCCCAGCTACACCTCCGGCCAGCATCACGCCGCTCCAGCCTGTCGCAGAGGAACATTAGGTTTACATTTCCTCAGTAACATTCCATGAGGGAATCGTATCCGAGAGATACAAACAGTTTCGCCATCATCAGCATGAACCTGTTTTAAGTGCCTCACACGCACAATTGACTCCACCTCATCATCAGCCAAGAATATATTCTTCATTACATGTTCTCAGGGTACCTTCGATGAAGTTAGTTCTTGTCAGACCTCGTAATGCTCCTGCTCTGCTTTCCAACGTCATTATCTACATTGTTATTATCATTGCTATTATCATTTTACATGTGTTATACATGATTTATTTTCGGTAAAATCAAAATTATTTTTACCACATTTCTTCTACAATGTTCATTTGGAATATTACAATACTTTATTTTTCATACATTCCATTTATTGCCTCCGAAACTGATTTTTTTTCCACCCAAACTTACATAAACCAACTTCCAAGTAGTGGCTTTGTAAATTGCTCCTCTTTATAATAATAATAATAATAATGATAAAATGAATCTTTTCATCTGAATTACAAGCACAATTTTTCCAGAAAATTCTGCAGTCAACTGTGGTGGAGTCGACTTGAAACCCACCTGGTCTTTTCTTGCTGCCGTCTGTCAGCCAGTCACAGATGGTGGTGTAGGTTAAAAAGTAAGTCGCGAAAGAAGGCGCGTCCCTCAGCATCAGCGGCAGCGCTCCCCGGTAGAGGCCAAGGACCCCGTCTTCTTTAACTATACTCAGCAGGCAGTGAACCGGACCTCTGTACTTGGGTCTGAATGTCCCAGTCTTTTTGGATTCCGTCTGACATTGGAGACGAACCTTCACAATGTCACCAGGAGACATGACAGATATCTGTGGATGAAGCAGGAGAGGCCCAAGGTTGACCTGTTGTTCTTTGGGGTTGTGTAATATTGGCCTCTAGTTGTCGCGTTTTAGTACCGCAGGACGTAAAAAGTCCATTTAAGGAGGATGAATTGGGTACCGTTTATACACAAAAACTACTACACAGAATGAGCTTCAAAAACACTAGTTCCTCTGGTTTCTCTTCCTCAAGTCGACCAACTGGTTCCAGTCAAATGTTAGCCCCATATGTCGTTATAAAGCCGGAAAATCTATACATTTCTTTTGGGGTTTTTTCAGTAGAAGTGAATAGAGCGGCTCTAAGACAGAGACTAGAATAACGAAGGCACTGGTACCTGAGTGATTCCAGCAGCCAAGCCGGACAGAAAGACGTCTAGTTTGGTGTTTGAAGCCCCTCCTCTGGCCTGGCTCAGACAGTGGAGGCAGTTTCTGTATGTGCCGAAAACCAGCGAGGAGGTCAGCGATATGGTGGTCATGGGTAGAGACATGCCTTTGAAGAAGCCATGCACCTGAGGAGTGAGAAGAAAAGGAACCTTCTTTCACAACTTGCATACAGAACACAGAGTTTTCTTAAGTCACTTTCAGTCCTACCCCTTCTTTTGTGAACGTGGCTCTCGTGCACTGCCACACGCCAGTAAACTGGTTTTGGGTTTGAATCCGAACCTAATATGCAATATGGCAAAAGGCATTTTTAAATGATAGAATGGTGTGTGTGTGTGAACAAGGTTTTCACGTTAATCTACAAACTGCACTGCACCTTGACCGTGTCCATGGGGTAACCCACCGCCATTCCACAGGCCCCTGTGTCCAAAACAAAGTCAGATGAATCATTTTAATATTCATAATTGGATTATGACAATTATTGTCCTCGCAAATAACATTGAATGTGTAACTTATTACATTGTAATTACAATCTGGCATTGTATTATAAAACCATAATACATCGAGATGCATACAGTCTGGTGCATTTGTAAGCACATTTGAGCAACATGTTTTTGATGGCTCTGACGCGTTAGAAGTAAAAATACATGTGTTTTCGTGGTAGAACGAAAGGTGAATTGACGCTTTCGACCAAAACGTTTAATCTCATCAATAGAACGCCGGGTTGGACGTCACCACAAAGACGTTTGATTTCATATTGTGGCCAAAAACATCAATTATGCAAGCAACATTCTCGTCCATCCATCCATCTGTCCGTCGCGGCAGCATCGTGCTAACAAGCTATCCCGGCTGTTGGCCTACATTTTGGAGCGGTTTACCTGCGAATGACCCCGACACGAAGTCGACGATATGCATCTTTTCAGATCGTCTCACAAGCCACTCCGCTTTAAGGCCATTTTCGGTCCGGAAATCACACGTATGTAACCTTGAGGGAGCCGCGAGCGCCGCTCTCAGTGAAGACTGCGTGACGTCCGCACACGCATGTGCTCAGATGAGTGGGCGGAGCCTCGCACTTGTTACTCAACAGACCGCATGGCTGATATAAACACAGACCGCAGCTCACTGTTCATACTGAAATGTATATTCAATGAGGTTTAGTTCAACAAAACTGAAAAGCTCTCTCAATCCTAAATCAAACACATTTTCTAAGAAGCTATTTGATAAAAAATAATTACTTGAGTTGGATTGACTCTTGTTTATATTACACATCAAGATATGTGACTACGAATAAATCGTGTTTGAATCCGATCAGATTGTCTTCGATTACCATTCTCACACCGTCCCAGCAAATACATTGAAATCAGAACATTATGAAAAAATGAAAATGAAACAATACTGTGCTGTGTGCTTTAATTTGACTAACTTACATATATCTTACAGTATATCAAATAATTAAAAACGTCCTATATGCATACTATAAATGTTTTAGCAATATTCATTACATATGATCATCATCAGTTTTTATTCTTTTTAGACTGTCCTTTTTTTTCTTTGACAAAACAATCTATTAAATCCGTGTATATTATATTAACTTGGGTTCTGTATTTGGTGGGATTGTGTTGCATGGAAGTAAAGTATTCATAAAACCTCCGCGCACATATGCCTGTAGTAATATATTAACAAACATGACAAGTTGTCAGTATAGCAGGAATACACACTGGGTTTGTTGTCTTATCATATCTGATGAAAGATTAGTGACAGCTCAAGTCATCTTGTGATACTTCCCGTGACACTCTTGTCACTGTCTTTATGAGTCAGCGTCGTCAACTGTCGTTATAGAAATAATGGATTATTGTTTGGGATATGTACAAGGCCGGTTGGCTTAGTTAAAATAGTTGTGTTTTGGCAATCAAAACGAGGTCAACATGTGTAGACTTGAGCATGTCTTTTGGTATCATTCCGATTTACACTGCTATTAAAGACACATTGAAACAAAGAAACGTTAAAGGAGTTGAGAGGTAACGACACACGAATAAAACAAGGATCACAGTTAGTACATCGCAAAACATCACGCGCCCCGTGTGACGCGTCCAAGACTGGGACTACGTTGGGTCGACAACCAATCAGCGGCGAGCATTAAGTGTGATGTAGGGTGTCGGCGACATTTCTTTGCTCCGATTGGTCGACTCCGCTGGTTGCCCCCGCCCAGCTGCCAGCTTCTTCCTGCATCGCCAGATTCCCCTTCTAGGACAACCTCCCGGAGTCTGACGCCGCGTTGTGTGTCCGTGTTGCATGTGAGCGCCGACACCGTCTCCTGGAGGTTGTTTGCGTCAAAACGTAGCGTTGCAAACGTTGACATTCACTACCGAAGCGAACAAAAAAGACCTGATTTCTTAGCTGATAGCGGCTAGCCTCAGTTAGCATAGGGTATCTCAAAGTGTCATCTACCTGGGAGGAGAAGCGACTGACAGGTGCGCTGGGAAGAGCGCGGGTTCGGCCTGAGATCGCGGGCTCTGAACCGCCCCGTGGTTGGGCAATTGTAGCTCGGCAACACTGGTTCTTCTAAGGTGTAATTGAAAAGCGGCGATGGACTTCTTCGCCGGCTGCATTGGAGGTAAGTCACTCGGACTTGTCACACTTTTAGGTCGGACTCGTTGACCTTTCATTGGCTTTTACGCGTTTGTTTTTGTTTTAATGGAATCGAGTTTCACTGTGGTTTGTTGTGATTCAGCAGCCACCCCGCGCTTCCACCAAAATAATGTGATGCAACTCCATCACAGGATTACAAGTGCACTGATCAAATCCCACCGCGAGTCGGCACACTAATGCTGCCACCTGCGCTTTTGAAGGACCATAATCGTGTTTGACTTTTTCAGGTCAGTGAATGTGGGCACTCGTTTATCAGTGATTCATTCAGTCCAGGAATGCTAACAACGTGATCTGACGCAGGTCGGACGGAAGATAAATAGTAAAAGCCTTGATCTAAAGTTGACATTGAACAATGATTTAATATTGAATAAAAACAAAATGTGTTTGAAATATAGCTAGACATTGATTATACCACAACTAAACTAAATGGTCACTTAATAAATATCATCCGCTAATAGTATAATATCAAAAAGAATTCGTGTTGAACATGATGCCTCAGCAATTACATCCTTCACAGGTGGTATTCAAATATTTGCCAAGTTGCACCACTGCAACTAACCCTTGATATTATTCTGAATGAGGACATGTGGAAGTGAGGGTGGCGTTATTTCACAGAAGGTGATCCAACCCTGAGCTCTGTTGGCAAATGGAAACATGCAAATCACCCCAACAAGGACAATGTGAACTTTCAAACCTCGACTGGTTAAAGTTGCCGCATGTACGCACAGAGAGGTGCACTGGAAACCAGCGCACACCCCCTCACTGACCAATCACAGGCCGTCCTTGGTGTCAAGTGACCGATATAGTAGGTTGTTCTCTCCTGGTGGCAAACTGGGAAGCATCCAGCCAGAAGTGATGTGAGTCTATTGCATTTGTAAATAGCCACGTGTGGCCATGTCAAAGTCAGGTCCGCCAAAGTATGTGACGCCTCTCAAGTGTTTTTCACTTGGCTGGGTCGCCGACCGCTTGTCATTGTGTCAAACGCACGCATGCTTGTGTTCTTTTCCTGGCTCACACCTCATAGGCTCTTTTTACAAACAGGTCATGTGACAAAGCAGGTGCTTAGATGGGATTAGATGTCTGCGCTCCGTGTCAGTCATTGCTGTACTTACACAGTTATACCGGATGTGATTGCAATTTCAAATAACTTTGTTATAATAACATTGTTTTGTTCGATTGCACTTGTTCATGAATCATGAATGAGACTTTCTCAAATGTTTTACCAGGTGTCCTCATTCATTGACTTGGAGATGGTTCGTATTGACCCAGGCCAAATAGAAAAAGTAGTTGCCGTCACTGGAGACAAACACGTGTGTGTGTGTGTGTGTGTGTGTGTGTGTGTGTGTGTGTGTGTGTGTGTGTGTGTGTGTGTGTGTGTGTGTGTGTGTGTGTGTGTGTGTGTGTGTGTGTGTGTGTGTGTGTGTGTGTGTGTGTGTGTGTGTGTGTTTTGGGCAAAAGTAAAGGTGTGAAGTTTGCCCGATGGTGCAGCAGATGTTCAAACACCTCGGATCATTAATGCTATTTCACGTGCCGTATGTGTCTTCATCTGATTGGGCTTATAAACCAGCGCAGGACGGTCAAAGAGTTCAAGAGTGACTTGTCTGTTTCCTCTCCAGGTGCTGCTGGTGTTCTGGTCGGCCATCCGTTTGACACAGTGAAGGTCTGTACGGAGTGATTTGGGATTATGAATTGTCTTGAGAAAGTGACTGTGGTTTTGTTTCTCTCTGTTAGGTGAGACTGCAGGTCCAGAATGTTGACAAGCCATTGTACAGAGGAACCTACCACTGTTTCCAGTCCATCGTTCGCCAGGAGTCAGTATGTGTGAATTATTCATTTTTAATCATTGAAAAATAGCTTTTTGTAATACCAGTAATCCAGTAACTCATGAGAAAAACCAAAAGTCTTGTCAGTGTATTTCTCTTGGCACATTGGTCAGGAAGGAACAATCTCAATAGCTGATAGCCGGAAGACCAACATTATCTCTGGTCACAGGAACTGTTGATAAAGTTCCTGTGCAGTGTGTTGAGTGTGAAGTGTTGAGCAGTGAAGTGTCTTGGTATCGTTGTAACGTGGCTATTCTGTCATGCTGGAATGATAAGCAGGATGAGTACAAAAACATTGTCACATGCTGAAGAATAGTAGGTGGCGCTCTTGCTTCGGAACCGATGTGAGGTTTCATTGACGTACTTGTTGAAAGCCAAACATTAGAGAGCAGAGAGCGCCCTGCAGTGGTGACTGAAAATGAGGACGAAACTTCGTGGAGCAATGTTCTTATTTTCAAAGCTCAGCAGAGGGCGCCCTCCGGTTTGAAAATGATGTTAGCTTTCATTCAAACGGTTTAGGTAACAGAGCAGAGAGCGCCATCTGATGTCGTAGCTGCTCTGTGAACTTTGACCAACTATTTCAACGAAAGCTTACGTCATTTTTGAACCTGAGAGCGCCACCTGCTGACATTTCACCAGTGCATCACTCTCCTCTCTCGCTCCTGGCCTGTGTTTTGTCTGACTAGAGGGTAAAAATGGAAGTAGGGCTCAGTGTCTCTCTTCTTCTTGGCGCTGACCCGTCTCTGCTCCACAGGTTTTTGGCTTGTACAAAGGCATCGGCTCTCCAATGATGGGTCTGACGTTCATCAACGCCATTGTGTTCGGAGTCCAAGGGAACACAATGCGCCTGCTGGGGAACGACACGCCCCTGAACCAGTTCCTGGCCGGGTCCGCTGCTGGGGCCATCCAGTGTGTTATCTGCTGCCCCATGGAGCTGGCCAAGACGCGCATGCAGATGCAGGGCACCGGCGAGAAGAAGTCCTCGCGGAGGTTGTACAAGAACTCTCTGGACTGCCTGGCACGCATCTACAGGCGCGAGGGCGTCCGTGGCGTGAACCGCGGGATGGTCACCACGCTGATCCGGGAGACCCCTGGCTTTGGGGTCTACTTCTGGTCCTATGACGTGCTGACCCGCGGCCTGGGCTGCGAGCCCAACGACAGATACATGATCCCCAAGTTGCTTTTCGCCGGCGGCATGGCCGGCATCGCCTCTTGGCTCTCAACGTATCCGGTGGACGTGATCAAGTCCAGGCTGCAGGCGGACGGAGTGGGCGGAGTCAACCAGTACAGCAGCATTGCCGACTGCGTGCGCCAGAGCGTCAGGAAAGAAGGCTACGTGGTTTTCACCAGAGGCCTGACCTCCACGCTGCTGCGGGCCTTCCCGGTCAACGCCGCCACCTTCGCCACGGTCACGCTGGTGCTGATGTACGCGCGGGGGGTGGAGGAAGCTCCCGCGGAGTGCGAGCCGCCGCCGCAGCAGGGCCTGCACACACAGACTAAGTCACAGGCCCAACCCTCCAGCCTTTGAGAGGCCAGAGGTCTCTTCCTCAACATCAGCACTTTACCAGATTAAAAAAAAAAAATCTGTGCTCTGTTTGATCCCACACTCCAAACCAGAGGCAAACTGGTTTATTTATTCATTGGCAGTAAAAAAAAGTGTATATATTTTTGACTCGGTTGGAAGATTTTACTATTGAGTGTGTTTTGGAGCGTACCATTGTACAGTTGCGTTTTCTCAGGCGCCTCTCCACATACGGCTTAGAAATCTCTCTGAATATTTTTTATATAAAGCGTTGAAAAATGCTTCATGCCTTATGGAATTGTCCTCGTCATTCGAGGAGGAGGGGAGCGTCGTGGCAGCCTTTACATTGGAGCAGCTGTCGTCAGATATTCAGCACAATAAAGCCCCATGTCCACACCAGTACCCAAGGGCTCTGGCCAGACGTCTTCCAAACAAATCACCTTTATCCTACTCTTGTTTCTCAAACAAAGGGCATGTTTTGAACAAATAGCTGAGTCATCATTTCCGTTCAGTCTTGGACCATGGTCCAAAAAAATGAATAAATAAAAAAGAAGGGACAAACCCAGGGAATGCGAACGTCGCCTTTTTCTTTAGTGTCGCCAAATATATCCGTTTCTGACCCACTGCTAACAAACTAATCCTGCTTTTGTTCTATAAATATTTTATGCTACTGATCTGCATAGTACTTGCAAAAGTGTCTGGGACCAACATACTGTGTTCTTTGTTTTTTTTGGGGTGCAACTTTCACGATTGTGTGCCGTCCTCTGATTGGCTGGTGATTTGCTTGCTGACTCGTCTGCCTTCTGCATGTTGCCGTCGCTTGTTTATGGACCCGTGGCGATTGCTGACACTTGAAAATCCCTGTCTATGTGATGCGGTTGGAGCGTGTTCACAAGCAGGCAGACATGACTCTGAAGTGATGGTTGGTGTAGATCATATTTTTTCAGCCTGACGAGTCGAGTGAATGTCTTTTGAACTTCCTTTGACCTGAGATCTGTACTAATAAGACATATTTTTGAAACATAGAGCAGAGATATTAATATATGTGAGAGGATTATCTTTGCAAATAAAAGTGGTTCACCACCAACAGGTGGAAACTATGTGACCTTGGATCATCCTGTCAGATTTCGATCTTCATGGTTGAGCATTTAGGGGCTCTTTGTTTTAATGTGTGGACCTCACGAGACATTCAAGGAAAAAATTCCAGCACATAAACAAGAACATTTAAATGGTCTCTGCCATGTATGGATATTTCCATAAGCAATGCTTAAGTCAATAATATAATGTAGTGAAAATATATGCAGAGAAGGTTTTCCTGCCCTGCCAGACTGGTGGAAGTCAACACCCAGCCAGGGTGGCGGAGAGTGGGAGCGGGCCCTTTCAAGGCCAGTAAAAGCTCACGTGAGTAGGGCGATGTCGGGAGGGAGCCCGACAATTACACTGGCCAGTCGAGGCTTTCCCAGGGCACCAGGCGCCCCAGGGCGGAGAGACCAGCGGTTCCAACTATTTCCACTGATCTGTACTTATAAGGTAAGTACAGATCATTGTTTTTTTTTTCTCCACAGGTATTTAAGGACCCAGGTGTGTGCTTCTGGTTGTGCAAGTGCGGCAGTGTGTCTCCAATAACATGCTAAGTGGGTTGTTTCGTTCGGGATTTTTGCTCTGGTTAGAATTTGGGATAAACGTGGGTTTTTTTTCTGTGTGCTGCAATTATTTTGTGGTTTTGAAAAACTTGTAGGTCGACTCTAATTGTGTGGAATGTGTCATGCCATTTCCTGATTAATTTGAAGGACGAATGGCTGTATGTGGAAATGAAAGGAATTGCTGTGTGTGCTTTCTCCACAGGTTTCTCAAGGAACGTCCTCAGACTGGCCCGTAAGAAGGAGCGAGAGGTGAGTGCTCGGAATAACACTCTTGTGGCGGCCACAAAGTCATCATGATCCTGTAAAACCGTAATAACAGTGACTTCACAATCCCTGCAA